>NW_024097050.1:0-512500 GCF_016545835.1 Crotalus tigris | reverse complement strand
TGGTCCTGGCGATTTGAACTCATCTAGGCTGGACAGGTGCTCCCTAACCATTTTCTTGCCTATCTTAACTTGTGTTTCTGTTTTGTTTTTTATGGCACTATTTTTAATAGGTTGGTCTGTTTTTTCCCTTTGTGTAAAGACAGATGCAAAACACGAGTTAAATAGTTCTGCTTTCTCCCTGTTGTTTGTCACCTTCTTGCCACTTCCACCCACTAATGGACCAATCGTTTCCTTCACTTTTTTCTTGTTTTTTACATGTTGAAAGAAGCTTTTTTTGTTATTTTTGACTTTGGTCGCAAGCCTTAGTTCATTTTGAGCCTTGGCTTTCTTCACTTCATCTTTGCAGGCTCGGGCTATTTGCTGATATTCTGACTTAGTTATGTTCCCCTCTTTCCACTTTCTATACTTGTCCTTTTTATCTTTCAATTTGTCAGAGAGTTCTTTATGCAGCCATGCTAGTTTCTTTTGAGAGCTGTTGTTTTTCCTCTTTGTTGGTATTGTGCTAGACTGTGCTTTTATTATCTCATTTTTCAAAATTTCCCAAGCTTCTTGAGTTGTTTTCCCCTTGAGGATTCTCATCCATGGAATCCTTCCCAAGCCCTTCTCTAAGTTTATTGAAATTAGCTCTCTTGAAGTCCAAGACTCTAGTTTGACTGTGTTCTATTGGTTGTGCTTCTATAATGTTGAATTCTAATATTGCATGATCACTTCCTCCCAGGGTTCCTATGGCTTCAACACTGTCTATCATTTCATCTCTGTTAGTGAGAATTAGATCCAAGATGGCTAATCCCCTAGTTCCCTTCTCTACTTTTTGGGAGACAAAGTTGTCTGCTAGGTTTGCCAGGAACCTGTTTGATCTTCCACTTGGTGCGGAGTTTGTCTCCCAGTTGATGTCAGGGTAGTTAAAGTCCCCCATTACTATTGTGATGTGCTTCCTACATACCTTAGTTAGCTGACTGGCAAAAAGTTCATCTATTTCCTGGTTTGGTTGGGTGGTCTGTAGTATACACCTGGTTTGGTTGGGTGGTCTGTAGTATACACCTATGGCAATGTCATTTCCCCCCCCTTTTATATTGACCCAAATGCATTCAAGATAGTTTTTATCATTGTTGTACTCTATTTCTGTGGAGATGTAGTTATTTCTTATATAGAGAGCAACTCCACCTCCTCTTTTATTTGGTCTGTTTCTTTTAAATAATTTAAATCCCTCTAGCTGTGTGTTCCATGTGTGAGTTTCATCCCACCATGTTTCCGTAATGGCAACAATATCGTATCTGCCCTCATTAACCTGAATTTCTAGTTCACCCTGTTTGCTGTTCATACTCTGTAATAAAACTGACTGTAATAATTCAGGGACTATTTCTGGAATTATGGACCCTTGAAGGAGATCAGGTAGCTCTTGTGAAATCCTAATGCATACGGATTCGAATCCTTGCACACTTATAAGAGCTGGAGACAAACTATATCCTCCATGCGGAATAATAATGCCAGACATCCCAGAGTGACTCTGAGGGTTGTACATCTGAACATACGAACCAAAGAGCAGAGCGGGAATGAGATGTGTTTGCAGCATTAGGGACTGCATTTTGCCTTTCTGGAATTTTACTGCCAAATCAATTGATCTGGATCAAATTAAACTATTAATATTTCTAATATTAATTCTTCCAACCTCATGCATTTTTAGATGGCAAAATCACTTAGAACAGGGATGTCAAACTGCCGGCCTGTGGGATGGTTGCATCATACGGAGGCTGTGCCCACCTCAGCTCCGGCAATGCAAAAGAAGTTGTGATACGTCGCGACACATCACGTGATGAGTTTGACACCCGTGGCTTAGAAAATTAAGGTACATGCACAAATATAGCCTGATTTGTCTCTGGGACTGTATGACAGAACTTCCATCGTGGGTTTTTTCCTGCCATTGTAGATATGGTCTTCTTCCCAACAATTAAGTTTGGGATTTCATCTCAAAAGTCCATGAAGACCCACATAGGATTGCTCTGGTTGCTGGTGATGCTTAAACTCATAAACACTTGCATTCTTTCTAGTGTCATACTTCAATTTGGAATTCAAGTGAATTGGCTTGCATTCTGATTCCCATCAAAAGAAGTCAATCTCTCAGGGCTTCCGGTGGTGTAGCGCTGTGATGGTGGCTACTTTGTAGCCGTCCTCCTGAGACAGCTTTAAAACCGCTGAGAACAGCAGGCATCAGCTGTTCCGCGGTTTAAAACCTCCTTCCCGGGCCAAGGGAGGGAGGGGAGTTTCACCCTGAATAGTGGTAGAGCCTCTGAAATCCCCAAAGGAGTTTTCTTTTGGGGTGAAATGAGTGCTCCCACAGAGTTCAGGGTGTCTCCGCTTCTCAGGTGCCTTTGTCCCTTGTTGTTCGGGACAAAGCAAGACGCTTCTCCCACCTCCGCGCTTAAAGAGAACTGGTGAGTTATTTAAAAAGCGGACAGAGCTGATTAGAGGATTTTATTTTTTGATTTTAAGTTTGGATTTTAAGTTTAAAGAGTTACTTTCATTTTCTCTTTTTTCCTTTGTTGAGAGGGAAAGTAAAATGGCGATTTGAAGTTTTTATTTTTTAAGGAGACGGAACGGATTTTGTCTATTTAATTATTTCTTTTTTCTTTTCTTTTTCTATTTTTTTTATTATTATTATAATGATTTTTTTGAAGGAGTATTTGGGTTTTTGGAGTTAATCTCCCTCTCTTTTGTTTAATTCTTTTTTTTCTTCTTTTTTTTGTATTTTTTTAAGAAGGAGGAAAGAAGAAACAAATTTTTTTCTTTTAAGATGGCTTCAAAGCGCCAAGTAATTTCCACAGTTCCTAAGGTGGCTTCTTCTTCGGCGATATTATCAGCGCAACAATCTAAATCAACATTATTACCTTCTCTTGCACAGTCATTAACGGTAAAAGATTTGCAAGATGTAATGGGAAATGCTATATCTCAAATTAGGGGAGAAGTGAAAGAGATCTTAGTGGAGAATAACAGGATCTTGAGGCAAGATATAGTTTTGGCTTTAAAAGGACTTGCTTCTGTTGTTGAAAAGTTGGATTTTCGTGTTGAAGAAGTTGCAGATAAAGTGGGGGTGTTGGAGGAAAAATTTGAAGGCATGGGAAAAAAGATGGAAAATTCACGAGATGAGATTCTTATGTTTCAATATAGAGAGATGGGGTTCGCTTTAAGAATCAGAGGCTTGAGAGAAAATTTGCAAGGAGATCTGAGAGAGATGGTTGCAAATGACTTTGCTGTGATTTTGGATAGAGAAAAAGAGGAAATATTCAGAGAAATTGAAAAAATATTTAGAGTTAACTCTTGGGTTGCAAAGCAAAGAAATTTGCCAAGGGATGTGGTAATTTACTTTGGGAAAAGATCCCTGCGCAATGAAATTATACAAGCTTTTTACAATAAGAGGTTTCATATTGCTGCACAAGATGTTATAATTTTAAAGGAGATCCCATCTAAAATTTTAAGAAGAAGAAAGGAGTTTGCTTTTTTAGCAGATGAACTTAAAAAGAGGCAGATGCCGTTTAGATGGGATATTCCGATTGGAATAGTGGTGAGCTATGCGGGAATACGTCATAGACTTAATACTGTTTTTAAAGCAAAGGAGTTTTATACTTCGGTCCTGGGAGCACGCTCATCACCACCTATAATGTTTAAAGTTTCGGAAGAGAAGAAAATAGAACAGCAGTCTGAAGAAGCTGTATTGATGAAAGTTGGAAAATTACAGACTGAGAGGTCTCAACAAGTTGAGATGAAGGAGCAGAGAATGACTCGGGCAGTATACAAACGCAAGGAAAAGGAACAAGGAGGTTAAAGAAGTATTACAAGAATTTGTTTCTGAGTCTGTGGGAGAAGCAAGACCTAAGAGTTCTTTGGTGCAATCTTCAATGGCAGATCTTCAAGCAGCTTTCTCGAGGTTATTGGATAAGAGAGATGGGTAAAGAATGTAAAGATTGTTCCAAGGCTATTGACAGATTATAGCTCATTGCGGATGGAACTGGTTATTGGAAAAGAGGAGAGAAGATTATGGAGACTGAATGAAAACTTTAGATAAGAAGTGTATGCTTAGAAACTTAAGGAGCATTTAAAGGAATATTTTGTTTTAAATATGTATAAGGGGATTTCAATGGTATAAGTAACGCTTATATGTGTGTTGATTGTGATGATAAAGAAAGATGGATAAACTTTACATAATATAAGTATGATATTAGAAAATATTGTTTAGCTTTTTGAATAATTTATATTTAAATTTATACTTAAAGTTTATAATATTTTAATGGTGGACTAGATTCCAATTAATTTACTTTATATGAAATATGATATTTTGTAATGTTATTAAATTAGGGAGATGATTGGTTTATTAATTGTGAAAGAAACAGAAGTTGTGAATTATAGATAAAATAAATTATAATGGTAAATTGGTAGGATTGTAATGACAAAGAAATTATTTTAATGTTAATTTTTTTCTTCTTTTTCTCTTTTTGTTTTTCATACATAATGGAGTTAAAGTACTTAATAATTCGTTTATTGAATGTAATTATATTTGTTTGAGGTTTATTTGAGTTTAAAAGTTTTCCCTTTTAAGTTCTAGTTAATCCTGTATTCAGCTCTGGGAAGAAGGGGGGGGGGTTTGGGGAGGGTTGGGAGGGATTGGGGAAGGGGTTTTTTTATTGTAAAATTGTAAAAATTTATAATAATAATAATAACAAAGAAGTCAATCTCTCTTAGAATCTGGAATCCACATAAAGCACAAACCAACCAACTATTTAGATTTTGTTGTATTCCATATATTCAAGAAGATTGGGAAGAGAGTAAGGTCAACAAGTGTCCCAGCTATCCATTTTTTTTTTGTACTAAGATAATATATTAGCCCTTAGATATATGCCAGTTGCAGAGCACCATGAAGTTTGCTGCATACATAGCTAAAATTTTCTGACTACAGTGCAAGTAGGTAATATAATGACTGCAACCACTGTTCAACATCCAATAACCTGTACTTATATAGTATAGGAGATCCTTCAAACTATCTTGTAATGCTATTATCCCAAATTATGGCACTGCATCATCATGTTTAGATGCTCTAGCTCAGGGATCCCCAACCCCGGTCCATGGACCAGTACCAGGTTGCGGCATGCCAGCAACCGGTCCGCACAAACAAGGAAAGCCCCATCCACAGGATGCAGGCAGCACACAAAACCACGCCCCTTCTGGTCCACAGAAAAACCTCTCTCCACATAACCAGTCCCTGATGCCCAAAAGGTTGGGGACCTCTGCTCTAGCTAAGAAGATCAGCTATATGACTTTTTACTGATCTAATTGCCATAGGAAAAAAGGAAGCTGGAAAAAAATATATCAAGTTTTTTTTTTTTTGTATCTTCCCATTGCTCAATTTTGGATATTTTTAACCATAATAAAGATATTGATTACTTGAGCAACATTGATTTTAGGGGTAGTTGTTGCTGACAGCTATATGATTTGTACACATTTCTGTGCTCAGAAAATGGACATTATTTGCATGAGAATTCAGTTTGAGTGTATTGATGTGAGGTTTCGTTTGCTGAATCGGCATACCACAAAATCTGCATATAATGTATACCTGCAATTAGAAAAGAAATATAAAGCTGAAATAAATCCTGTTGGTAACTTTCTTTGACAAACAATTCCCCTAGACAGCTTGGTTGTGGTTGGGTTTTGTTCCTTTTAGATGGAGTGACTTGCATAGTCTTATATACGTTTACTTAGGAGTAACCTCACTGAATTCGCAAAATTTTCCTAGATGAGTGAGTTATTCCTTCAGGGTGAGTGAACTAACCTTAGAGACTCAGCAGCTCCATACATAAGTATGGACATGAAGTCACTTCCATGAAAATAAAATGAGCATCATTAGCAGTTATGCCCCTAGGAATTTATTCAATAATTTCTTTCGCCCACTTATTTTATGCCCATACTGTATTTCCCATTACCATTCATGAATCTTTTTTTCTTTACTGGTTATTATAAAACAGGAGTGAGCAATCTGCAGCCTTAGAACTGCATGTGGTCATCAGATTAATTTGAAATGGGCTGTGCAAAAATCAGTTCCTTCCCTCATCTTGCTACATGGGGGGATAGAAGGCATGGGGGGGGGAGGGGAAGTGAATTGGGCAATACCAGTCACATTTGTTCTGGCTCTTCACATTGCTCCATTCTCCACTTGACTATATAAGCTTTCAATTTCAATATCTCAGAAGAAACAAGCGCTTCAGGTACACTGCTATCTTGCTATCAAACATCAGTGGCTTCTATTACTGTTGGGAGATAAAACACTTACAAGAGCCCTGGTGGTGTAGTGGTTAGAGTGCAGTACTGCAGGCTACTTCTGCTGTTTGATTCTCACTGTCTCAAGGTTGACTCAGCCTTCCATCTTTCCAGGATCGGTAAAATGAGGACCCAGATTGTTGGGGGCAATATGCTGACTCTGTTAACTGCTTAGAGAGGGCTGTAAAGCACTATGAAGTGGCATATAAGTCTAAATGCTATTGCTACTGCTACATACCTACTTAAATGAAACAGACAACATGAAGCTACCTATGGTAGTTTTCACATCCTCTCCACTATTTAATCATGTTTTGTCACCTCTTGACTTCTATATCACACTCAATATGAAACTGCCCTAGATGCAGTGTAATGCTATAAAGTCCAACATGGCTTGGAACCTGGATATCTATAACATCACCTGCTCTAAATATAATATGTTCATCTAATGAATGAGGTGTGATGGGAGAGATGCTGAATCAGATGCTAAATATAGCACTTAGATCACTCCTTCATGTTTTACAAAGGTCCACTTGGTAACTTCTTGGAGAAGCATGTTCCATCAACACTTTAGATCAGACTTCTATGAATTTGGGTACTTCCAATATATGGTAATACGGTCCCAGAATTGCCAGTGCTGGTTAATGATTACAGGGGGGAAAAAACACATACTTATTTCCCACCCGTATGCTTTTTCTACAACTCCCTCCAGATTGCAAAGCAGGGCGATGAGATAAATAGCATGTACTGATCTTTTGGCTCATATATTTATTTTTTGGCTTTTTAATATCTTTGCTTTTATTGGCACTCTTTGCAAAATTATCTAATTTTCTGATGCTTCACTCAAAACATTTTTTAAAAAATATAAATTTATGTGTTATCAATAATTAGACATACTAAGTTTTGAAGTGGGTTATGAGTTTTTGATAATCCTATAAAATAGATGTGTGTCCATCTAAGCCAGTGTTTCTCAACCTTGACAATTTTAAGGCATGTGGACTTCAACTCCCAGAATTCCACAGCCAGCATTGCTGGCTGTGGAATTCTGGGAGTTGAAGTCCACATGCCTTAAAATTGTCAAGGTTGAGAAACACTGATCTAAGGCAACATATTCATCCATTGTCTTACCACTTCCTTTAAAGGAAAACAATGTACAGTATTTATAATTATTACTATAATTATAACCAAAGAGCCTTTTATTATAAAACAGAATTAATCAGAAAGATTATTGACTTGCAGGGCAATCCTTTAGGCTTTCAGATGTGACTTTCTGAAGGAGCCATGTATTGACTGACATGCACTGAAATGATGGCTTGCCTTCAGAGGTTGTGGGTGCTCCATCATTGGAGGCTTTTAAGAAGAGACTGAACAGCCACTTGTCTGGAATGGTGTAGGACTGTGGGTGGGCACGTGCACTATCGCCCCAGTCCCAGGCCTTCAGCTGGGTTTTATAAAACCTTTTCGCTTTAGGCCTCCGCCACCATGTGCATTCAATCAATCAATCAATTTCAACTTCTTGCGGGGGAAAAAAAAGATCTCACAAAGTTGGAATTGATTGACTGAACTTTTTAGTCCCACCCAGACTGCTGTTACTACCGCAGCCACGCCCACCCAACGGGCCACACCCACCCAACGGGCCACACCCACCCAACGGGCCACACCCACCCAATGGGCCACGCCCATCCAGCACCAGATGGTACATAAGTGTGTTTTGGGTTGCAGTTTGGGCACTTGGTCTCTAAAAGGTTCGCCATCACTGGTGTAAGGTCTCTTGCTTGAGCAGGGGGCTGGACTAGATCTCTTCCAACTCTTCATTCTGTTATTCTGATATTAAGCAATTTTGTAAGATGAAAGGACACTCTCTTTGATATAGTTCTATTTATATCCATTGTAGGAGCTCTGAGATGATTTTAAAAATACATATTTTTAGGTTTGGAACAGTGGGGAGGGCTACCTCTGGAACATTGCTCAGAACATTAGTGCTTCTTTTTCCCTTTGATTTTTTTCAGTGGGTGTTACAATGAATCACACCCTGTCATTCCAAGTCAATTGTTTTCTTAGCTCAGAAATCAGCCCCAAAGCCAGTAACATTGAATGTCTGATTTACCAGTAGATTGCAGTCTAGTGCTTAATAAATGGGCACAGCCACTGGCCTGCTTTCAAATATTCATGAAGCCTATACAGGTTGAAAATGCATTAAATGTGGGAATAATGCCAATATATGATCCTCTTACAGACAAGAAGCTTTCACAGATTAAAACAAGTGAGACGTTAAAGACTTTAAATGGAGGACTCTTCATTTTCAAGAAAGTGAAGGATGTTCACTAATGGATGCCAAGCTATGTGTAATAGATACACATTTCCCAAAACAAAATGTGCTAACAAGAAGGGGCAGAAATGGAAGGGCATGGGCTTCCATACAGCCTGGGTCCAATGCACAACATCTTGGAGGATGATGTGGGGATGACTGATGAGTTATGATATTTCAGGCTTGCCCATTAGTGAATGGATCATTCAGGGCCAAGTTGATGGACCCATACTGCCATCATAATGTTTTTCTCATCACTCGTACATGTACTTAATTATAATGGTATGTGGGGATGATCTTGAGAGATGGGAGGAAGGGATGTGCCTAGGGAACAATTGTGTTACAGGGCAACTGCAAGACATAGCCTGCATAGTGGTGCAGCTGCACAACAGGCACAGAAAGAAACACAGAAACCCTAACTTATCAGGCTGTAAAAAGAGACAGAGGGGTATTTGTACTTTCAGACTTGCATTCAGTAGAATTAGCTCATCTGGTTATATTTCCTCTCTGGTGTAGGTGGGAAGGCAGAGATCAATCTCCTATCTGGCCCAAAGACCTTTCTTCTGAACATATGCTTTTGTGATTTGTATCAAATTAAAATTATGAAGACTATTTAAAATAGTGGAAGAGAAAATAACTGTGTGGGTAACATAGCCTCTCTTGGCCTCCTAAACCATTTCCAACCTTTGGTGAAGCACAGGATGCTATCCCAACACTTGTAATGAAGTTACGATTCAAGTACTCATGGCCTCATAAGGTTCTTTGGGATGACTGTCAAGGCACAGAGGGAACGACCTTCTACTATATATTTTTTTTTCTTGGCAAATGTTTTCTTTACTAATTGGTAATGGAATTGCAGGCAGTAGCCTATCATTGCCAACCTGCCAACGCTGAAAATTGAGCCTGCGGTCTTCTATATTCATTGCATAGGACTCACCTAAAGTTGCTTACAGCTTGATGAATGAAAGTTTGCTTTGCAATTGTTCCATTAGTATTTCTCTTAAGATCTAAGGCTAGAAAACAAACAATCTATATAGATTTATTCTTAGGGAGCTGATTGATTGGTTGATTGACTGATTCTTAGGAAGTTTTTAACAGTCCAAACTAAGTATTACTAATACAGTTGTGTTGAAATAGGACTAGGTAGACTTGGTTTTACCGTAAATGCCGGCGTATAAGACGACTTCCGCGAACGCTGAAATCGGCGCCAAAGACGGGGGTCGTCTTATACGCCGAGTTGTCTTATACGCCGGAAATACTGGTAGTTTCTGGCGTATAAGACGATGTTCTAGGAATGCGGCCCGGCTATAAAGGCGGGGGTCTTATACGCCGGGTCGCCTTGTACGCCAGCATTTACGGTAACTCCATCTTTAGCCCAAGAAGTTCACTGAGTAATTTGGGGCCAATCCTTCTTCCTCAAGCTGGTTTACCTTACATGATTTTTGTTGTGGAGAAAGAATAGAGGAGGAAGCTATGAAGTTCCTCCTGGAGGAATTGCTGAATTTAAATCTAGCAAATAAAAAAAAAAGGTACATATATACACGTACCGATTACACTATTTTTTGAGAGAACTGATATTGTGCAAAAATGAAATAAGAAACTGTAAGCTAAGGAAAGGAATGAGATAATGAATTGTTTCTTCTGTTTCATCTATACTACACTTCCTACATTGCCTTTTGTTTTTTTTTTAAATAATGACATTCCTTTTTGTCCTAATCTTGTCAGTTTCCTTCAACCATGACTTCCTCTGTCTTTTCCTTTCTTTTGACCCATTCACTCTTTCTTCATGTATTTGTTTGGCTATTCAGCCCTCATTCATTCTTTCTATACAACCAAACTCCCTCACAATATATTTCTTTCATAGTAGTCACTTGTTTTGTATTCAACCCACACACCACACACTTCTTCCCAGTGCATTCAACTTACTTTTATGTTTCTCCTGGGATACCCAGCACTCACTTCTATATAACAAAGTGCGCAAAAGCACACTCTGATATACAGCCATTTTTGCTTTTTTTTTTTTTTTTAGAAACATTCATTTCTTACAACTTCCCATGTTCCGTACATTTCTATGAGTCTCACCTCTGAAAATTTCCCCACCGATTTTCCCATGCTTTGTAAACATTCTACTAAAGTAGAGAAATTCATCCACTTGGCCTAGGGTTGTTTTTTTTTTTCCATTTATGTAATTTGAAATTGTTCACTCTATTTTTGATGTTAAACACAAGTACCTTTGTCTTTGGTAAATTCATTTTCAGATCTGTACTTCTCATTGCATCATAAAATATAATTTGATAGAACTCATTCTGGGTTTCAACCAACAACATGACATGATCTGCACATAAAACTATATTCAAGCAGCAGTCCTTTAATGTCATCACGTGATTCCTTCTATATTTAATCATAAATATAGTAAATTACCAAGAGGACATTATACATTCTTATCTCACTCCCTGTTCATTCCTGAGCCATTCAGTAAACATTCTATTTATTTTCACATCTGCTCCATTTCCATCATATATCATTCTTATCATATTCAGCAACAAAACTCCAATTCCAGGTTTGGGCAAAAATCATGGAATTCAACCCAATTCCATTTATCATATTTTTTCTATAAAGCAAGAAATATACAGTACACTGTCTCATATTCAAACATTTCTTAATGATATACAGAAGAGCAAAGATTTGGTCTTTTTATCCTCTGCATTGGCACTTTCCAAATTTTGCTTATTTTTACTCAGTGTTCTGCATAATAGCTTAATTGTGTAAATAATGTAAATTGACCTAAGAAAGCAAAAAACTAATCTTACTATAGTGTTGGTGTTCACAATTGTTTTTTTTTTCTTTTTATCCTTGGTTAGAGAAACAGTTTTTTGTGGAAGGGAACAAATTTTCCAACTGTTGGCTATAGAACCTTCATACACATATTAAACAAGTCACACAGACATTCTGTAAACAAATCTCATTCATAGTTTAACTGTTCTTTGGTTAGACCAGTGTTTCCAACCTTGGCAGCTTTAAGATTAGTGGACTTCAACTCCCAGAATTCCCTAGCTAGCAAAGCTACCACCCATCTTAAAGCTGCCATGATTGAGAAACATTGGGTTAGATAAGGAGTGTTAAACTGCTGGGCCGCGGGCCAATTTCATCATACTGAAGCTGCGCCCACCCATTACCAGCAATGCAAAAAGAGTTGTGATACGTCGCGACACGTCACGTCACGTGGCGAGTTTGACACTCGTGGGTTAAATTATCCATATCTGCAGCCTCCCCATTTTGCAACATTCTCAAAGTGTCTATGACTTCCTTTTCATAAATGTTTTTCTTGGACTGTAACATAACATTCATTTTGATTCTATTCTTCAACATAACTCTATTGTTCTCATCACAATCTTTAAAACATTTTTTTCAGCATTCCCTCACTACAGTTTCATACCAAACAATTTTATTTATTTTATTTTTAACTCTATTCACTTTGCTGCAGGCTTCTTCACACATTTCCAAAACATTTTTTAAAACTCCATCAAATTCATTCTGTACTGTGTTTGCCTCTTCTAATTTTTTCCTCTCATCTAAGATCTCTTTTAATTCAATATTAAAAAGAAACAACTTTCATACCTTCCATTAGCATACTTCCACATACTTGTGTGGGCACTCTAACTAATTTTTTTTCATTCTGTTCGAAGCAGTTTTTACAACTTTTTGTCTTATGTTCACTCTCTCAATTAATTCTGTTCAGCCATTAATCTATCTTGTAATACGGCTATGTAAAGAAATTGTGCTTTTATCTCATTGAGTTCTTCTTTTATTCTAATTTCTTTTGCTTGTTTCCTTTTTTTCCATATCTATTTTTCCCCAAAATTCACTCTTGGATATGTGTGTGTGTGTGTGTGTGTGTATTTCTGTTACACATTTAGAACCTCTCGTCTCCCGTGTAAACTTTACTAATTCTCTAAATATTTTTTCATCGAAGATCAAATCAACCAAGCTTTGAAATATACAGTAGTTCCTCTGCCATTATTGATGATTAAATAGATTTATTGTATGCTTATACCACATATTTAAAACAGACTTTTGGAAACAGTAACAATCATCATTCTTTGTCATTTGTGGGTTTCCAAACGATCCAGTTGCTTTTCCTATACTTCCTTGTCATCTATTCAAGTCAGCAGAATAAATTTTCATTCAAAACTCATTTTGGGTTGAAAGTAGGATCGATAGTTCACTTGTACACACACAATTATCTATATGACAGCAATTAATACTTTCTGGCATACATTTTAACCTTTTGATTCATCATTCATAATTAAACCTACATACTCTTATCCCTGCATGTATTTATCAATTCTACTCCATAAGATCAGGAAACCTTCCTTTGGAACTATTGCATCCTAATCTTCCTCTTAATTTTACAGATGACATATTTACTTTTCTTCCTTTTAATTAATTCATACTGAATGCTATTTATTAGTGGTGTCTACAGTAGAAGAGTCAAAGAAATCAAGAATAGTGGTCAAGGCATTATAATTGACGCTCTACCCCTTTGTATATATGTACAACATCAATACATGTATGTATAGAAGGTACAAGGTTTCAACTGCACTGCTACAATAAGCATCTTGAATCCATTAATTCTGTTTATATTCCAAGTCACAATTTTCCTCATATCATATGCATTAGATGATGATGGCCCCATAGATGTTAACCTCTGCTGCCCATAATGGCTTTGGTCAATCATGTTTTTTCACAGAATTCTTTTGATTAAGAGAGAAAAAAGCAAAGATTGGGTAACCAAGCCTTAGTTATAACCATGCCATATGCAATACATCCTGCTAACAGTAAAAAAAAAAAAAAAAAAAAAGTAGCTAATTTTGGCCACATTTTAATCAGTATACCACAAGCACAATCAAAGTCCAATTTTGCCCCAATCATGCTTATGTTATCTTATGCAAGGTAGGATTTATGCAAGGTAGAGATTATTCTGCAAACTAAGATATTATCTACATTTGACTAATTCACCATCAGTATATTACCTATAGCAGGCAAAGGGATGCTAGCTTGCAGGATAGTCTCTAAATTAGAGACTGTACCTTGAATGCACAGGATGCAACCCATACACTGCATGAAAGATTGAGTGAATGAATGGAAGAAAATATTTCGATTTAATGTGGTAGAGCTCCTTAGACATATATTTATATTCATGTGAATCTCAAAAATATTTAGTTGTGAGGTCTTTCGGCAATATTGTTAGGCCATATGTGGCTCAGGATCTATCCATATAATAGATTATCAGGCTTCAACCATGGACCCTTTTTTTTGAGTTATGGCACGGGAATATATGGAATGACAATAATTCAGATTTTCAGATAAACCCATTAAAGCTGCTAGTTTGCAAAAGATTTATAGTCTACCTCTAGCCATAGATAACAATGTCTTTGCAATCTGAGCACCTCTGAGCCTTCTACTTCAAGAGTAATATTGTCACTGTTAGTAAAAGATGTTTCACTGCTCGTGCCATAATGCATAGAAGCTGGATGGAAGCCCCCCAAATACTCAACAGACTTTAAAAAAAAGATAAGAAACCACTTAACTCCCTCCAAACCCTGGAAAAAAATGCAAAATCTAGCCCCATCTACAGTGAAACCCTGGCCTGTCTGCATTGCTGCCTCCACCACTGAGTTGTCCCTTTGCTCCCTTAATACTTACTATTAAATATATCCCAGTTTAAGAGATTACATGAAGGGAAGGATGTCTTGTGGAACTCCAAGCTGTGAAATATATTTAAAGCACAGCTGACATATAGATTTGATTACAGGTATTTTCTCCTTGTTTCCAAAGGTGGTGCTAGGCTGGGCTGAGAATCAGTGACTAGCCACAATCAGCTGGTTAGATTCTATCAGAAATTTTTTAAATTGAACATGTTCTTTAGTGGGGAAACTAGGACATTTTTCTGCTGTCTAATATATTGAATATCAGGTTTGTTATATTTAATTTAATTTAATAGATTTAATTCTCATCTGTCCCCTGCCTCACTGTTTCTGAGTATCTGATGTTTTCATTGTTTTATTTAACTCAAGTAAATATTTCCTTTAATTAAATATTTTTCATTTTGGAATATCTTGGAGATATACTGAGTCAAAAATGGTACATTTCTTTGACAGACTTTTAATTAGTCTTGGCAGAAGAGTAATTAATAACAGTGAACCTTTCTGAGTTTGGCTGGCAGAGACTATGAATGTAAGATAGAAAAATACTCAGTTGAAAAGCCTGAACATAAGGCTTGTATTACCTATGACTCATTTGAGGCTGGATAATTCTACTGCTTCTGCTGTCTGTCCATGATTAAGAAAAAAAAAAGGACTGTCATCAAGCATCAGGCAGGTCACAAAACACCTTTTTTTTATTTGTGTGCCTCCCCAATGGAAAGAAACCCAAAGAATGAGTGCAATATGATTTGATAAAGAGATTTGATACACTTGAGAACCAGGCATTGTTCAAAAGCAATCTGAGGGCTCCCTAACATAGAAGTGTTGTACAACACGGTGGTAAAGCATATGCTTGACATGCAGAAGATCACAGGTAGAATTCCTTGTACACCCAAGTAAGGATGAATCTCAATGGTTTCCTTGGACAGTCCATATAGAAATGATTAGCTGGCAGTGGCATCCACAGGGGATGATAATGATAACAGCATGCATGTTGTCACTTAAAACTCATAGAGAAAATAAATCTATGTGGTTGCTAGGGGTCAAAAAAATTGTTGGCAAATAATCAATGGTATAATTAATATTCTAATTCTAACTATATGTGTTTGTGTGTGTATATATAAATTGTATTTCACCTTATGGAAGAGGCTAGTATCAAATCCTAGTGCTTCCCCCCCCTTGTTAATATTATTTTTAAGATAAATTTCTACAGCAGCATTTCTTCCATTTTAAAATATTCTCTGTCTTTCTGCCTGCCTGCCTGCCCCTCTCTCTCTTTCTATCTATCTATCCATCCATCTATCTTAATTTGTTTGAAATTATATTTTTGTTTGAAATGGTATAGGAAGGGTCCCCAACCCCTGGTCTGTGGACCAGGATGCCAGCAACATGCCAGCAATCAGTCCATACAAACAAGCAAAGCCCTCTGATCTGTGGAAAAACCTCTCTCCACGGAAATCGGTCCCTGGTGTCTAAAAGGTTGGGGACCTCTGTGGTATAAGATTTCCTGCCTGAGCAGGGGTTGGACTAAAAGACCTCCAAGGTCCCTTCCAACTCTGCTATCCTGTTCTCTTCTGTTCTGCTCTGCTCTACTCTATTCTCTCCTCTCTTTAAATTTAGAATCTGCCCAACTTCAAGCAATGTTGAGTCATACATGCATACTTATAAGTCCAATATCTCATTGGTCTTAATACAGCAGAAAAAGCACATTTTGTTCCCCTAAATAGTCTTTTGGGAGTGATCTGCTATGAAAATCACATTCAAAGAAATCATATTTTTCCAAATCAAATAAATATGTAAATATGTTTCTGTACCAAACATCCTCTGCATCTTCATCGCACTCTGCCCCAAACTGACAAATGTCACAGGTGGATGTTTCCTTTTGAATGGTTTCTCCCGAACCTTCACTGCCTGTGAGAGAAAGACAGAAGTCAAGAAAAAATGTTCATGCCTTTCAAAGGGCACAAAATCATCATTAATATCCATCTTTGGGGATACCAAAAGTTTTACAAACACAAATGACAATAGCCATTTCCATGTCCAACTGCAACCTCTGACTGTGGAATGGAGTATGCTGGGCAGAGATCCAGATTTGAAAGACAAAATACATTTGGAATTAATGTTGTTTTTCCTGCAGAATCTATAAACAAGTGTAGGAAAAGACTGATAGGTGCTACGTGTTTGGCCATGCAAGGTGTGAATCAGTTTGACCTTTAGATTCAGATCTCTGCCTAATCTACTTATATCTCTAGATACTGGTTTTTAATGTAGTGTTTGGGTTACACTAATTCAGGCACCTCTGTATGCAGCTGGGAGTTCTGGCATTCAACAGTTACCAATGTAGAGGAGATAACTTGAAGAACAGAACATCAGGTT
The DNA here is from genome assembly GCF_016545835.1 of Crotalus tigris. Taxonomy (NCBI): domain Eukaryota; kingdom Metazoa; phylum Chordata; class Lepidosauria; order Squamata; family Viperidae; genus Crotalus; species Crotalus tigris. The sequence continues at coordinate 495,811 of NW_024097050.1, read as the reverse complement.
AGCCTTGAAAAGAAGATGGAGAGGAGGAATGAGAAGGAACTCAGAATACTCTGCCTTGATTCTTTTGAGTATAAAAGAGAGAAAGAGAAGCTTTCAAGATTGGTTATTATACCCTGCAACAAAAGAGTTCCAGTAAACTCCTGGAGTCTGTTTCCTAACCTGGCACATCTCACAGGGCTGACCCAACCCACTGAGCAGTGATGGCGAACCTTTTAGAGACTGAGTGCCCCAAAACTGCCCCTGCCCACCTGCCCACAGGGCTACCAACCGCCTCCACAGATTGCCCAGGCAACCCAGCACTGCCATGGCAGACATGCCCTCCGCCTACACCCTGCAGCATCATCTGTGTGCAACGGGGCACAAGTCAGTGTCTTGTCCCTGCTACCCGGCTGCCATGTCCTTGGCTGCTTAGGGGCAATTCTCCTCCGGGGGGGGCTGCTGGTGAGGGGTGTGTGGGAGGAGGTGGGGCTGGGGTGATGGCGCGTATGCCCACAGAGAGGGCTCTGAGTGCCGCCTCTGGCACGCGTGCCATAGGTTCGCCACCACTGCCATAGAGAAATGCTACATGTAGAAGCAGAGGAGATTGAACATTTGGTGGATGATGATGGAATCCCCTGGTGCCCGTTCAACACATTCCATCAAGATACTGGTAAGCTTTGTGTTTTATACTTAATGGAAGCTAATCTGGATCTCTTACTGATGCAAAAGGATGAGGATGCTGGTGAGCCACTTGGAGACATTTGGACTAGACCAGTACAGAGATATCAATGATACATAAAAATAAAATAAAGCACACAACATGGTGCTGCATGTGGGTTTTCCCTGGCTCATAGACATACTCCTACTTATCTCTCTAGATGGTGGTTTTTAATGTAGTATCAATCCTGAGTCTTAAGGTGATGCTCACCTTCTCTCTTTTTAAATTTTTTTTTTTATTGAATAACAAAAAAAGAAAAAAAAAGATTAAAAACATTGAACATGGTAAATCAGATTTGACAAACATCACAGTTCATATTCACAATTAATTACTAATAAAAAATCTATACAATAACATCACTCTTATCTCAATCTTAACTTATCTCATTACAATGACTTCCATATTTTTTCCCCCACCACCTATAGAATTTGTTCCAAATTTGGTAAAAGTCCATTTCATCCTGATTTTTAAGTCTTTTAGTTAACCTATCTAATTCTGCGCAGTGCATAATTTTATGAATTAAGATTTCCTCACTAGGTATAGCCGTAGCTTTCCAATTTTGAGCGAAAACAATTCTTGCTGCTGTAACCACATGAGTGAATAAATACATATTTTCTTTACTAACATTTTCTTCAAGAATTCCTAACAACAATGTCTCAGGCTTATACTGAATGTTTTGCATACTCATTTCTGTTACCCATTCCCAAACCATACGCCAATATCCTGTGCTTCCTTACATGACCACCAAACGTGAAAAAAAGTGCCCCTTTCTTTTTTGCATTTCCAACATAAAGATGAGTATCCTTTGTACATTTTGGTTAATCTTGTTGGAGGGAGATGCCATCTGTAAATCATCTTATATGAATTTTCTTTATATGATGACGCCAATGTAATTTTAATATTTCGCATCCATACCTGCTGCCATTGATCCAAATTAATGTTGTGTCCTATATCTATCGCCCATGTCACCATTGTTTCTTTAACCTGTTCTTCAAATAGCCTGTACTCCAATAGGTGTTTATAAATATTCTTTATTTGTTTTTTTTTTGGACCAAGCAGAATTTTATCTAGCCCCGTATCTTATCTATAAATACCCCATTCATGTTTATCCTCACCTTCTTCTCTTTGGTGGCTATTTTTCTCTTTCAACAATTTTAGATAAAAGAAAGGAGAAGAAATGGCTCTTAAGTCAGATGCTGTATTTGTTTCTAAAATTAGAGGAAAACCCATGGGATGTTTGCAAGATGTTCATGTATTATTTATGATAAAGTTATATTGCATTGTTTAATTTTTGAGGTATACTTCATTTTAGTTTGCTCACAAATGCTGCCCAGAACTGGCCAGATGGAGATAGTTTATAAATGATGTGATGTAAAACAAACAAAGAGGTCCTTTGAGGTTTAGCTAAACTGTGACATTATTTATCAGCAGGGTAACAGTTCCAATAGAGTTGAACCAGATCCCTAAAGAAGGGCCCATTGACAATGCTAATATCTGAAGACACCTTTATAGTGTATTTGATGCTCTCACTTCTGATTTTAACATTTGATTTTTTTTCAAGTTGTTAATGTTTAAAATATTTTTAAAATATACTTAATTTTAAATATTTTTAAAAAATATTTTCATTACCTGCCCACACCTTGGCTTCCAAATATGTATCTGGAACTCAGCGTTCTTTTCTAATTAACCTGTACATTTGATCTGGCTTAACTTTAATCAACAGTCTGTCTTCTCTGAAATTGGCATGTTGTGTACTGTGAGAATAAGGATGTGATTTGGTGTTTTAGTCTCAAATCTCATTCTGCATACTACTCTGTCTCCTGGCAACAATTTTGTTTTTGAATCTAAATCATTTGTCCTTCTATACTGAATTTTGGGTTCAAAAGAGATTTTTGCAGTTTGGAGCCCAATAACCGCCTCTGGCTTCTTGGAAAACCCACTTTTCTTTTGGCCTCACCAGTTCAACTAAGAAACAGCCACAGCCACCACAGAAGCCATTTTGTCAAAGCAGCCACAACTTTGTTTCCAAAGTCCAAATGTTCCATCAGCCTCCCAAAGCTGGGTGATTCTTGGAACACAACCAAATAATGTTGAGCTTCAATTGCTAATAGTTGCTATGAGCTCAGTAGGGACTGCAGCGAGACTGCAAAATAATTTTGGAACCTTTCTTTCTTTGCATTGCTTCTCTTCTTTTATCAAAAGAAATATCTGTATCCACATACGAATTTCAGCTATACAAAAAGAAAAGACACAGTTCTCTTTATGATATTATTAGATCAGAAGCATTTTGTGATTTATTCACTTTCATCTTTAAAATTATGAAAACAGAAATGGATTATAATCCCATGCACCTGGTTCATATTCATAATTACCAAACTGGACCATGATATACAAACAATGTAACAGTAAAACAATTCTAATCAACATCCTTAAAAGAGGGTCCCCAAAAGACAATTACTTAAAAGCCATTCCCACTTTGATCTGGAAGAGGAATGCCTTGTTTTTTTTTTTATTAAAAGTTTTAAAAAATTTATTACAATATAAACCCCCCCATCCCTCCCCCCCTCCCCCACTTCCCAGAGCTGATTACAGGGTAACAAATAAACAAACATAATCTAACTAACATAAACCAACTATACTATCAATCAAAACCATAACACACTTTAACTCCTTCTCAAAACAAATATTAACAAATTAAAACAATAATAATAATATAATTAAAACTATTAATAATTATCTAAAATCTACTCAAAAGCAAGGTAATACTTTTCAGTTTCATATTTCTTTTGAACATAATCAATCCACCTTCTCCAAACCATAATGTATCTTTCTTGTGAATGGTCCTTCAAATAGGCGGAGATTTTCGCCATTTCTGCTAAATTAGACACCTGAAGTATCCATTCTTCCAAAGTAGGCAGTGAGTTTTTCTTACAATATTGCCCCACCAATAATCTTGCAACTGTTATAAGATTCAACATCAAATTGATTTCTTTAACATCAAAATCTACAATAATACCCAACAAAAATAATTGCGGAGTAAACTTTATCTTTTTCTTAAAAATCTTTTGAATATTCCACCAAATCTTAATCCAAAAGGCTTTAATATCTCTACAGGTCCACCAGATATGAAAATAAGTTGCATCTAAATTTCCACATCTCCAACATTTGGGCTGTAAATTTGGATACATGCGAGACAACTTTTGGAGATCCAAATGCCATCTATAAAACATTTTATAAAAATTTTCTCTTAAATTTTGCGCTTGAGTAAATTTTACATTTCTAACCCAAATTGTCTCCCATGTATCCAATAAAATCGGATCTTGAATATTTTGAGCCCATTTAACCATACAATCTTTAACTAACTCCGTTTCAGAGTCCAGTTCTATTAAGGCACTATACATTCTTTTTATATGAGCTCGACTTTGATCTTTAATCTGTTTAACCAAATTCACATCCTCTAAAGTGATACCAACCTTTTGATCTATACTTCACCTCACTAACAACTGATTATAATAAAACCAAGAAATATTTTCTTGTTTCAACTTGGTTAAGGGCTTTAATTGCCAATGCTGCCCAACCAAACTAAGTAATTCCTTGTAAGAAATCTTATCCAAATTTACTCCCCTAGATATTCCTTCTATCACGTGTCCAGGAATCCCCCAAATTGGGATTTTATAATTTAACCTATAATAATATTTCTTCCAGACACGCAACAAGGCATTTCTCAAAATATGGGTTTTAAAAACCTGATCAACTTTTTTATCATAAATTAAATACGTGTGCCATCCATATAACAAATCCCATCCCTCAAGAGAAAGAATGTTTTTATTTGTTAAGTTGAGCCAATCACTAATCAGCGTTAAAGCCACCGCATCATAATACAATTTTAAATTAGGCGCCTTTAGTCCTCCTCTTTCCCGTGTATCCTGCATAATTTTGAATTTAACTCTTGGCTTTTTCCCTGCCCAAATAAATTTGTTAATCCCCTTCTGCCATTCCTCCAAATTAGCATCTTTTTTCAAAATAGGTATCATCTGAAATAAAAAAAGAAACTTTGGAAGTATATTCATTTTAACTGCCGAAATTCTCCCCAACAAAGATAATTGTAATTTTTTCCAATCTTTTAAGTCCTTTTGCACTTTTGCCCATAATGTATCATAATTATTTTTTATACAATTTAACATTAGAAGCTGTTATATATACTCCTAAATATTTAACCTTTCTCACTATTTCAAAACCTGTGAATTTAACCATAATATCCTTTTCCTTCATAGACATATTTTTCACTAATATTTTAGTCTTATTATTATTTATCTTAAAACCAGAAACCTTCCCATACTGAATTAAAAGTTCAACCAAATCCCTAACCGAATCTGTCGGCTGAGATAATGTCACAACCAAATCATCAGCAAAGGCTCTCAACCTATAATCATTCTTATTTATTTTTATTCCCTTTATACGAGGTGACTCCCAAATTTTAATAAGTAAAATTTCCATTGTTAAAACAAATAACAATGGTGATAAAGGACATCCCTGTCTTGTACCCTTTTCAATTTTAAATGCTTCTGTTAATCCCCCATTAACTATGATTTGTGCAGATTGTTGTTGACATATAGCCTTAAGGGGAGATAAAAATTTATCCCCAAAATTCATTTAAAATTATGAAAACAGAAATGGATTACAATCCCCTGCACCTGGTTCATATTCATAATTACCAAACTGGACCATGATGTACGAACAATGTAACAGTAAAACAATTCCAATCAACATCCTTAAAAGAGGACCCCCCAAAAACAATTACGTGGTGATTTTGCGGCATTAAAAGCCATTCCCACTTTGATCTGGAAGAGGAATCCCTTGTTTTTAGGGAAAACTCAGATTCATATTCAGAGGCCAGATCTAGTTCTGAGGCTTCTCGTCAAAAACATTATGGCTTGACCTCGGCTGTGAACCTGTTTGCCTACATTTGATTTACAGTACACTGCCTTTCTCTGTATTCATCAGAATTTGAATGAAAACAGTTAAAATGTTGTTTTAAAATGTTAGTTTGGACTTTGTTTCCTAAGGGAAATCCATTGTTTCTAAAATCATATAGACAACTGAGGCGATTTATATCGTCTGTGTCAATTATATCATTTGAGCAATTATGCAAATGACAATTTTACTCCGTTAATGCCCATTTACATAATTTGTGTCATTATGCAATCTGCAAATGGCAAAAATTGACACACAAATGACCTAAAAACTTCAATTATATATTTATGCAAATGACATAAATTATTTGGGATTTAACAGGTATCCAGTTTAACAAAACACCACTTTTCCCAAACAATAGGTTACATCATAGTTTTATTGCATTATTTAAAGGATCATTTTATAGTGCTCTTCGTTTTGCTCAAAGTTCTGCAGTAGTGTCTAATCCATTATATGAATATTATGGTCATCAGAACCATCACATGAAATATGTCCAAACAAAAGAGGACAATTGAGGTGACATTATAAGCCAGGTCTTTTTCTGTATTAGCATCCCGATTATGAAATACTTATCCAGAGAATGAGAGACCTGCCCATTAAGTGGGCAAAAACTTTCTTTTGTTCTGTTATTTTGAGTTTGCTTTGATTCTTTTGCATGTAAAGTCCTCACTGCAACATTGCTCCACAGTTGATTATTTGGGGCATATATGTTACACAGACACAAATGTAAATACATACAAGTTGAGGGTTCTTAATGTTCAGGGAAGCAATAAAATGCTTCTACAAATAACAAAAATACAATTTGGTGACACAACATTGGCAAAACCATGAATTCTTGAAAAATACGAGTTGATATGCCTTGAGCAAAGAGAAATGTTTTAGTCTTGGCAAGAATATTTGCAGAGGCAGATTCTAAAGGAAGAGCAGTCTGCTGTCAGAAGATTCCTGCAACCCTTAAAAAGAGGGCTCTGACAGATAGCTTAATGCAGAGATAAGGCTGTTCAGTACAGCAATAACTGTTCTTCCCTATCAAATTATGAGATAAAATTCTATGTCACAGTCTTGAGCTTTCTGCATCAAAATTGCGAGGCATTCTCCCCCAGACCCAAGATTAAATGCCTTGGTCATCAAAACCTTATCAACCTTTGCCTTTGTATACTTGTTAGAAAGTGTATAAAAGAAACTCCTGTATTTTATTTTTGTTCAAAAAAGAAAAAAACCCTTACACATTTATCTTGCGGTGTATTTCAATCTAACTTCCTTTCTTCTGCCCTTAATATATCCACTTATAATGTTAGCAAGTAGGTTTTCATCGCTAATTTTAAGCACATTCTCAAGAATGGCAGAATTCAGATTTGCATTCAAAGCACTCGGGATCCCTGATGTATAGTTTGAATACTAAATAGGCACCGTGGAAACAAGCATATTAGTATACAAGTGAAGCATTTCTCCTCATTTCTTTTTTATCAGAAATGACCAGACAGTAAGTTACCACTAGTGACTGAAGATACAAGCCTGACTGAAGAGAACCAATCTATTCAGCTGACTCTGTGACATTAAATAAAAATAGAACTCTTTATACTGTTATTTATTTATTGCCGTCGTCTTGGTCTATACAATACTGCCTGGTGATAAAATTTGTTTAAAGTGAATTCTTCCTGTCTCCCCCACTTTCTTTTTCTCCTACTGCGTAGATGAGTGCCTTGATAAAAGCTGACAACCCAGAAAGAGTTATTTTCTCCTGATTTCCTGCTGCTATTTAAACTTCAGGAGGATAAGATGCTCATTTTCTAAGGTGACTAAGGGTTGCTGTTTTTCCTCCCCTCCCACTTTTCCCCCCACCGCTTTCTAAATTGCCCTTGCTTCTATAGCCTGTCAGAAGAAATGGGGATTAATCCTCACAAGAAAGAAACAGACATGCCAGCGTCCCTAATACATTCAGAAAATCCTACCTACATTTCTAAAAATAAAGGAGGAGGGGACAGATAGAAAAGGGTCAGTCAGGCCATGTGGTCATCTCTGGTCAAGAATCAGTGGGGTTGAGCTACTAATTGATATATGCTAGTGATGGCGAACCTTTTAGAGACTGAGTGCCCAAACTGCAACCCAAAACCCACTTATTTATCGCTGGGTGCCAGGTGGGTGTGGCTGTGGTGATGGCAGACTGGGTGGGTGTGGCCAAGGTGGGCGTGATCACCTCGATGTTGCTCATGGGGAGGGATGCATGTGGGGGCCGGGCAGGGTTGGGGGAGATCAAGGAGGTCTTTGGCGGGGGGTGGTGGTAGGCAGGAGGCTCGTCCTGCGGGGTGAGGCAAGATGAGGCAGGGCAGGGGTGCCATTGTCGCAGGATAAGGTGAGGCAGGGGCCGAGGCAGCTGCTGCCTGACACCATCGGCCCCCGCACACAGAGGCCAGCGAGTGCATGGGTGCTTGGATGCATATGCCAAAGACAATGAACTTTGACTCCCTTTCAGGGTAGCTTCACCACACATAAACAACTGATGGTTCCCTCCTGACCGATAAAAGCTCCTCTCTTGACTGTATTGGGTCAGCAATCAGTCATGACCTCCTTAACACTATGTGCCCAAAGCTTTAGTCCCAGAGATTTCTGCTTATTGATGGCACAGCATTATGACTTTTACCAGGTAAGTATTTGTCTTGGCCCCATTCACCTGTAAAGAAGGAGGCAAAGGAAGCAGGAGCATAATCACTATCCAGATGATCTCTCTGAAGACAGTTCTTACCAGTCTAGCACATTCTTACAATGATATCAAATTAAAATAACTCCTAAACTTATCTTCTCTTTATAGGTGAATATGTGAAGGGATTTCATACTGAAGTTCCACCTTGACCCCTGCGTTATTAGCAAAAGTTGTGAAAGAGGGTATGTTTGGAAAGATCTAACTCATATACAAAAGTATATGATTGTGTTGAATGCTGAACTAAAATTCACAAACAGCATTCACACATGAGTATTCTTCCCCTCCAGGTATGCCCAGCTAAGATGAAGCACACAGGAAAGTGCATCTTCTACAGAGCGGTTCTTCCGATAGGCAAACTGTAATGAGTCAAATGTAGGGGGAAGGCATGAAAACCATGTAGTCCTTTACCAACCTCTCAAAACACCTCATCATAATGGAAGTGAGTGCAACTGGACGGTAATCATTAAGGCATGTGATTTTAATTTGGGGGGGGCACTGGTACAATGATTATTCTTTCATATCTATATTTCTATTAAATCGGATCAATGTTTCTTCTCAGAAATGTTTGTCTCTGCTAACTATGGTTATTTTTAGAACTCTCAAGGAAAAGCTCTTTTTAAAGGGTTGAATTTATTTGTTTCCATATGCAAGGCAAGGACACTATCAATGGGGCATGTGAGAAGTCCACATTATGGAGTATGAAGTACCTCTTAATGAGTTCCTAGACATGTTGCTCTTTTGATATTTAGCATTACATCATTTCATTGTTTTGACTTGGGATGTTGCAGGATCTATTGTTCTGGTCTATATTTTATTTACATCGTTCCGTGGATATATTTATCCTTCACTGGAAAGCCATTCGGGAGAAATCTCTTTTGAAGGACAGGTGGAGTTAAAATATTGAAAAAAATCATTCAGAAAGAGATAGAAAATCCTCCAAACAAGGAAGTAAATCTGTCCATTGCTCAGGACCAACATGCTAGACTATGGATATTCAATTCAATTTCATGTTCAGTTTAATAATTCTACCAAGGGAGCTTCGAACCTTTCTTTGCTTTGTTTCTCTCTCTTTTATGAAAATAAATATCTGTATCCATATATGAATTTCAGCTATACAAAAAGAAAAGAAAGTTTTCTTTATGATGATTTTATTAGATCAGAAGCATTTTGTGATTTATTCACTTTCACCTTTAAAATTATGAAAACCGAAATGGATTATAATCCCCTGCACCTGGTTCATTTTCATAGTTACCAAATTTGACCTATGTAATGCAGTTTCTGCATGTATTGGTCAAATAAAGTAGATGACAACAACAACAACAACAAGTTAAAAAAAAGGAAATAGATGGATGTTTTTTTAAAAAATCTCCAAATAAAAAGGTGTTTTGAACATCACACGGAGAGATCACATTGTGTATTTTCATGTCATTTTAGTTGATCTAAAGGACAGAAGAGAAAGTGAGAAGCCACTCTGGAATACATGAAGTCAACGGTGTTTGCAAAAAGTGTGAGGCTAAATTTTGCAAACAAGATATATTTTCTTCTCTAATAAAAATCTCTCCCTGCACACAGACCAGCCAGAGAGGCTCAGATGCTGAAAGTAACTTTCCTCTATAATCGATAAGTCTTTTTCCCCCTGAATAGCATTTGCTCAGGTGAAAGCTGCAAAGTGAGAAAAATGAATGGGCGTGAAATAACGGGCTAGCACAGAAGTAGCTATCCTCTCACATCTCTGGGAACGGCTCAAAATAACATTACAGGAAAGATGAAAAGAAAATTCACAACTCCCCATCTGCCATAAATGCCAAGTATGTAACACCTCTTGGATCCTTGGGTTGCACACAGCCTCCTTGTTCTGGTGAAGGAGAAGTGACCTGTCTCCCACATGGGCTTACACAAAAGGAAATTAGCCGTTAATTTCCATTGCCAACTTGACCCTGACCAAAAGCCATTTGATGTAGGCTGAAACATTATCTCTGATCTCAATGAGCACTCAATCAGGGTCTCAGCAGGGCCACGAAGCATTTCTGAGATGCGAGAGCTCCAATTTTATGCATCAAGCATCCTTTTTCATATGGATAAATTGAGAAGGGCTGATTCACCTGCTGGGGGAGAAGCCTCCTTGCCATTTCCTTCTGATTGCGCTGTTCTGGGCTGGGCGGGGGATGACCCTCCTTTGCCACTGACCTCAGATCAAATGCTAAGCGAACAGCAAGTAGATAGGTGAGCTATAGAGAGTAGGTGGCTCTTCAGACAGTCAGATCTGTCAGCAGGGGCAACACATTCTTCTACCTGCAGTCCTGTTCCTCTCTTTCAATGCATTTTATTTGTTGCTCTTTCTAGCTTCTCTCCATACCCTGACAGTTCAGCTCAGGTAATCATAGATGGGGGGAAAAACCCAGGATAGGAAAGTGGTTAACTTCTATTGTGAGATATGTAGTGTATAAATTCATTCATTCATTCATTCATTCATTCATTCATTCATTCATTCATTCATTCATTCAATCAATCAATCAATCAATCAATCTCCTTTCCCAGACAATGACATTTGTTTTGAGCTGATTATAATGGGGGAATGCAGGGGGAGGAACTGATCACATCATGGAACAAAAAGCCCAATGGAATTTTAAAGCCACAATTTTAACAGTCCTGAAACACCTACAGGTAGATGCCTTGCTTTATCCCTGTGAAGAATTCCCTTTGGACATAAATAGCAGAGTGTATATACATGTGTCCGCGCATGGATGTGGAATGATTACGGTAATTTCATGATTTTTGTCAGAAAAATAAATTTAAATTCCTTCTCTGCCCATTGCAGAATTTTCACAGCTGCCTTTATATTTATACAGATAAGAGTGTGTAAAGGAGGGCTGTACACATCCTTTATTTCTTGTTAGATTGATGTTTTTTTCAGGAACTCAAAGAGTCATAAAATCATCCTCCTTCCCCCAACTCCCCCTAACCAACTCTGTGAGGCAGGGGTCCTTGGTGCTCTCTGAGCTTGGTTGTTTTCTTGCAAATGTTCCATTACCTAAACTAGGTAACATCATCAGTGCTAGTCTGTGAAGTAGGTTGGGCTGGGGGCAACTGGCCCTAATTCACCCAGTAAATTTCCTTTGAAAGGAAGGACATTCCTTTTTTTCAAAGTTTGCATGGCTTTTTTTGAAGCTGTCCTGAGTTACATAATAATAATAATAATAAAGTTGGAAGGGACCTTGGAGGTCATCTAGTCCAACCCCCTGCTCAGGCAGGAAACCCTATACCATTTCAGACAAATGGCTGTCCAGTCTCTTCTTAAAAACTTCCAGTGTTGGAGCATTCACCGCTTTTGGAGGCAGGTTGTTCCACTGGTTAATTGTTCTAACTATCAGGAAGTTTCTCCTTAGTTCTAGGTTGCTTCTCTCCTTGCTTAGTTTCCACCCGTTGCTTCTTGTCCTGCCTTCAGGTGCTTTGGAGAATAGGTTGACTCCCTCTTCTTTGTGGCAGCCCCTGAGATGTTGGAACACTGCTATCATGTCCCCCCTCGTCCTTTTCTTCATTAAACATATGAAACATTAGATGTGCAAGTCTTCCAGTGAAGGTAATTTATAATAGACCAAAGGGAGCACTTCTTCGCATAGGGCATACTTTACTTGTGGACTTCATTAAAAGACATGGGCACGGCAGCAACCTGCACTAGATATATTTACAGAAGCCATCTCTACCTGGGACTAGTTTTAAAGATTCTGTATAAACTATGGCTTGGGGGCAAATCAATTTGATTTACTATCTATATTAATAGAGCAGTATTCTAACTTGTTGGTATTTTAGTAATGAATATATTTTAAAAACATCACTCAAAAACCCTACATTTGCTTTTATTTATAGCTTTGTCTAGCATCCTAAGGTATGCAAATCTTCCATTGCATCCTCAGCCAGGGATATCAGGAAAGGGTTAGTAAAGGGTATGGCATTTACAAGACTGTTCCCATTTTCTTGCAGCCACCTAAGGCATCCATCTCATTTATAAGAGCTTCTCTGCCTCCAAACTCATTTCTAGTGATTTTAAAAGCCCTCGGTGGTGCAATCCAGAATACTTGAGGGAGCAGTTGCAAATACCAGTCTTTCTAATCTATACTATAGCTCTACTGGGCTTTCTGCTAAAAACAACTGGCTAAGGGGGTCTTTTTCTTTCTTTCTTTCTTTCTTTCTTTCTTTCTTTCTTTCTTTCTTTCTTTCTTTCTTTCTTTCTTTCTTTCTTCTTTCATTCCTTCTCTATCTCTCCTTCCTTCCTTCCTTCCTTCCTTCCTTCCTTCCTTCCTTCCTTCCTTCCTTCCTTCCTTCCTTCCTTCCTTCCTTCCTTCATTCCTCCTCTCTCTCTCTCTCTCTTTCTCTCCCTCTCTCTTTTATGGTTTCTTGTTTCTTCTGTCTGTCTGTCTTTTGTGGCCCCACACTTAACAAAATTCTTCATTCATTTGAGATTTGCCAAATCTAAGCCAGTTTAGATAGGTTGTTAAAAGAATTTTCTTTTCTTTAGGGACGTAAGCTTCATCTCAAAAATATTTGGGAACTGCTTATATTCTTCTTGCTGCTAAAACAATGTTGCTATCACAACCTACCTCCCAGCTGCGTTGCAACAGCCCTGCCTGCGTTGCTGGAGTCAGTAGCCGGGTTGGCGGTGGAGTTCCCCAGACTTATAGTACTGGGGGACTTTAACCTGCCATCACTCGGCGATCGCTCAGAGGCGGCGCAGGAGTTCATGGCTTCCATGGCAACCATGGACCTGACCCAGGTAATTCAGGATCCAACTCATAGGGGTGGTCACACACTCGACCTTGTGTTTCTCTCGGGGCAATGGAGACATGATCTGGAATTAAGGGGAATAGAGATCTCGCCCTTGTCATGGACAGATCATTTCCTATTGAGGCTGGACTTCAGAGCATCACTCCCCCATCGCAGGGAGAGGGAGCCGACTAGGTGGTTCCGCCCCAGGCGCCTAATGGACCCAGATCGGTTCCAGGAGGAGCTTGGGGAAATACCTGACTCCCTTGTCCACAACTCGTCCGGGTCCCTGGTTGCGGCCTGGAATGAGGCGGCGTCCGGGGCCCTGGATCGAATTGCGCCTTTGCGACCTCTCTGTGGTGGTGGTCCCCGGAGAGCCCCTTGGTTTACTGAGGAGCTCCGGGAGATGAAGCGCCACAAGAGATGTCTAGAGCGACGTTGGAGGGCCAGTAACTCTGAATCTGACCGATCACTGTTAAGAGCCTATCTTAGGACTTATTTAGTGGCGATAAGGGCGGCAAAGCGTGTTCACTTTTCCGCACTTATTGCGTCCGCAGAATCTCGCCCGGCCGCCTTGTTTAGGGTGACCCGCTCCCTTCTTAAAGTGGAGGAGGCGGAGGAACCCTTGCAGGGGAGAGCTGAGGAGTTTGTTCAGTTTCTGTCGGACAAAATCGCTCAGATTCAGAGAGACCTGGACTCCGACTGGGCAGTGCCAGCCGAGTTGCCAGGGGCTGGTCTTAGTCATGTTATCTGGAGCGAGTTTGAGCCTGTGACCCCTGATGAAGTGGACAAGGCCGTGAGGGCAATGAATGCCGCCACCTGTTTATTGGACCCGTGCCCCTCCTGGCTGGTTTCTGCCAGTAGGGAGGTGACACGAGGCTGGCTCCAGGCGATAATCAACGCCTCCTTGATGGAGGGGTCTTTCCCGCAACCTTTAAAGGAAGCGGTGGTGAGGCCCCTACTCAAGAAGCCTTCCCTGGACCCAGCTGTTTTGAAGAACTTTCATCCCGTCTCCAACCTCCCCTTTGTGGGGAAGGTTATAGAGAAGGTGGTGGCGTCTCAACTCTTGCGGTCCTTGGAGGAAACCAATTATCTGGACCCTTTTCGATCTGGTTTCACGCCCGGCTACAGCACTGAGACTGCTTTGGTCGCACTGACCGATGACCTCTGGCGAGCCCGGGATAGGGGTTATTCCTCTATCCTGGTGCTTCTTGACCTCTCAGCGGCTTTCGATACCATCGACCATGGTATCCTTCTGTGTCGTCTCGGAGAGATGGGGGTGGGCGGCACCATATTGCGGTGGTTCTCCTCCTACCTCTCTGACAGGTCGCAGTCGGTGTTGGCGGGCGGACAGAGATCGACCCCTAGGCGCCTCAATTATGGGGTGCCTCAGGGCTCGGTCCTGTCCCCCCTCCTTTTTAACATCTACATGAAACCGCTGGGTGAGATCATTCGGCGACACGGGGTGAGGTATCATCAGTACGCGGATGATACCCAATTGTATATCTCCACCCCGTGTCCTTTCAGTGAAGCAGTCGACGTGATGTGCCGGTGCCTGGAAGATGTGAGGGTCTGGATGGGGGTGAACAGGCTTAGACTCAACCCTGACAAGACCGAGTGGCTCTGGGTCTTGCCTCCCAAAGGCCAACTGGACGGTCCATCTTTAGTCCTGGGGGGGCAAATTTACCTCCCTCAGTGCAGGCACGCAACTTGGGTGTCCTCCTGGACTCACAGCTAAATTTGGAACAACATCTATCGGCTGTGGCCAGGGGGACCTTTGCACAGGTTCGCCTAGTGCACCAGTTGCGGCCTTATTTGGACCGGGAGGCTTTACTCACAGTCACTCATGCCCTTGTCACCTCAAGACTGGATTACTGTAACGCGCTCTACATGGGGCTACCCTTGAAGGGCGTTCGGAGGCTGCAGTTGGTTCAGAACGCAGCCGCAAGAGCGATTGTGGGCGTGCCAAGGTACGCCCACGTGTCACCTATCCTCCGCGAGCTGCACTGGCTTCCTGTGGGTCTCCGGACGCAATTCAAGGTGTTGGTTATCACCTTTAAAGCCCTTCATGGCATAGGGCCAGGTTACTTACAGGACCGCATTCTGCCGCACAGCTCCCAGAGACCGGTGAGGTCCCATAGATTGGGCCTCCTTCAGGTCCCGTCGGCCAGACAATGTCAGCTGGCGGGCCCTCGGGGAAGGGCCTTTTCTGTGGTGGCTCCGACCTGGTGGAATCAACTTCCCCCCGAGGTGCGAACTACTCCCACCCTGCCGGCCTTTAAGAAAGCCGTTAAAACTCTCCTGTTCCGGCAGGCCTGGGGCTGATGTCCCTGGGGGGCCGGGATATGATCGGACTCGCGGTATGACTGGATTATTTTATTGGATTATTTTATTGTTTTACGACTGTTTTTAATTTTGTACGCCGCCCTGAGTCCTTTGGGATTGGGCGGCATATAAATATTTGTAAATAAATAAATAAATAAATAAATTTATATTAAAATTGGATGACAGGAAAAATGAGGGTTTTTCTGTTTTGTAATAACAAGGGATAACTTTTTAATCATGCTTGTTATTTGCTGCAAAGGAAACTGGAAACCTTTTTCTGAATTTGCTTTTTTTTTCTCTCTCTTTCTGTCTAATTGTTCTCTTTATTCTATAATAGTTTCTGTTAGTTTTTATGATCTGTTTAAAATGTTATAAAATTTATATATTAAAAGAATTTAGAATGGAATGTAATGCAACCGAACAGAACAGAATACTTTATTTGGCCAAGTGTGATTAAACACACAAGGAATTGTTTTCCATTGCAGGAGCTCACAATGTACATGCAAAACAACAGAATCATCATCACCATAATCCCAATAAAAGTGGGGAGTAAAAAAAGTTTATCCATAAATGCTAATACTACAGCCATATTACATGGATAAATGTACACAGACATTAGACAGCACTGTCAGAATTTGCTGTTCAGCAGATTGAAGGCACAAAGGAAAAACTGTCCCTGTATCTATTTGTTTTGGCACATAAGAAGTAATTTATATTACTTCTTCCAATATTTTCATTCATACATATGTTGTTTCACACAGGTGACCCAAGGTGCTGTATAAAGATTGAACCCCCCCCCCAAAATCATAAAATCAATTTTCAAAAAACCATCACATGTCTGGAGTCAAAGAACCAGATGCCTTCAGTTACTGAAATAATAATAAAACACTCATACAATTGAGCCATGGGAATAGCCAAGCCTTATGAAAGGGCAACAGGGTTGGGACTATTCAGATATTATTCTCTGCTTTGAGAAAATGCATGAATTGAAAAATCAGTGATACCTGTTCTCCTATTGAAGAAGCATATCTTTTAGCAATATAATGTTCCTCCTAGAAATGAATAATTATGTAAAAAGTTGTATAATATGTATAATGTACAGTATACACACCTACACATACAGATATCTTTCCCAAGTTGGTTGGTATCCTCTGAATATGTAAGATTACAACTCCCACTAACCCATCCAGTAGATAGGGGTCTTTCTAGCTAGGCATGATGGGAATTTAAGAGCAAGACAGAAGTAACCAGCTTTGGGAAAACTGACGCCAGCACCAGTCCTTTTTTCACTCTTCATGTAGAAAAGTAATTTTTTTTTCAGGTGTGTAAAGTTCACTACACCTAAGATTTCAGGACCAGGAAGTTGTAGCTATGTTTATACCTACTTTTTTTCCTGCCTTTCTTTCAAATTACAGTGTCATCCTATATGGGCTATTTCATATCACAGTTTCCTACCCTGGGATGAATTTTATATACATACACATTCTTCCTAGCAGAGACATCACCATGCCAACAAAAGTGCGTATAGTCCAGGCCATGGTTTTCCCAGTTGCAATGTATGGCTGTGAAAGTTGGACCATAAGAAAGGCTGAGTGCAAAAGAATTGAGGCCTTTGAACTATGGTGCTGGAGAAGATTCCTGCGAGTCCCCTGGACTGCAAGGCGATCAAACCGGTCAGTCCTAGAGGAGATGGGGCGTTGGTCTTACCTGAACGCCTTTTCTCAGTACGGAGATGGATAATCCATGGATGGGTTTTCTCTGTCTGCCTGCTCTTGAGACCAAGTAGCCAAAGCTTGACACGCCCCCACTTCCTGTGGAGTCCATTCTTAACGAGGGCGAATTGGCTGATGATTGACGAGGTATTGGCTCTCAGCTCCCTACTAGCGGCCTGCTGGCCTTGGGGTGGGTGTGGATTATCCATCTCCGTACTGAGAAAAGGCGTTCAGGTAAGACCAACGCCCCTTCTCCAGTACAGGAGATGGATAATCCATGGATGGGACGTACCAAAGCCTCACTGTCCCAAGGGGTGGGAAACAGATAAGGCCGGTAGATTGATCTCTGAGACAACTTGCTGGAGGACCCTCCTACCAAAGGAGGCATCCGCCGATGCAAAGCGGTCTATCTTGTAGTGTCGTATAAACGGGGAAGGCGAGGACCATGTCGCGGCCCTGCAAACTTCCTCGATTGACGCCTGGGTAGCCCATGCCGCCGAAGTTGCAGCGCTTCGGGTGGAATGGGCTGTGAGATGACTTGGGGGCGGCAGGGATGATACATTGTAAGCTTCTGCGATACAGCTTCGGATCCACCTTCCAATGGTGCCCGCGGAAACTTTCCGCCCCAAGGTGCCCGCTTGGAAGGACACAAATAGGGCCTCCGATTTGCGGAAGGGTTCTGTACGCTTTATATAACGCCGCAAGGCTCTGCGGACGTCCAATGTATGCCACTGCCGCTCCCGGTCATGTGTTGGATTTGGACAGAAGTTTGGGAGAATTACTTCCTGTGTCCTGTGAAAGAGTGAATTCACCTTCGGTATGAAGGCAGGATCTAACCTAAGGACCACCCTGTCCTTGTGGAAAATGCATAGGTCGTTTCTGACTGACAGTGCGGCCAGTTCCGAAATTCGTCTGGCCGATGTGATGGCAATCAGGAACGCCACCTTTAGCGACAGGTGTCGCAAGGAAACGGTCGCCAATGGTTCAAATGGTGACCGAGTGAGTGCGTGAAGGACTCGCGGTAGTTCCCAGGACGGGTACCTGTGAATTACTGGAGGTCTGGTGTTATAGGCGCCCTTGATTAAGGCGCGGATCCTGGGGTGGTGAGCTAAGGGAACCGAATCCGTGCAGGTGAGGAGGGTGGACAAGGCCGCCACTTGCCTGCGGATGGTCGCGGGGGCGAGGCCTCTGTCTAGTCCCTCCAAGAGGTAATCTACTATCTGAGGGATGTAGAGTTTGTGTAAGTCAAACTGCCGTTCCCTGCACCAAAGGCAAAAATTTTTCCAAGTGGAGTCATAAATGCGGTTTGTTGCCGGACGGCGTGAAGCTTGAATTATGGTAATGGCCCCGGGAGAGAATAGTTCCTGTGCCATTATCTGGTGCTCAAGTGCCAGGCGGTCAGTTGTAACCATTGGGGTTCCGGGTGACTGATGGTTCCCTGGTGTAGGGACACTTGATGAGGGGGAATGTTCCATGGGGGCGACTGAGACAGGTTCATCAGGTCGGCGAACCACGGTCTCTGTGGCCAATATGGTGCTACTAGGATCACTTCTGCCCGCTCCTGAATCAGCTTTCGGATGACCGCCGGTATGAGTGGTAGTGGGGGAAAGGCATAAAGCAGACCCTGAGGCCACTGAGTTCTCAGAGCGTCCGTCCCCTCTGCTCGCGGGTTGAAGTAACGAGAGTAAAATCTGGGGAGCTGGGCATTGTCTGATGATGCAAACAGATCGAGGATCGGGTACCCGAACTTGCGGGAGATGTCTAGGAACAAGTTCGGGTGTAGCCCCCACTCCGAAGGGTCCACTGTGGTGCGGCTTAGGAAGTCCGCTTGCTGGTTGTTGACCCCCGATATGTGTTCCGCTTTTAGTGACTTCAGATTGGGCTCTACCCAGCTGAATAGGAGTCGTGACTCTGTCATCAGGGTTTTTGATCTGGTCCCCCCCTGCCGATTGATGTGCGCCTTGGCTGCTACGTTGTCTGTTAGGACTAGAACGTGGTGGCCTCTGATTCTGTCTTTGAATTGTTGCAAGGCTAGGTGGATAGCCCTGAGTTCTAGCCAGTTGATGTTGTTTCTCAGATCCGTGGCGGACCAACGTCCCTGTACAAACCGGGAGTCCAGATGGGCTCCCCAACCATACAGACTGGCGTCTGTAGTGATGGTAACTCTGACTGGTTCCTTGAAGGGTGACCCCTTGGTCACGGCCCGAGAGCACCACCAGCGTAGCGCCCTGCGGATTTGTGCCGTGACCCTGACTAGGTGGTTGGATGCGCTGGTGTTCTGCCGTTGGTACGGGAGCAGAAACCACTGTAGTTCCCGTAGGTGGAGCCTGGCCCAGGGTACAATGGCTATGGCCGATACCATCTTGCCCAATAATTGGGAAAGTGTTAGTATCGGAACTGAACGTTGCCTGTGAACCCAGCGAGCCAGTTCCCTGATGCCGGCCACCCGGTCTTGGGAGAGATAGACCATACAGTTGGTTGTGTCTATCATGGCCCCCAGATGCAGCAGCCTGGACGAGGGAACTGTCTGGCTCTTCTGAAAGTTTACTGAGAATCCGTGTAATTGGAGGACGCGAATGACGGTCCTTACGTCCGCCTGAGCTGTCTGTAGGGATGTTGCTTGGATTAGTATGTCGTCTAGGTAACATTGGACGCGTATTGGGATTTTTCTCAGTTTGGCGGCTACCGCTGCTAGTATCTTGGTAAATACCCTGGGTGCCGAAGATAGACCGAAGGGGAGAGCTCTGTATTGGAAGTGTTTTCCCCCGTAACAGAAACGTAGGAACCGGCGGTGGTTTGGGTGGATGGGGATGTGAAGGTAGGCTTCCGTGAGGTCTATCGATGCCAGGAAGTCTCCTTCTCTGATGCTTCCCAGGATGGACTGAAGGGATTGCATCTTGAATTTTTTGTATGTGATGTAGCGGTTGAGGTTTTTTAGGTCCAGGATTGCCCTCCATCCTCCTGAAGTCTTTGGAACCACAAAGAGGATGGAGTAAAATCCTCTGCCTCTGTATTCCGCTGGGACCGGTTCTATTGCTTGAATGTCCAACAGGTGTTGGATGGCCTCCTGCATGAGTTTGCGTTTGGTGGGGTTCCTGGAGACCGAGCAGTTGATGAGTCGGTCTGGGGGTGTGACCAGGAACTCCAGGGACAGCCCGGACTGGATGGTTTGTAGTACCCAGTTGTCCGTGGAGGTCTGCTCCCACTGGTGGAAGAAGTGAGCTAGTCTTCCTCCAATGGGTAGGTCTATGTAGGAGTCATTTTGTCTTCCGGTACGGACGACCCGTTCCACGAAAGGGTCGTCTCGACTGGTTTTGTTGTCTGGGCTGGAACCCCGGTCTGTCGTAGGGGCGGCCGTACGGTTTGTTCTGCCTGGGAGTGAATGGCTTGGGTGCCTGACTGATAGGCGTGGTTGTCGGTTGACGAAAGGACTGCCTACGAAAGTAAGGTGTGGTACGTTTGTCTGACCTTTTGTTCAAGTGTGCCATGACCTTCCGCTTGTCTTTGTTCTCTACAAGATAGGGGTCCAAGGCCTCCCCAAACAGACCGTTGCTTGAGTAAGGGGCGGTCGCTAGCCGCCACTTAGCCTTGGTGTCAGCTTGCCAGTGTTTTAGCCATAGCATTCTCCTGGCAATTATGTTGGATGCTATGGATCTGGATGAAAAAATGGCCGATTGGAACGTTGCGTCTGCAGCGTATTCCGTGGCTGCTACCATCTTAGCCAGGTCCTGGTGTGTTCGTATGTCCTCCATAGGAACTATGGTTTGTAGTTGTTGCAACCAGATGAGGGTGGCCCGGACAAAAAAGGAGGCCGAGGTGGCTGCTTTGATGGCCCATGCCGCTGTCTGGTGGGTTTTGCGAAAGGCTTGTTCCCACTTTTTGTCATCTGCCTTAAGGGCCTCCACTAGGTCCCCAGCCATGGCTGTCTGGGAGACCAAGGGGGTCCAGGCTTCATCTACTTTAGGAATTTCTAAGGCCTCATTGAGGTCTGTGGCAGTGCTGTATAATTTTTTGTCCGTACCACTCACTGATGGGAAGGAAGCGGGAGAGTCCCATGGCTTCTTGATCCCTTTCAGGAAAATGGCGGGGCAAGGTATATGGTGTTGCGTTGTCACCTTTTCTACGAATACGGGTCTGGATGTGGTGGCCGGTGTCGCTTGCGGCTGAGAAAACTGATCCGTCCCCATGTCCGCAATGGCTGTGGCCTTGCGTAGTATCGTGAGGAAGCGGTTGGGATTAAATAATCCCCCTGAGGGGGGCTCAGGGGGAAGTTCCTCATCCTCTGACATAGAGATCCGAGGTTGATCCTCCTCTTGTGGTGAAGAATAACCACTCATGGAGGACTGGGCCAGGGAGACGGGTTCCTGAATGCCTGAGGACTCTGAGGGGAGTTCCGAGTGTGGCATGGCTGAGATGGAGGGCCCCTGGTCGTGGTGGGCGGAGCGCTGTGCTAGGGCTCGGTCCACCACTTTGGTTAATAGGGCCTCTAGCCGTCCATCTGCCCAGATGTCCCCTATGTCATTACCTTTGGGTGTGGTGACCGCAGGTGGAGAGTTGGACTCAGTGGTTGTGCCTGCCGCCGTGGTTGTTTGTTGGGCTGATGTAGATGGCGGGTCCAGTGGTTGCGGTGTTCCTGGAATGGACCACGCGCTCTGGGTTGATGTGGATGGACCCAATGGTAATTCCATCTCGGTGGCCGCCATTTGAACCAATTCCAATTGGGCCTGCCTCTGCGCTCTGGAGAACTCCTTCTCCAGGGCCTGGTGCCTACGGCTGGCTTGCTTTTCCGCCAACTTGGAGGGCCTCTTGAGCGAGTGTTTTGTCTTCGCTTTGCACTTGCCTGCCGCCTTCTGGTCAGAAGGTGTGTTGCAGCCGTAATTGGGAGGTGGAGGGGTCGTGCTCATGGATTGAGGCAACGAGGGTCCCTCCATTCCGCTTGAGCAGTCCCAGAAAAACTGAGAAGACGCTCAGGCAGGCAAGTATTGGCGGGAGCGAAATTGGAACAAGTACCAGGACTGTTCCCCTGATCACCCGACCACAACAAAAATATTCTCTCTGGGCTAAGGTCACGGTAGCTGAGGGAGGTACCGAAGGCACGTTTGGAACCACTCTTTGGGTTCCGCCCGGAGGCCTTAGGTGACCAGGCAACGTGCACCAGTAGAAAAAGGAAAAGGGAGGCAAAAAATATCAGTGGCGACCTCAAAAGGGTCTGTAGGCCTGACTTAATACACAGCAGGTATCAAATGGCGGTCACCTAGAGCGGAATTTATTCTTATTAATACTATTACTATTATACTAATAATAGGAACAACAATAATAGTAAAATAATAATAATAATAACAACAACAACAATGGTGATGATGATAATATTGTGTGTTCTGTCTTTAGGCCTGTTGGCCCTGCAGTCGCTTAATTTTTAGCTTTAAAAAAAAATTTTTTTTTAATTATTATTATTATTATTATTATTATTATTATTATTATTATTTTTTAAAATTTATGTATCTATTTTTATTATTATTATATTTTGTCCTATTATTATATGTGTGTATCGGGGGTGGAGCGCTGGTTGTGTGCTCCTATTCCGCCTCTATCAGTGATTCCAGATATGATGTAGAGCTTCCTTAAGCTCGGTTTGCCTTTCTCTGGCAAGAGATGGCAGCCACAGCTCGTTTCTCCCTGAAAAAGGGCTTTGCAGATCCCAGGAGGGTTCTCTAGCCTCCGTTTCTTGGTTGGCTTACTCCCTTCCTGTGCTTCGTTTCCCTCTGAAGATAAGCTCCGCAGCCTCCCAGAAGCTGCTTGTGCCCGGGGATTTAAATTTGGCGCGCTGTGACGTTTTAAGGTAATCCCAGCCAGGGATTGCCTTTGTTGTCTGAAAACGGCAACTAAAATGGCGCCCGCGGTTGCCCTGGGCTGCTAGGGAATCTCCGATGATCCGAATTCAAGTTTGAATCCGGACCTGGAGATTGTTATTTTTTCCCCCAATTTGAGGAAAAAATCCCTTGGAAGGTTGGGGAGAAAAGCTCAGCAAGTGGTCTCTGCTGATGCCTTTTCCCCCCCCCCTTTTCCACCTCCAGAGCCCTGGGGCTGACTGGGATCCGTGGGGAGTTTTCCCCCCCCCACACCCCCTTTTTCAATTTTAATATAGGATCAGGGATGATCCCAAGGAAAACTTAGTGGTTGGGGAAAAGGTTCAGCAAGTAGTCTCTGCTGATGCCTTCTTCCCCCCCTTTTCACCCCCCAGAGCCCTGGGGCTGGCTGATATCTGTGGGGAAATTTCCCTCCCCACCAATCCCCTTTTTAATTTTAGGTTTGAGATCAGGACTGATCCCCAGAAAATTTTGTGGTTAAATTCCTATAGGTGGAAAATATTTTTTTTTTTGGGAAGGGGAAGCCAATTATCAAGGGATAATCAATCAATGGATTTCTTGTCTAACCTGATAAGCTGAGAGCCACGCCAAAACGAGTCTTCTCCGAGCAGAGACCAAGTTAAGAATGGACTCCACAGGAAGTGGGGGCGTGTCAAGCTTTGGCTACTTGGTCTCAAGAGCAGGCAGACAGAGAAAACCCATCCATGGATTATCCATCTCCTGTACTGGAGAACAGCCCTGACTGCTCTTTAGAAGGCCAGATCCTGAAGTTGAAACTCAAGTACTTTGGCCGCCTAATGAGAAGGAAGGACTCACTGGAGAAGAGCCTAATGCTGGGAAAGATTGAGAGCAACAGAAGAATGGGACAACAGAGAATGAGATGGCTGGATGGAGTCACTGAAACAATAGGCCTGAACTTAAATGGACTCCAGAAGATGGTAGAAGACAGGAAGGCCTGGAGGAACGTTGTCCATGGGGTTGCGATGGGTCAGACATGACTTTGCAACTAACAACAACAACAACATTCTTCTTGAAAAAACTGTTATGGTATGTTAGATATGAAGTGGTTCTGACTGATGCCAACTTTCCACATTACTAGCAATAGCACTTAAACTTACCTCTCTAAGTGGTTTACAGAGTCAGCATTATTGCCCCCAACAATCTGGATCCTCATTTTATTGACCTCAAAAGGATGGAAGTCTGAGTCAATCTTGAGCCAAAGAGAACTGAACTGCTGGCAGTCAGCAGAATTAGCCTGCAATACTGCATTCTAACCACTGCGCCACCATGGCTCTTATGTACAGTCTGAACAATATATCAATATTTGATACCATTTAATAGTTGCCAGTCTTTAACAAAAAAAAAAAAAAAAAAAGAGTTCATTTTAAATTTGCCAAGAGTTAAATAGCATAAAATGCACAAGAGAAAATGGTCAAGTAGCATGTTGGGAACTCTTACATCTTCACTGTTGCTTTAATTTTATTTTAAAAAGAAATAGCTTCATTAGAAAGGAATTCCAAAGACCATATGGAGCATTTGTAAACTTTAATATGGGTTTCATTATGCCACAAATTAGGAGAGACTGTTTGTTTTTGAAAGTGACACATCAGGCTTTCTTAAAATTTCCCATGTCAATCATTTGAACAAAAAAGTGAAAATGGCAAATGTGCCTTTGATTCAAGTATTGGCTCTTTGTTTCGTTGTCATTGCTGTTCTGCTACTATATTAGCCAGTATTTGCACATTACCTTAGCAAAAAGCAGTCTAGGAACATGGGCTGCAATTCAATCTACACTTCCTTGAATGTCACTTTAATGGTGTCAATAGATTTTTTTTTTCTGTTCTTCTTTTGTTCCTTCATAAACATTCATCAAGATCTCTACAATGATCTGACCTTCAAGGGACTAATAGATACTTTCCTTATAGAAATAAGGCCCAGGTGTATTTATTTCCAGAGAAGTATGCATAAGATTAGAGGCATTTTTCATGTTTAAGGCATGATGTTACTATCCATGCCAAACCCTTGAACAAATTAGCCAAGTTTATTGAGCATGGATACACAAATCTCATTATTCAGGAAAGCTCCATTGTTTGGAGTGAACTACTCCCAATGGCAGTTTTCTATGGGGTACTTGTTCTCTTCTGTGGCCCACAACACCAGAATGTGGGTAGATGATTCTGTCTCTTGAGAGGGCAGAGGCAAATAGTCTCTGCAACCTACATTTTCCAACTTTTTCATTTTGATATGCTGCTAGTTGATTTAGCTAGAAAAACAACTTGTTAAGAAAATTAAGAATGGGGACTTCCGGTGGTGACTGCCATGGCGATGGCGGCTTTTTTCAGCTGTCCGCCCTGGGATGTGTCAAAGCCAGCTGAGACAGCGAGCAACAGCTGTCTCGCGGCTTGGAACCTCTCTCCCAAGGCGAAGGGGAGGAGGTGAGCTTTCCTCAGATAGTGGTAGAGCTCCCCGAGACCCCAAAGCTTTCTTTTTGGTGGTCGGAGGGTGAGAGCTCCCACGGAGTCTGAGGTGTCCTCCACATTCCAGGATGCCTTTGCCCTGATTTTTATCCAGGGCAAAGCTAGACGCTGCTTCCACATCTGCGCTTAAAATGAATTTGTGAGTAAAATTTAAAGCAGACAGAGCTGACCAGGAGAGATTAAAATGGTGATTATTTTGAGACTTTAACTCTGGAAAAGAATTTATCTTTTCCTTTTTTTTTCAATTAAGAGTGGTGAAAAATGGTGCTGAGATGTTGATTCTTTGAGTGAAAGGATCGGAACGTCTATTTGAAACAATGTAACAGATTTTGTATTTATATAAAATGCAAGAATCTTTTTTTTTCCTTTTAAGGGAGCTTTTGTCTTTTTTCCTCCCCCTCTTTTTTGGTATTTGTTGATTTTATAAGATTTTAGCAGATTTTTTAACAAGTGGTCTTAAAATTAAAATGGCTTCAAAGCGTCTCGGAGCTTCTATTGTTTCTAAAGCCTCGATCTTCCCGGTAATGCAGACAGCTCAGCAAGCTAAGTTTAAGTTACCACCACCTTCTCCATCGTTACCAGCATCTATATTTAAAGATTTACAGGAGGCCTTGGGAAAAAAGGCAAGACAGATTAAAGAAGAGATGGAGGAATTTCTTGAAAATAAAATTAGGGAACTGAGAGAGGACATTGCGTCTGTGTTTCAAAAGTTTGTTGGTCATATAGATCGACTGGATGATCGTATTGATGATGTTGTGGAAAATTCTGAAAAACTGGTTGATAAAGTAGAAAATAAGGCGGAAATAATACTGGATGAAATTACAATGTTACAATATAGAGACATGGAATTTGCTTTAAGAATAAGGGGAAAGAAGGAAAACACACAAGAGTATTTGAGACAAGTGGTGGTAAAAGATATAGCTTTCATTTTGGGGGCTGAGCCTGAAGAAATACTGAGAGAGATGGAAAAAGTTTTTAGGGTTAATTCAAGGGTTGCGAGGCAGAGGAATTTGCCACAAGACGTGGTTATTTATTTTTCTAGAAGATCACTTTGTAATGAAATTTTACAGGCTTTTTATAAGCAGAGATTTCAAATTGCAACTCAAGATGTTATAATTTTAAAAGAAATACCTTCAAAAATTCTTAGAAAAAGAAAGGATTTTGCTTTTTTGGCTGATGAGCTCAAAAAACGACAGGTTCGGTTCAGATGGGAGATACCGGCTGGAATAGCGGTGAATTATGCGGGGATATATCACAGACGTAACACAATTTCAAAGGCGAAAGATTTTTACACTTTTGTTTTGAAGGCGGGCTCTCCATCATCTTTACGACCTGAGATTACAGAAGAAAAGTCGGAAGGGCAGCCGGTTGAAGGCGTTATGTTATTGGATGTAGGAGACATACAGGCTGAACCTCTGCAGCAGTCTCTTGTGACAGAAGATTTTTTAAAGAAACCGAGAATGACTCGTGCAGCCTATAGACGTAAAGTAAAAGAACAGCAGAAGGGGGATGTTGGAATAAAGAAAAGAAAATGATGAACTTTTGTAGTAGTTTTTTGAGATAGAAGATGTTTTAAAGGAATACTGAATGATTTGTGTAATACGTAGAAGTAAAGAAAAAGAACAATAAATAGTATGTTTTAAAGGAATAGTGAATGATTTGTGTAGTATGTAGATGTAAAGAAAAAGAATAATAGAAGGTGACGATTTAGTGGAAAAGTTTAAATATTTGGGAGTATATATATTATAAAATTTTTAATTTAAAGTGTATAAAAATAATTATTAGATATTATGGGAAATGTGTAAAAGAAATTCTAATGATCTCTGTTGATGAGTTTTAGTGATTAAGATGAATGATTTGTTGAAACTTTTTAAGCAGGAGGGTATTAATAGATTTACTTAGGGGTGGGAAAAAAAAGCAAATAGCCAAGTTTATCGAATGTAAGTTTGTTGGTCGGGTTATATTGGAAGGAAAATTTTGTGTTTATTATGGATGAATGGTTGTTTAAAAGAAATATGGAGTGGAGAAGATGGATAAATTACATGTAGAGTAAATAGAGTTGATATTGGATTAAAATGTATTATTTAGATTATGAATAATTTTTAGTTTTTTTAATTTGGAATTGCTTATATTGTTATTTTTGTTTTTTTCTTTTTCTTTTTTATATATTTTATTTGCTTAAATTTGTTTTGTATTCGAGTTAAAGTACATTATTGATTTTATTATTTGTATAGTTGGATAAGTTTATTTAGAATTTGTTTGTTTATTTGTAACCCTGTAACCAGCTCTGGGAAGTGGGGGGGAGGGAGGGGGTTATTTTAGGGAGGGATATTGTTAAAAACTTGTATAAAACTTTTCAATAAAAAAAAAGAAAATTAAGAATGGCACTAAAATTATAAAGACAATAGCTTCTACTTGGAACCTATCTAATATGGCCCTTTGCATACTTGAATTTCTACCTCATTTAATATCTTCTTCTCTACTTGATTTTTTTCTCTTTTAGGCAGCACAACATGGAATGTTTCTTCAGCTGTGACCTTGTCATCTAGAGTAGAAGTTTAGAAGTTTAGTAGAAGACTCAGCATTCTCTCTCCATTTCATTGGCATCAGAAGAAGAGCTGGATGATTGCCTGAAGGCAGTGTTGGTGGGATGAGACCAGTAAACTGAAGCTGAAAACAAACTGAGGCTAACTTGTGAGGCCCTGATTAGATTCCATCTCTGAGAATGATCTATATCTGTGATTCAGGACAGCTCATTCTGAACCTTGATGTCCCAATTATAGAATCCTTTCCTGAGACAAGTGAGGGTGGTGTCTGTGTTGTCAAAAGTTAGGCAACAATTTATCAATTTACCAGGTGTTTGTGAGATCATACTGCTTTAGATTAACTTTTTTTAGAATTGATGCCTACTGCATGTTATCAGCATATGTGTTTCCCTTTTAGCATTGTATAATGGATGTTTTTAATAGCTGTATATCATTGTCACACATTGCTTTGGGCACTGTTCTGGTTCTTTTAAGTGAAAATAAATAAAATAATATACAATAAAGGGATGATTAAACATTACAATAACAACAATGAACATATTGGCTGATACGTATATATAAAACAACCTGGAAGGAGGGGCTGTACAGCAACATCATTTGAAGGGGATTTGTCCACTGCTTACCAACACACTCTCTGCCAGAACTGCAATCATAATGCTATAAAGCAAACTTCCCTTAGAGCATAATATTTTATTGAACAATAAAACATTTTATTGTGTAATAAATAAAACACAAGAATGCAGAGTGTGAATGCGCCTCTGGGAGTTCTGCATGAGTCACTCCCGAACTCTATGCCCACTTACTTGAGAATGGACCCCACTCAGCACAAGATGCCAGATGCTGGAGAAAATATACAGTACCTAGATTTTACTGTAAGGATTACACCAGCAGGTAATGTTTGTGTGTGTGTGTGTGTGTGTGTGTGCGCGCGCGCGCGTGCACGTGCGCAAATGGGTGGGACAAAACAATATAAACAAGGATGCCTTTGCACAATTTACTTCTAAATACCTAGCCCTCTCTTGCTTCTGAAGACCTTTGCTTGTCACCAGCAAGCAAATTCTTTATTGAAATGATGAAAATGTATTGTGACATCATAATGCAAACTCTGCCCCTTGTATAAATACAAAAGGGTGGAATTTGCATTGTAATGTCACAATGCACATGCCATTTGTCCCCCTTTCTCCCCATAAGAAACTCACTCTTCAGAGCTATTGTTATTTAGAGTAAGAGATGGGAAAAATGCTTTTTAGACTGCTATCTAGTCCCTGATCCTCCATTTATTCTAATACTGCAAACACACTTAAAAAAAAAAAAGAACAAAGAGCAATTGGACCAATGCTTGGTATATAAGCTGGTTTTAAAGTTTTTGTCAGAGTACCATTGATTTATACATGTTTTATCTTTCAAAATATTATTCAGGCTTGCAAGATAGCAACACCATGCATTAAAAGATACTTTATTCCAGGAACAGCGAGACACCTAATGTTTTTTTTTTAAAAGTCTAAGAAAGAAGAAGAGAAGGAAAGAAGAAGGAACATTTAGGTATCTCAGAAGATTTCTTATCAGCACACAACACAGCTCTCTAATGGTTCAGTACCTCAGAGGGTCATCAGAAATCACTTATCATATAAATCAAATAAGTGGCAGACTAGAAGAGTGCAGGCCTATAGCAATTTCATGTCTTTACTCACAGACATCAAATCTATCTTTTGGGCAGACTATAGCGAAAAGATAATGTGCTAAACCCATTTAAGCTATCCACAAAACTCAAATCAAGAGATCACCTAATCTGAAGATGCCTCAATGACCCTTGATTAAGTGCCAATTTGTGGAAGAAATAGCTGGCTTTAAACTTTTACAGATCTGACTGACCTAAACTCTTGTTTATCCAGAAAGTGTTTCTGCTTTGAAGAAAGAACATTCACACATGTGCTGAAATACACTGAATAAAATTGGTATATCTTAAATCAGGGGTCCCCAACCTTTTGGGCACCAGGGACGGGTTACCTGGAGAGAGGTTTTTCTGCAGACCAGAGGGGGTGTGGTTTTGTGTGCTGCCTGCATCCCGTGGATGGTTTGTGTGGACCAGTTGCTGGCATGCTGCGGCCCACTACTGGTCCACGGATTGGGGGTTGGGGACCCCTATCTTAAGCCACAGGTCATAGTTGGATTGAATATTTATGATCTGGTTACTGCAGAGGAAAATACTAACAAAATGTGGAGACTATAGCAATGGTTTGTTGGTATGAGGGCACAAAAACTTCCATTCCCACAATACAAAGGGAGTTGCGGATGCCCTCCTGATTGCAACAACTAAGCTTAGGAGATCAATCTTACAGGTCTTTCTTATCTAATAACTGCCTTGACTCCCAGTGGGGTGACAACTGAGGAAGATGAGCCTTCTCATGGGACTGCTTTATTTATACAGGTAGTCTTTGACTTACAATCACAATTGGCTCTGGAACCTTTATCCTAAGTAAGGCGGTGGCTAAGTGAGTCACATCCAATTTTATCACTTTTTCTCCTGTGGTTGTGAAGTGAATGACCACAGTCATTATGCGAATCCCATGGTCATTAAGTGAATCCAACTTCTCCCATTAACTTTGCTTTGTTGGAAGCTGGCTGCGAAGGTCGCAAATGACAATCATGTGACCCAGAGTGTTGCAACCATTGTAAATATAGGTCAGTTGCCAAGTGCCTGAATTTTGATCACAGGACTGCAGGGGCCCTGTGATAGTCATAAGTACGAAGACCAGTTGCAAGTCGTTTTTTTCAGATGGAACTTCAAACCGCTGCTAAATGAAGGGTCAAAAGTTGAGATCTACCTGCATAATTAATATTGAAATAATAATTATGCAATGAGTTACATTTGGTGCTCCAAACTTTCATGGCTGAGGAATAATCACAGAAAACATGGGACCAGTGTTGAAGTACAATTAGAGACAAACTGTTCCTTCCTTCCTTCCTTCCTTCCTTCCTTCCTTCCTTCCTTCCTTCCTTCCTTCCTTCCTTCCTTCCCTTCCTTCCTCTCCTCCTTCTCTCTCTCTCTCTCTCTCTCTCTCTCTCTCTCTCTCTCTCTCTCTCTCTCTCTCTCTCTCTCTCCCTCCCTCCCCTCCCCTTCTACTCACACCTGGGGAAAATAATAGAGGGAAACTGCCACAATGGAAAGTAATCTCTCTGTGTAAGTGTGGGGTTTTTAATTAGAAAAATGAACTGTGGATAATGGATTTGCACCCTTCTTCTCTCCAGTGTAATTTTCAGTGCCTGTCCTCACCTAATCATTTCAATTAAAACAGACATCCTTGGGAAATGGATTCCATCATAGGAAACATAATATTGCTTTGTGCAAGTGGAAATAGCTGATGCTCAAAGTAGGATATTTAATATCCACCATCTCCATGACTGAGAATTTCATTATGTTCAGTACAATGCAAGGGGATTCAGCAGAATTTTCAGATTCTCTAGACCTATTTTTCTGCTAGAATGTGCCAGGTTTCTAAAGAGCTGGGTGAAGACTCTTTAAAATTGGGTTACTTTTTTGGTTTCAACTGACTGTATCCCACCCATGCCCACTGGTTTAATAACTATAATAAACAAGCAAAAACTCAGCTGGGGGCAAATGAGCTTGGCTTTTCAGGGGGCAAATGGAGTTGACAAATATCACTTGTCCATTTTGCAGAATTTTCACTAGTGCAAAGCTATCATTAAATATGATGCTTACATAGATTTCTCTGTCGAAACAAGACCCTAGCTTCACAGGCAAAAGCAATTATTTCCAAATGGATTCAGATGTTTTAATTAACAGTGGATGCCTGGGAGGACATGCTATCTTTGATTGCATAGACTAGAGCAGGGGTTCCCAATCCCCGGTCTGTGGACCGGTACCGGTCTGTGGCATACCAGAAACCAGGTCGCGCAAACAAGCAAAGCCCCATCCGCAGGATGCAGGCAGTATGTGAAACCACGCCCCCTCCGGTCTGCAGAAAAACCTCTCTCCACGGAACCAATCCCTGGTGCTCAAAAGGTTGGGGACCTCTGGACTAGAGCATTTTGTATCTGCAGATCTTTCCCCATTTTAAAGTGCCATTCCACATTCCCTGGTTCAAAATAAGACTCTTGAGCTACCTCCAGGTGGTGTCGGCTGCCTTTAGTATCAGAAGTACTGTGCCTCTCAATACTAAGCATTGGGAAATATAAGAAAACACAAGTGTCAGGCTTGTTCTCCTGTCCTGCTTATAACTTTCCTTTGGACCTGTCTAGAAATGCTGATATCTAGATATCTGGGGATGAGACTGTAGACAGCTTTATAGTTATAAATCACTTTGGTAATGCAACTGCTGCTTTTTCTTTGGCTGAAATTTTAATAATAAAGGTGGTATATAAGTATATAGGAGCCATGGAAGCGCAGTGGTTAGAATGCAGTATTGCAGGCTAGTTTGATCTTGACTGGCTCAAGTTGACTCAGCCTTCCATTCTTCCGAGGTCGGTAAAATGAGGACCCAGATTGTTGGGGGCAATACACTGACTCTGTAAACCGCTTAGAGAAGGCTGTAAAGCACTGTGAAGCGGTATATAAGTCTAAGTGCTATTGCTATAAATATACTGTTGGAATATTCATGAGCAGGAAGAGTCATGTGGTAACTCAGTCAGCCAATGTGAAGAAAGTGCTACTGAGTCTGTGCAAAAGGTATTGAGTTAGGAACTGGATTTCCAGTCTCAGGTCTGTCTCTGTATCTATCTGTAAGAAGTCTTCAATTGAGCTATGTTGTTGTAAATAAGAATATATGGTATTGTAAATATTTTGATATAAATATAAAGAAGTTATTTTGAATCAGCTAAATGCAGTCAACTCTGAGAGCTTCTGATTTATTTTTCACCAATAGAGAAATTAAAATTCTCTAACAGGTTAAGGGCCCAGAGCTTACTAAGGACTGCATTGTAATTTAAAGCTGGAAGAAATTGCCTGTGTTTAGAAAGTATAAGAACAAGGCAGAATTAGCAGAATGGCTGCAATGGAATTTAAAGAAAGCTGTGTGCCTCGTTTGGGCCAGAAGAATTACATTATATGGGCTGCAAAAATGGAATGTTTGCTGAAAGCTAAAGAGCTGTGGTATATTGTAGAAAATCCATCACAAGTATTTGCTACTGCTGATTAGAAGAGTCATGATCGAGCAATGGCTTATCTCATCTTGAATTTAGATGAACAATTTCTAAATGTTGCAAATTTAAAGACTGCAAAGGAGATTTGGTTGAAGTTGAGAGCTGTGCATGTGAATGTTTCTGCATGCAATATAGTGCAATTGTCAAGAAAACTTTACAGGGCCTATTTTCAACCAGGTGAATCTGTGGAACAGCATTTAAATAAAATGCAAAGTTTATTTTTGGACTTAGAACAACATGGGATTAAATTCCCTGAGTCCCAGAAGGTTTTATTGGTGTTGAACAGTTTAGATAAAACCTGGGACACAGTTCTGCAATATTTGAGTGTAAAGAAGAGCAAGAACTAAATTTTGAGGCTTTAAAGGCATGTTTGCTTAATGAACAAGAAAAGCGCCATTTTAGAAGCAGCCACGAGGAGGTGAAATTCCTGAGGAGGGGGTCACTTCGGTGGGAAGATAACAGCGTTCCATGCACTTTGGCGTATAGCCATGCTGGCCACATGACCATGGAAATTGTCTTTGGACAAAGATAGTTCTCTTGGGCAAGAAAAGGAGATGATCACCATGCTCTACAGTCAGACACGACTGACAGGGAAACCTTTACTTTTTTATAAGTAAATACACATATTTTTTAATAAAAAATGTCGATAGCAATAAGCTTTAGAAGTTTATTATCTGCATATTTACAAATGCAAAACATATATTGAATTACAGCAGTGGCTCTAGGTTAGTCACAACCAAAACTTGCTTAGAGACTGTGTTTATGATGATTTTGGGTTACTGAGTTGGGTTGGTGTGTGTGTGTATGTGTGCGCGCGTGCACGCAAATCCAGTGGATTTCTGTAACCAGGTCCCTGGGACATAGTTACCCAAGAGAGTTTCTGCTGCCTTCCAGAATGCGGGGGTGCAAAATTTGACCTATAAAACTCGAAATGATTGAGGTGTTCTACACTTTCTACAGTTTCTCTCTGATTTTTACAGTCTGCCCAGGGCAATCATTTGGCATTGTCCTCTGTGACTCAGAAATAGATCCTGAGATTTTGCACTTAATTAGTTGTTCACTAGCTGGAAAATGCCCTTTTCTGATAATCTCCCAAAGGAAAACTTTGGAGGAGGCAAGGTGGTTAAATGGAGTTGGATGGAATGGAATGAAACTTTGCAGGGGGAGGGAATGGTGTTTAGCTTTCTGGTTCACCTTCTGAATAACAGTATTTCAAATGTCACCATTTTGTTGTTGGCACAAGAAACACATGTCACTCAAAAATGAAGATACATACTACACTAAGGAAGCTAACAGTAAATTTAACAGCTCACACTAGGAATTATTTTAAGGGCACAGTGACTTGCAAGAAAGTTGAGTTTTTCCCTTATGTACAAGCAAATATAAACAAATCAATGATAGCATTTAAAAAAAGTGTATTTCAAGTTGCACTATTTATAAGGGCAGGATGGTGGCGCATAGCTCATGTCTTGGCACAAATGGAGCCTACTAGTGAAAATTATTTACTGTTCCCACTCCAGATTACTTGCTTTCAGAAATAAACTTGACTTCCCCCAACAAGCTTGTGTTTGGAGGAATTGCCAAGCACTTTACACTTGAAAAAAACATTAATGCCTATCTTACGTCTATGATGCTGATTCACATGACATGGCAAACTACTCTTTGGGTCCTTGTCTAATTCCCAGCTATTAACAGTATATGTTGATATTTTGTTTAATTTATGGATTGTTAGGAAAGTAGATTTGAAGTCAGGCACCTTTCCTCTGGGTTTTCTACCAGGCCTGGCAGAGTGGGCAAGCTCCAGGTATCATCAATAAAGCAATGTCATCTAGCAGATCCCTAGAACCATGTCTTCTGCATTCCGGCACTGCCCATTCAAGGCAGAATATTAATTTGGGGGCTCTGACATGGGTACAAATGTCCAGTTATGTTTATATTGTGTCTTGATGCAGTTCTAGTTGGTTTTTGTTTTCATGTAATCCTCTGCTTTTGTTGTTTGCTGCCCAGAGTTTCTTGGATAGCCATATCAATTAGATTAATAAAAGAAATAATAAATATAAATAAAAGTATTGGACCCCTTCTCCAAAGACTGTGCTCTCCCTCCTATTTAAAATGTCAGAATATATACTGCAAATTCTACACCAATTCTTTCAAAAATATTAGTTAGCTAGCTAGTTTGTGGATCCTATTTGAGTATGCAAACATTGTGGATGGGTTTGATAGGGCAAGATTCAAGCTTGTGGGATCTCCTTGCATTTTTTTTTTTTAACCAAATCTTGAAACCAGATACAAAACAGTGATTGCAATGTAAAAAGTAAAGCCAGGTACAAAATAGAAGGATGAGAGAGAACATGTCAGAACCAGATGTAAAATGGTGGCAGAATGGGGGAGTCACCTAAGTATGATGGGAAATATAGAAATGTGAATGAATGAAAAATTAAACAAACAAACACACAAGAATATAAACAAGGCAAAAGTCTCCCCATGCATCAGGAGCTTTGGTAATCTATATATATAGTACAAATAATTTTCTGTTTGTAAATTATTCTAATTCTAAGGTTCTGTTCAATTTATTAAATGGTAGGAAGTCACTGTGTGTGTCTTTTTAAATAACTGTGTGCCAAAAATATTTCATCGTGATCTACTCATGTCTGTACTCTCCTCTGCTATCATCCTGTGTGCCCCTAAATCCCACTGTTCGCAAACATTTCAGATAGCTGCGCTATCTCAGGTCAAGGAAACAAATGCATGTATTTTGCTACATACAGACATTGTGTGGCTATATTCAGACATTCACAAATCTAGCTCCATCTCAGGAGAGAGATCCTCCAATCCAATTATGATTCCAGACAAGTAATTAACTAATTCATATTGCAGAGTTGTGATCTGGCAAACCACAGGGCAAATGCTGCCAACCCAAATAAACAGTACTTAGGTTCCTGTTCTTTCATGGTGCCACTCATCCAATTTGTTACTGACATACACATGTTTGAAGCCAACTGCTATAATCAAAATCAACATGTTCTGCTAGCACTGCGGCATTTGAATATAAAGGCACATAGCAGACCAAAAGTGACAGACGCTGAAATGGAAAATAGATTGCAACAGGAGGCATATCCTGTCTAGATGGCAAAATGGGGAATATGCCAGTTGGTGGGTTGAGCCAATCTGCTTAAGAATCTAAATGAACCTTTTGGCCATTTAAATCATACTATTCACATCTTCTTGCTTGTGAATGGCTAACCCGGAGATAGTATCTTGCTACTGATCAGCAGGCATTCAGCAGAAAACAAACACCAGCATTTCATGGATGAAATAACACATAGTCCACTGGATGTGAGTACTGTATCCAACACGAACTAGCCAAAATGAGAACCTACGATTCAGCATATCTTGTGGGGCACATTTCAAATATTTTATTGGTACACAGGGATTCTTTCACTTATTTATACTTTTGCCAAGCTTTTTCAGCTGCATAAAAAGGGACTCATCTATTATGCTTTATTAACAGATCTTTATTTGCAAGAAGTGCCTCTCTCCTCAGTACTGGATGCAATGGCTTAGTCAATGAAACTTATGTAAAACTAATTTTCCTGGTAAGTTTAATTTATATTCTCTTCCACAGAAATCCTTTTTCTGGTAATCTAATGTTATGCAGAATTGGAATTCAGGACTGTTTGTAGTAATTTTGGTTTCTGAATAAACCTTCCTAAGCCATGTTTCCCCCCTATTTCTCTTCATTAGCTTCAAGTAATTAGGTCAGCCTAGAACAATGATCAGGCCTAAGGGAATGGAAAATACATTAGGGACATTTTGAATTATGCTTTCAAAATGCTGAATGCTTAAGTTTTATTTAGTAATTATTATAACCTACCTTTGATTATATGACAAGCAAAAGTTTCATTTTGAAGGGTTCAAAATCCAAATACACTTTCTTAATATTATTGTTAAGCAAAAAAAAAAAATATCAAATCAAGACACAAAACAATTCTTTAAATCAAATTCCTATGGAAGGAACGTTCTTTTTTCTTTATGCTGCCTGCACTATTTATAAAAATGAATCCACAGCAAGCATTGTTGGTCAAACTGGAAAAAGAAAGAGAGAAAGATAGAGGGACAGATTGTTACTCTCCATCTAGGAATATGAGCCCAGTTCTCAGGAGAGCTGTTTGCTATGTTGAAATAAAAAACTAACACACGTAATCAATTAGCCAAGCATCTGAGTGAAATTTTAAGCAGTCTCTTTCTCACCTCTCTCAGAAGAAAACAAGTGATTATATTTGCAGAGAAATATATTAACATGTTGCATGGCAGAATGAAAATGGGAAAAACAACCATAAAAAACTACTTTCAGAATCAACTCTAGCCTTGTGGAAGTATCTGCCTGGATACAGATGTAATTCTCCTCCACCTTCATGCCTATGAGCCTGGACTATGTTGGGAATTGTCATGCATTCAGTGCAAAAATCGGAAACTGCTTCTGTATGCATGTTTGGCTAAATATACTTTCAGAGTGATTAGAGCGAGTCTTATCAGCCTCTCCATTATTAGGAGCTTATAGGTGTAACAGCCTTGTTTTCTCTATTCTTTTCTTCAAATAGGAGGAGAGATTACATTAAGAAGGTGTCACAAATGTAAGGCTTTGCCTGGAACGCCAACATCACATGTTCTTTTAAACACACCAGAGCGCTCTCTAAAATAGGAGAGAATTACCTTCATTCCGTGAGATGGAATTTCTGAACGGGAAAACAAGCATCCAGTGTTTATATTATTGTTATTTATTAATACTCACAATTCTCATGTTATTAATGTGAGAATTCTCATTTCCCCTGTCACCAGTAATATATTCCTGCCCATAAATGGCTCACAAATAAATAAAATGACAAAATAAACCAGGAAGTAAATTGTTTGCTGTAGTGGTTAAGCAGAAGAGAGGAAACCAGGAGACTAGTCCCACCTTAAGCATAAAGCAAGCTCGGTGACCTTGGACCAATCCTTCCCTCTCAGCCCTAGGAAGCAGGTAAAAGCAAATAACTTCTGAAATCTTGCCAAGAAAACTGCAGGGACTTGTCCAGGAAGTTACCAGGAGGAAGGGAAGAAAGATGAGCCCTAAAACTTCAGTGTATAAACTTTGGTTATGGTATCTAATCTTTGTACCTCTCCCCCCCAAAAAAAATCCCTTCTAGCCATCTGTTGTGGTTAGGTGCCTGGATTCTTCACATTTGTAGCAGAAACTAGGAGTTACATTAATTTTGATCTAATGCCAACCCTAATTGGATGTAAAGATCCGTGCCTCCCACAATTATCAATGGTGACTATAAACAGAATCTGAAAATAAGCTGGAATTTGATTATCCTAAGCAACATTTTTTGCAGAATTATGATGTGAAATATTAATAAGGAATCATGTTGGTACCCTCATATATCGATAGTTGAGCTGCCCGGGGAGGTTTTTTTCCCTTCTATTTAATTATGTCCGATTCTCTGACATTGCTTGGACAAATGTCTATACTTCTGTTGGCAAGGTTTTTCAGAAGTGTTTTGCCATTGCCTCCAACCTAGAGCTGAGAGGTGTGACTGGCTCAAGGCCACCCAGCTGGCTCGGTATACAAGCGGGACTAGAACTCACAGTCTTTTGGTTTCTAGCTTGATGCCTTAACCACTACACCGAACAGACTGAAGAGTAAAATAACTTTTTTCTCAGAAATGGAATACTCCTATTGTGACCAGCAGCTACAAGAAAGTTTGGTTCTCATTGCCAACAACCTACAATGTGCGCTGTGGGAGACTCTGTGGATGAAAGTTGGTGGTCAACTTTCACAGATTGTACTGGACTCCCATTCACAGCTGAATGTATTCAAAACTGCACATTTATGGACTCACCTGAATCTTTGAGAAACATACCTGCTTTTATCTGTGTTGAAGTTAAAAAGCAATTTAAATGTAAAATTACATCAATTCAGTGGAACTCTGCACTACTTGTGGTGAGTCCTGATATTCTTTGATAGCAATGAGTTAAGGTCATGATCTTAAAACAGAAGCCTTTAAGTCATATTCATGGAAGCAGAATGAGCCTCTTGTTTGACAAGATTACAACTCCATATTACTCCAGGCAAACACAAGAGGTCTTGAATTTCTCTTGCTTCTTCAGTTCTAGTTCTCCAATAAAGTAATCCTATTCTTGTTGAGCACAAGTACTGAAGCAGGAATTTCCTATCACCACCTTCCAGTCTCTTGCCTTTCTCTTTACTAAAACAAGCTTTTAACTTAAGTCTCTTAGGTGACAAATGGTACTGTTAGTATTCTTTCTCACTGTAACAATAAATCATAGTGGAGTAGACATTTCATTTTCCAACTAGGTAACACCAACAGTGCTGGAGGAGTGTGGGGGTCTGTTTATATACAAGAGCTTGTCCTGCCAGCGTTGGTGGGGATGTAGTTTTTTTCCCTTGGAACTGCCAAAAATAAAACCACACACATACTCTTGCTTTCCTGACAGGGCAAGTTACTCTATATCAGGGTCTTCAAACTTGGCCCTTTTATGACTTATGGACTTCAACTCCCAGAATTCCTCAGCCAGGCACGTTGGCTGAGGAATTCTGGGAATTGAAGTCCACAAGTCATAAAAAGCCAAGTTTGAAGACCCCTGCTCTATATAAACAGAGCAAACTCCACATTCACTAGCAGCAAGCTCAGAGAGCACAAAGGACTCCGCTGTTCAACCCTGAGCTAGAGATCTCTCTTCTACTGGATAAATTGGTGTTGCTCAAAACAAGGGGAGTAGAAGACTGATAGTAATAACTTAAGAAGGAGGATAGGTTGATTTTGCTTGAGTTCTCCTCCTATTTAAATAACAAGCAACTTCCTGCAAATGAAAGCATTACAAAGCTAGAGAGAGTTTACATGACAAACATGGTGCAACCATGCATCAAGTTGCACAAAGAAGAGGAAGGAAGGCTTTGCCAACACGGAAGCCAATGATAATAGACGAAACATAAAAATAAAAGTTCTTGAATATATTGAATATGTTAGAAGCCCAGTGTTAGGATTTTTTTTAAGTAGCAACAGCAGTCTTTCTACGTCACCATGTATCCTTAAAATATTCTGTTTCCTTTATCCACAAATCGCCTGATTCAAAATAATGATTTACACTAATCATTGTATGATATATTTGGCTGTTCCTTTTCTTTCATGATCCTTATTTGGATTTCATCATTGGGGATGCCAGGTTTTGCAACCTGGCATTTAAAAATTAAAAGACAGGAGTATATTGTGAACTGCATAGCCAAATACTTTTTTTAAAAAAAATAAAGAAGGATCTCTCAAGTTAAGCTTGATTTCTTGGCAACAGTACAGGAGCAGTGTGCCATCACTTTCTTTTAGGATTTTTTTAAAACAAACTCCTCAGTTTAGCCTACACTTTAGTATCTTCTAGTAGTCTTCCATACAAATATTGTCTAGAGCCAATCTGCTTAGCTTTTTTGAGATCAACCAAGGTTACTAAAGTACTGTCACTTTCCTTCACCCCCTAGAATTTCTTTTATAAAACTTATATTTCATTCCATGCTTTGTTTAACTTCTCCAGCTCCTAGATCAAGCTATTAAATGGAAAAACGAAAATAACTTTGGTGTTCATAGCAACTGTAGAGGTACGACAAAGGGAGCTATGAAAGGATTTTCTGAACTCTGTGGCTTAGGAAAGATTGAAGAAGAAAGTACTTAAGGATATGTAAACTTGTCTGACAGATGAAACGGAAAAAAGGTAAGGTTATTTCAAACAATAAGTATGGAATACTTTAATTTCAAACCTGGAAAAACAGTTTTTAATTTTAGCTAAGCTCCACTTGATTACAGTTCCAAATTCCTTGATAATATACATTTTAAAATATTCTGATATATACTATACATATATACTATGTACTATACATACTAAATAGATGGGGAAGAAATGGAGGTAGTGACAGATTTTATTTTCCTGGGCTCCAAGATCACCTCAGATGGGGACTGCAGCCAAGAAATTAAAAGATGCTTGCTCCTGGGGAGGAAAGCTATGGCAAACCTAGACAGCATACTAAAAAGCAGAGACATCATCCTGCCAACAAAAGTGTGTATAGTCAAGGCCATAGTTTTCCCAGTTGCAATGTATGGATGTGAAATTTGGACCATAAGAAAGGCTGAGCAACAAAGAATTGAGGCCTTTGAACTATGGTGTTGCAAGGCATTCAAACCGATCAGTCCTAGAAGAGATCAACCCCGACTGCTCTTTAGAAG
Source organism: Crotalus tigris (assembly GCF_016545835.1). Lineage (NCBI taxonomy): Eukaryota > Metazoa > Chordata > Lepidosauria > Squamata > Viperidae > Crotalus > Crotalus tigris. Next base: position 454,321 of record NW_024097050.1, on the reverse strand, counting down.
GCCAGATCTTGAAGTTGAAACTCAAATACTTTGGCCACCTAATGAGAAGGAAGGATTCACTGGAGAAGGGCCTAATGCTGGGAAAGATTGAGGGCAATAGAAGAATGGGACGACAGAGAATGAGATGGCTGGATGGAGTCACTGAAGCAGTAGGCGAGAACTTAAATGGACTCCAGAAGATGGTAGAGGACAGGAAGACCTGGAGGAATGTTGTCTATGGGGTCGCAATGGGTCGAACACGACTTCGCAATTAACAACAACAACAAATTTTAGTTGCCAAACTACACCTCCCAAATTGGATTTGGCTTATCTGTTGGTGGGCATATTTGAAAAACATACTGCAATACTTTCTTAAAATACTTTTATATCCCGTATATGTGCATCTATAAGTCCATCAACAGATAAGCAAACCCTCAAAATTTAAATCAAAATACTTTAAAGATTGCACCACACACAGATAAACCAACTGTGAAAATTATATATATTCACCGGTGGTGCAATTTTCATAATATTTTGGTTGAAAATTTGAAGGTTGGCTTTTCTGCGGATGGGCTTATATTCAAGTATATACAATAACATTCAGAGTTTGGGCAGGCAGAGTGAAGCAGTTGCCTCAGGGAAATAGATGCTGACTACTGAGTCAGTGAGATGGAGGACAGAGGTATAAAATGCACCACAACCAAATCTCTGCCTCCTAAACTAGTGGGCTATGCCCCCCCCCCTCTCTCTAGATGCAATGGAAGACTCAGTCCTATTATTAGTGTTGACAAAAAAATTAATTCCAAATGCAGTCCAAATGTACCTATCTTATCCATCATCAGAGACAACAAAATGCATTGGTGTAGCCCTGCTATGATCTAAAAACAAGGCACCTATCTCTCAACCAAATCAGTTCAATGCATGTTTAAAAAGCATGATTTTGCTTTACCACCTTTTCATCCCCAACAGAACCATAAATTAAAATAAACTAGATTAGTTTCTCTATAGATTAGAGTGGGAAAGTTTCTGTCACCATGATAGCATATTAAGAAATATGTTTCTGGACTCTCTCTTGACAGGCCATGATATTACCATATATTATATTCAGGGAATTTTATGTAAGGTCAGTATAAAGTATAAGAATTCATACCATATCAACCTGCTTTCTATGAGATGCAAGAGACAGGCCACCCATAGAAAACACTAGATCTGATCTGGGATCAACTGGAAATTCTCTGAGCTCTTGCAATCAAATGGTAGCAGTCCAATGACCAAGAGAGATCTCACAGCTGTGGGAAGCTGCTGAAGTCAGAAACTCAGAGATGGGCATAGTTCCCTGATTATATCTGCCCGCCCCACCAAATCCAGCAGAGAGGGCATACCGCAGGTCCCATCAACAAGGGAGAATTCTTGGCAGGTCCTAGGGAGCAGGGCTTTTCTGCTGTGACACCTGCTTTATGGAACATTCTCCAGCCTGAACTTTATCCATTTTGACTTCCCAGAAGCCACTCAAGATCTGGGTGTGCCATTAGGCCCAGAGTTCCCAGAAGAATGGTGAAATGTTGAGGTGGCTCCCCTGTTATTAACACTTGCTCTTCCCCCCAAAAAGCAGCTGCTACCAATCTCAAGCTAGCCGGCTTCTGCCTTGGAAAGAAGAGATGGTTTTCAGTGTGTGGTAGAGAAAGTGGTGACATAAAGTCATGAAGTAATTCTGAGGTGCTGTAGATGGAAGAAAAAAACCTCATGGTCATATAGAAAAGAAAAAACAAGATATTAATACATAGAAAAGCTAGCTACATCAGACCCTCCTATTCCCCCCCCCCCGATCTATCACTACTAGCCAGCACTAATTCCATCATGGGTCTGCCCTTGAAGACCTCCCGGAAATTACAACTGGTCCAAAATGTGGCAGTATGTGCAGTGATGCGTGCCCTTAGGTTCACCCATACAACAACTTCAGTTATATGAGCTACACTGATTCCCAGTTTTCTTGCAATGTTTATTAATCCACTGCCTATGAGCATGGACATCTCATTCAGCCAATTTCCAATCATGGGGGAAAAAAAAATCAAAACTAAAACCCTGTATCAACATTATAAAAGGATTTGCCACAGTTAAAAATGGCTGACACCCCTTTGATGAAATAATCACCTACCAATGGCTTGCAGTTTCATTCCCCTTGCGGTTGTCTAGGTGACCTTCACTTAACAAAAACAAGAACAAGAAACCTCAAATAGGACTTTATTGTCAGGACAAATGCCAAGACAACTGTCCTGTAGAAGACAAATGCAGAGGAACAGAAAGCCTTTTTTCCTTTTCCTCTCTTTGGGTCATTATGTGCAAGTGAATAGCCTCATGCTCACTTAGAAAACCATCAGCTGTGGAGTTGCTTTTCACAAACTATTGTCTTTGCCTATGAATTGTATAGCTGGGCAGGAGGGCCCCATGAAAACAGATTGAAGACTCACACTCGAAGGGAATAATGATAAGTGAAGGCCTTATACAGAACATCATTCCACTCATTAGGAACATTCACTTTCACCATTAATGGCACTGAGCAAGTGAATGAACAGAGTTGTGGATAAAATTTAAAAGACTTATTCTCAGTGTGATCATTAATAATTGTTCCACTACTTGCTACAGCGTTGGTATCTTAACTCAATTATATGCTTTATGATGTCACATGTGTGAATACTTTAAGGTAACGATGGCGTTTTTAATCAGAAAGCAATCTGGTATAATTTTTGTAATGTATGGGCAAACTGGAGTCAACTGAATTTGCTTTTAAAGTACAATTAATAAAAACAGGCTATTTATACCCTCAGGGTAATCAACCAGTTTCACAAAGGATACTTGTGACATAAATAAGGAGCAAATTGTCAGGTTAATCTATTTTTTTTTTGCTTTGCATAAGCAAAAGATTGCAGAGAATTACTCAACATACCCCAGGAGAATAGAAAATCAAAGGGCAAGAAGGACCAGTTTGTGCATTCCTGTATATTGCTAGATGTCTTGCTACACGACACCTCACTGTTGCACGCATAGGTTATCTTTAGTTAGAAGAATTGCGTCTGAAGCCATATGAAGTTTCAGCCTGTGTACATTCCTTGCTGTCAGGAAAAGTGAAATGGCAATTTCTGATGGCAAATTTTGAGAAGAAGGCAGGGCGTGGTGGTGAGGCACTGGCTAACAGAGCAAATGGCATTGCATGACTTGCTCAGCCCACCTCATAAGACTATTTCATTGCTTAGCATTAAAGAGTATTCAAGTACTTAAAATTTATTACATTAAAAAGTATTAATTTTAATACAAAACTAATAATTAATTAACTGATTAAGCATTAATCAGTTTCCATACATGGACTCATCTGCTCAAGAAGCCCAAAATGTGGGAAAACAGTTTATCACTTTTCCAGTTAGTTAAGGAAATACACACATACACAAACACATGATTGTGTGTGCGTGTGAATGAACTAACAATTGTATTTCAATCCTCCAAACCGAGGGCAGAGTTGTCACTTGTAGAGAGAATCATGCCGTCCCTGTTCTTCCTTTCTGAAAGGCTCTTGCCTCATGCCACTCACGTTACAAATGTCTCATCCTCCGTGCTGCTTCAGAGTATTATCCGCTGGACCATTCTGCCCTACCTTTTGTAAGCTGTTAAGCCCAGAGTACAATTTCAGTTTATTTGCCAAGTGATTACACAGCCCCATCAGAAAGGAAATCTGAGATGATGAATTAGGAATCCAGACACAGCCATCTGTCACATCTAATAAATGTAAGTGAGCCATGTGAATGTTTGGTCATTGTTGTAATGAGCAATTAAAACAGGAATGAAGCAAGATGTAAGTGATTTATGGCGGCTTCTATGATACACTGGGTCAGTTTAAAGGGTTAGGTTTGTGGTGATGTGTGTGTGCTGTGAAGACTTAATTTATTTAACTGCAGATTGATCCTTTAAGGATGACTCAACATCTTTAACTTGGTTATAGCAATGAATTTCAGCTGTGCTTTGAAAATGCCCAGTTTAATTACTCTCTGAAATTCAATCTGGATTCAAGATTCTATTCCCCCCCCCCCCCAGAAAAAGAAAAGACTCTTATGAATTTAAATAGGCAAGAATGATGGAATGGAAAAAGAGTACAATTCAATAAGGTGATGGGATTCTGCCCTTTTTAATTAAATAAAATTAGGTCCTCATACTCTTAACAATTTCCTCTTTCCTATATGGAGTGGAGTATTGAGGAGGAGGAGGAGGAGGAGGAGGAGGAGGAGGAGGAGGAGGAGGAGGAGGAGGAGGAGGAGGAGGAGGAGGAGGAGGAGGAGGAGGAGGAGAAGAAGATTTCCTATCCCAATGGTTAGGATAAACCAGGTCCATTCAAAGATCTGCATGATGTTGGGACTTTTACTAAAGCACACAATCAACAACACTGCACAAAATATTGCCCTTCTATCTAAGTGTCATATACACGGTATTCATAAGACAAAACGAAACAAAATACTGTGTGACTTCACTAAGGCCATTGACCTTGGCGCGTCTGGGGTGATCCAATTCAAAAGAGATGCAAACAAGTGTACAAGGGTTTGGGGATCCTGAACATGGTGCTTAGAAGATGCTTCAAATGATGGATAGAATTCAGGGAGGGAATCAATAAGCCAAATATATCAAGGTAGAGGTCACTATTGACTTTCTTACATGTATTCCCCAAAGCACTTGGGTGCCTTTGAAGTACAGCTGGTACTTGGTAGAGGCTACTTAGTTAGTGAAGATGAACATCTTTTATAATGTCTAAATAGGGCTTCATTACCTTTTTTCCTCTTCCTGGTTAACTCTTCTACTATTTTCACCACCTCCTAGTTTAGTGGTCTTTCCTTTCCTTTTGGTGCAGATGTTTCTTCCACTCATCTTATGTTTTGTTTTCTTTTTCTTGTTTGCTATTCCAGCTAAATGCAGCATGGGGAATATATCTGTATGGGTGTGAACTTGCAGTCTGCATGGGATGCTTGAGGGAGAATAGTTTTTGCCAGATATCTAAGTTCATCACTTACAGGTTTTAAAATTAGCCTCAGGGATGTTGGTTACCCATACCAAGATTGGTTCATGGAATTATAAAATAATTGAGCAATGGTATTCAGAAAATGAAGACAGAAGAGAGAGAATAGGTGTATTTCTACTATTTCTTATTCTTATGATTTGTAGCCTAGCATCTTACTCAAAATACTCAAGGAAGCTAGTGCTTAGCATGTTCACACCAAATATCTGTTTACTCTGTTTTTACTATTTTGTAAATAAACATTCTATCACCATCAAACCTGGGTAATTATCTGTGAAACTCATTTGCATGGATGGTTTGAGCACTTAGCTGGATACCTTTGCTGTTAGCACAGTAAGATCTTGACAGACTATTTGGTAAAAAAAATGATAGAAAACGTGAACTGTCCCCAAATATCTCTTTAGGCAGACACTGCTATATAACTGTAGGATGAATTGCAGACCTCTGTCATATTAGCTAACCATTCCTTTCACAACAGACTAATGCAAGTTATTCTGACGTTAATTTTCCCAAAATTGCCTCATGGCGGTTTCAATTAAAATTAGACCCAACTGTGCATCCAAATGTACAGTTGCATGTATTTTGGAAGCATCGTTGTGTGAGTTCTTACAGAAGACAGAACAGAGCTACGAAAAAATACAGATATATCAGCTCTGTGGTAAAGTTGTGGATTTCTGTGCATTCTTCTAATACCTACTTGAAATATTTTAACAATACTTTTCTTTTTTAAAAAAAAGTAACTATGAAATTTCCAAAAGAAGTGTATGTATGTATGTATGTATGTATGTATACTATTTGAGATATATGTACATACATATACATACATACATACATATATATAGCATACAAGTAATCTGGGGTGGTGATTAAGGTAGGAAAAACTTTGGCAAGCAGGATCCCAGCATAATAAATATACAGATAATCCTCACCTAAAGACATCACATGACCACAACTTACAACTTTCTGCTGGAATCATCATTGACTTTGCTTGTCAGAAGCCAGCCATAATGCTTGCAAACAGCGATCAGATGGAAAGCACAACACTGCAACGATCATAAACGCACACTTGTTGCAAAGCATCCGAATGGCCATGTGACTTCAGGGACACTGTGATGGTCCTTAAGTTTGAGCATGTCGTAGAACTACTTTTTCAGTACTGTTGTAAATTCAAACAGTTGCTAAAGAGGGCAGTTGTTAACCAAGGACCACCTGTATATTTATCTCAATTGCACAAAGTGGTTCTATTTTATGTTCATATGGTTTCATTTACACTGAAGAGTTTTATCTCCTTATAACAATTTATGCTTCTTTTAAATCCTAAATCCAGTGAGACTGTCCCATGGGATAAAACTTTACATTCTAGGTGCCAAAATATATGAATTAAGACAGAAACTTCATAATAACTGAATCCCTTCCTTTGTACTGTATTATTCTCCTGTCGTTTTGCTTGTATTTTTAATCACCAGCTATGTTTTACGTAGTTGAAGTGGGCAGGGTCCTTGGGACTGTTTATTAAATCCATGTCTCTCCTGGTTGGGTAAGCCTTCTCAGGAGACTACAGATGGGTTGTTTTGTGTTTCGGGATTCGAGGCATTGAAACACAACACATCGTAAATCAAACTTCTTTATTTCTCTTTAACTCCACTCCAAGCCACTGCAAAACAGGCACGCAGGCCTTTTATAGATTTCCAACCCCCAGGCAGTCCAGCCAATAGGAATCCCTGTTTCTTTGCGCCTTGCGCATGCGCAGTAGTCCGGTGCCAGCCAGTCTGGTCCCGGGTAGCTTTTAGGTTGCCCGGGATCATTTGCAACATTTCTGGGCTTGCTGAGTTCCCTCATCAGGCCCAGGACACAACACCCCTCCCCCCTAGATAGAACACACACCTTCCAATTTTTCACAATCATAATAATAAAAATAAAAAAATAAAATAATATTCCTGCTCACACGCAGGCAACATTCTTATAAAGTAATAGGGTTCTCTAACAACCCACCCTTTAATGTGGATTTCCTGTGTCTATCTTCTACCCCACATAGGTCCAACTCCTATCCTAGACTAGTAAGGTTTCCTTGTGCTGACAGGAACCTCACATATTCACCTAGGTGCTTAGAGGGGCCTTAGCCCTTTGTGACCTACGCAAAGTCAGGGAGAGTGCCTGGCCTGTCAGCTCACCTGCCTGGCTAGGCAGACCAGGACTTGTACTTAAGGGCGCCTGGCCTACTGGCCCGTCTGGTGGGATCGCTAGACCAGGACTTTTATGCACAAATTTTGCAGATGACCCCTGGTGAGGCGTACTGGCAGAGTTGCCAAGACTCTCTCCAGGCTCCATGAGAATGGAGGAAATTCCCCAACCCGCTGAAGTGGTTGAGGACTTCCAAACTTCCCTGGATGGCTCCAGGGAACTTAGTCCCTTGAGCCCGCAACCAGTCTCGGACGTGACCTGCATTGCAGATGTGCCCCAATACTCCCAATCCCCTGTGGCCACAGTGCCAGAGTCAGGAGTCGCCTCTATGGCAAACCCCTCCTCAGGAGAATTCCTGTTTGGCGCTCTTGGGATGACTTCCTCTTGGGAGCAATTGCTGATGCGCCGGACTCTCTGTTCAGTGTAATGGCTGAATTGTGAGGATTCCATTGCTCCTCCCCTGGGAAATCCCTAGCGACCTGTGGCAATTCCCAGGAACAGTGGGATTGTGTCTCAGAAGGTTGACTTGAAGTGTGACGTAGTTCCTGGGCCCCCTCCCCCCTGAGAGTGGAGGCAGGGGCGGAATCAACAGGGGACAACCGCCAGCGCAGTTGATTGATGTGGTACCGCAGGACGCGGCCATCTCCCAAGGTCACTTTGTATGATAGAGGTCCAGAGATCTTACAGATGACCTCAGGTACCCAGAGATGTCTAGGATCATAGTTCCTAGCCCAGACCGGATCGCCCACCTGAAGTCTCCGAGGAGCCCATGGCTGTGACATCTGGGATGACACCTGGTCGGGGTGCAATCTGTCTAACTTCGTGATGAGGCAGCGGCCCCAGCGGAGTTCAGCTGTGCACTTCCCCGTGGCAGTGCAAGGTGTGGTGCAGTGTGCAAGAAGAAAGTCTGCTAACCTGTAATGCCAGCTGCCATACGCTAGTCTTTTAAATGCGTCTTTGGTGGTGCACACTATTCTTTCTGCTTGCCCGTTGGCGGAAGGGTGGAAGGGAGCTAATGTTGCATGCCGTATCAAGTTGGCCTGAAGGAAAGCCTGGAACTCACAAGATGTAAATTGAGGACCATTGTCAGAAACGAGAACATCAGGAAGGCCATGGGAAGCAAAGATTATTCTAAGCACCTGGATAGTCCTAGCAGTAGTAGTGGAGGAGACAGGTACAACCTCTAGCCACTTGGAATGGCCATCCACAAGGATAGCATAATCTAAATGTATTGTTGACCAAGGGGTTTGTGTCTCCTCCCACCTGTGTACAGGGGCCTGAGGCATTTCAGGCTGGGATTGTTGGCACACCTGGCATCCGTGCACCTGGGCTTCGATAGCTTTATCAAGCCCAGGCCACCAGAAATGGCTGCGCGCAAGCGCTTTCATGTGCACTATGCCTGGATGTCCCTCATGCAGAGAGGACAAGACCTTAGACCTCAGTGAGGCAGGGATAACTACTCTACTCCCCGATAAAAGGCACCCATTAAAGGTAGATAGTGCGTGTCTCCTTTGCCAGAAACGTTGAAATGCAGCATTTGGACATGTGTCAGGCCATTCTGACAACATCCATGTCAGCATGCTTGCAAGTGTGTGATCAGTGGCAGTTTCTGCAGCCACATCCCTAGCATTGAGGGGAGATTCAGGCAACTCCTGAATGGAGAGAATATTAATAGCAGGAGCAGGATCTGCCTCTATCTGTTTTAGAGGTAATCTGCTGAGGCCATCTGCATGGCCCATTTCCTTTCCAGGTTTGTGAATTAAAGTGTAGTCATATGTTGACAGGAAAATAGACCATCTCAGCATACGTAGGGAAATAATGTGTGGTGTTTGTTTGTTTGTGGTAAACAAACCCAGCAAAGGCTTATGGTCTGTGTAGACTGTGAAGTGGCGGCCATATAAGAAATCATGAAATTTCTTTATGCCAGCCACTATGGCCAAGGCTTCTCTGTCAATCTGAGCGTAATTACATTCTGCAGATGACAGAGTCCTTGAATAATAGGCCACAGGGACTTGGGTCGCATCAGCCTTCAGGTAACTGAGTACAGCACCCACCCCATAAGGGGATGCATCACAAGCGATGCATACAGGCAGTTGCTCATTAAAATGGGCTAATACCGCATTTGATGAGAGCAAGGCCTTGACCTGCTGAAAACTCCTGTCACGGACTTCAGTCCATTGCCATGGAGCTTGCTTGTCCAAGAGCTGGTGTAACGGCTCAGCCACAGCAGCCTTATGGGGAAGGAAAGCATGATAAAAGTTAAGAAGTCCTAAGAAAGCCTGAAGTTCGCTCTTGGATTTGGGACTTGGGGCCTCCTAAATGACCTTCAATTTAGACTCTGCAGGGTGGATGCCTTGAACATCTATTTTAAAGCCTAAAAATTCTGTAGAAGTAACACCAATTTTACATTTGTCCTTTTTTAATTTGAGGCCCACTTGACGGAACCTCATCAACACAGCCCTTAATCTTTCAGCCAAATTCTGCGATGACTCCCCTGCAATGAGGACATCATCAAAGTAGGGGCAGACCCCCGGTATACCCCTGAGTGTGCGCTCTATGACTCTCTGGAATATGCCAGGAGCAACATTCACCCCAAATTGTAACCTTTTTATTTTAAAAACGCCCCTATGGGTCACTATTGTTTGGGCTTCAGCAGTTGCCTCATCAACAAGTAGCTATTGATAGGCCTGTGCTAAATCAAGCTTTGCAAACAGTGTTCCCCCTTTAAGGGAGGCCAGAATATGACTCACTATTGGTACAGCATATGCATGCTGTTGCAAAGCTGTGTTCAGAGTACACTTATAGCCTGTGCAAATTCAGACTTCCCCGTTAGCCTTTAAAGGTGTCACGATTGGGGTTTTCCATGGACTTGAGTCCACAGGTTCCAAGATGCCCTGCTGAAGCAGCTTGTCCAGTTCAGCATCAGTCTTGCCTTTGAGGGCGAATGGCACCCTCCTAGGCTTAATCCTAACTGGTGCAATGTTTGGGTTTAATCGCAGTGCGATGGGAGGCCCTTTGTATGAACCAAGCTCTGAACTAAACACATCCGCAAACTCTTTGCAGACTTCTGCAAGTCCTGGAGTTTGCAGACTATTCAGACCAGTCACCTGAATTCCCAGGGCCTCAAACCAGTCGAGTCCAATTAGACTCGTACAATCACCCCCAACAACCACCACATCTAAGAGACCTTGGAAAGCCTTACGCTGCACCTTGAGTGTGGCTTCTCCTAATACATTAACTTTGAATTTTGAAAGTCAGTAAGAATTAGGTTCGATGGCCTGAGTTTGACTTGACGGCCGCTACTGCAGCAAATCCTTTTAAAAGTATTTGTGAAATGATCGATAGAGCAGACCTGGTGTCCAGCTCCATCGATAAGGGAACCTCTTGTAACTGTACATCAATGCGAAGCTTCTTTTTAAGGGGCTTGTGTGTCCCCGTTCGCAAGATGCTTCTACGTGACATGCAGAAACCCATCCTGTGTTGGCTGGGGACCCTGGTACTTTCCGAAGGGATTCTTCCCGAGGTTGCACCTGCTGGCGACCCAAACAAACGATGGCAATGTGGCCTTGCTTACCACATGCCCGGCAAATGGCGGAGCGGAACCGGCAGTTTGTGCACTTGTGGCATCCTCCGCAACTGAGACACTGAAGGGCTGCTAGGGCCTTGTCTGGTTTTTCTCACGGTCTTCTCACTGGTGAAGGCTGTCCACCTCCTCTTCAGGATCTGAGTCTTGGACTTCCTGAGTGACCTCTTGATGGACGGTCGCGATGGCTGGAGCATTTCTGGCAAGCCGCAGAGCCTGCACAGCACCGCCTGCTGCTTCTTCAGCTGCAAATTCACGTAAGACATCTTGGAAGGTGACTTCAGCTTTAGCAAAGATTTTTTGTTGCAGCTCCCTGCTTCTCAGGCCGCAGACGAAATGGTTTTGTAAGCGTTCTTCCAGGTCCTTGAATTCACAAGACTTGGCAGCTTGTCTCAATGCAGCAATGAACTCAGCAGTGGACTCACCCGGCTTCTGATCCCTCTGCTCAAAAGCATGCCTCCACGCAATCACAGAAAGCTTGTGGTGGAAATGATCCTTCAGCATGTTTTTTAGGTCTGTATAGGTGACAGACTCCAGCGAGGCTACCAGGTTCTCGGCTATATCGAAAGTGTCCTGACCGCAGACGCACAGCAGGGTTGCTGCTTTCAAGCCGTCTTCCCGAACCTGGTTAACCCTTAGGTAATTTTTCACTCGGGCCACATAGGAGTTCTAGCGTTCCGGGTGAGAGATGTCGAACTTGGACAGATGTCCAATCTTTGACATCTTCTGCTTCAAATGCCTCGTTGCAAACCTTTGTTGAGGGGAAGGGCCCATTTGCCAAACTCACCTCCAGCGATGCTGTACTGGCAAATGAGTGCAGAGCTGGACGCCGATTCCCAGGCTTCAGGCTTTTCAGATGAGGCTTATCCTCTTCTTACTGCCTTTTTCCTTGCAGCGATCCCACCTTTGTCACCACTTTTGTGTTTCGGGATTCGAGGCATTGAAACACAACACATCGTAAAGCAAACTTCTTTATTTCTCTTTAACTCCACTCAAAACAGGCACGCAGGCCTTTTATAGATTTCCAACCCCCAGGCAGTCCAGCCAATAGGAATCCCTCTTTCTTCGCACCTTGTGCATGCGCAGTAGTCTGGTGCCAGCCAGTCTGGTCCCGGGAAGCTTTTAGGTTGCCCGGGACCATTTGCAACATTTTTGGGCCTGCTGAGTTCCCTCATCAGGCCCAGGACACAACAGGTTGGATCCCTGAAATTGTAAATGCATGCTTGCAAGAAAGAGCAGAGAGGGGTCTCCTCTGGCTCTTAAGAGACGATGGCCCAAGAAGCTATTCATAAATCCAAGAAGACTTCTGTTTTCAGGGAAGGTGACTGCCATTCTAAACCCCTAGAGGAAATAGATTATCTGATGGCATTTGTGGACCAAGAGAGCATTTGCATAAATCCATCTTGTGCAATGGTTGTACGATTCTAGAATCAGCAGGCCTCACTCATACTCACTCATGCCTTGGCTACCTGCCCATCTGGGCTATTGCAACATGCCCTTGAGGATCATTTAGAGAAGGGGTGTCAAACTTGCAATGCCAAAGTTATGAATGCTAATAATACTTTTATTATAAAGTTGCCAATAACAAGAATTTTGCAAGTAGAAATGTGCATCTTCCCTCCCAGCCTTTATGTTCAAGATAGCTACGGGTAGGCAAGTCTGAGATGCTTTCTCAAATTACATTCTTGATTTGGACTCATATTTCTATTATCAGACCATTATCCAGGCTGTAGCTCTTCTTCCTGTTCCTCAAGGTTATTCTCATAACCCAGTGATGGCAAACCTTTTAGAGACTGATTGCCCAAAAACCGCCTCGCCCCTGCCCCTTCCCTGCCTCTCCACGCCCTGCTACAGCAGATTGCCCAAGTGGCCCAACAGTGTTATGGCAGCCACGCCCTCTGTCTGCACCCCGCAGCATCATCTGTACACGATGGGGCACGAGGGCGGAGTCTTGTCCCCGCTGCCCAGCTGCCATGTTCTTGTCTGTGCTGCTCCCCGCGGGCTGCACCCAGGGTGACTCTCCTCTGGGGGGCTGCTGGTGAGGAGAGGCCACGGGAGTGGCGGGGCTGGGGCAATGGCGGGCGTGCCCACATAGAGGGCTCTGAGTGCTGCTTCTGGCACCCGTGCCATAGGTTTGCCACCACTGTCATAACCCATTACAGACTTCCATAAGCTTCTGGTGCAATTCAAGGGGCTGGTCATCACCTGCAAAGCCCTTCATAGCACCAGGCTGAGTTATTGTTGGAATCACCATCTTGAATTACCTCTGTTCATCCCAGGAGATCTGACCTTCCTTGCCAAAGTTGTTAAGTGAATCTGGCTTCCCCATTGATTTTGCTTGTCGGAAGGTTGCAAAATGGAACCACGTGACCACGGGACACTGCAACTGTCATAATTATGAATCAATCGCCAAGCATCTGAATTTTGATCACGTGGCCATGGGGATGCTGCAATGGTCACAAGTGTGAGAAACAGTCATAAATAACTTTTTCAATGCTGTTGTCACTTCCAACGATCACTAAATGAACTGTTGGAAGTCGAGGACTGCCTGTATTATAATTTGTTGTCTTGTTTTGTTTCTGTTTTTATGTTTTTTTACCCTATGTAAGTTGCCAGACTTCCCATTTGTGAGTTGGGAAGCCATATAAATTGTATAAATAAATAAATCTAAAATATTTAAAGCATAGCATGCTTGGAGATAGAAAGCATTAAAAAGGGGACAGTAATTGAAGAAAGGAAAGTATGACAAAAAAAAAACGAAGACAGTGACGGATTTATCTCTTTTTAACAATTAAAAGTACTTTCAACTAAAAAAATCCCCAAACCTTACAACAATAAAGAATAAGGTTAAATGCATCCTCAGCTACTCAATACAGAATAGTCGCAATATTTATATCTTTCTCAGAGCTGCTTAACAGCTTTCTTTTGTCTAGCAAAATTGTAAGAAAATCCTTTGCTTTGCTACTAATGTCCATATCACAGTGATTCAGACTGCAGAAGGCATGATTGTTATCCTTTCTACCCATTGTTATAGTAGATGTAGAATGTGTTCCTCTGAAAGTTTTAAATTAAATGAAGTCTTTTGTCTTAGCATTTTGAAAATGCTATAGAAGGGCCACGACACACTGCAGCACCACAGCACTAAGAAAAGCATAAGAGAAACGGCTGCTTGATGTCTTTCTTCATAACGGCTATCCCAAAAACTTCATATTCCGACACATAGCTCCCAAACCACCACACACCACACAGCTGACTGCCATGCAAAAACTAACCCTACCACACACAAAAGGGGTGTCAGAAATGACAAGCCAGAATTCTCCAACCCCTAGGAATAGTGATAGCCCACAAACCCACAGCCACACTCCGCCAGGAATTATCCAGAACCAAACAAGACACAGAAGGATGAAAGAAGCATGTCATCTACAAAGTCAACTGTAACGATTGCAACCACTTCTACGTGGGACAAACATCACATCAATTAAAAAACAGGATCCATGAAAACTGGCTAGCAGTCAAACGCCACTATCCCAAATCCCTAATCGCTACCCACACTGTTACCAAACAACACCAATTCAATTGGAGCAACACTAAAATCATTGGCCATGCTACCACCTGCCATGCTTGGGAGTTCATTGAAGCTTGGCACTCCACAAGCAATTCCATCAACAGACACACTGATTTACAACCAGCATACGAACTCCTCAGAATCCAAATCAATCAAACAGCCATCAACAGCACTAACCCTCAAGCCCTTCTCCCCCTCCTTAGCGGTTCACCTTCCAATGACCCTGACCTGATATAATCTCCCTATCATAGGACCCATTACCAGCCTCCTACTGATGACTCACTCCTCACTCACTAATTCACACCCTCCAGTGTCCCTGACTTGAAGTACTTCCCCATCACAAGCCTCTCTCTGATGACTCACACCTGGCCCATCACAGGACCCTCACTTGACACTCCCACACCTGAAGCCCTTGTATAAGTAGAACACTGATACTGACATCCCCTAAACTCCACTGAAGATGTTATCTACCCTGGAAACGAAATGTTCGGAAACCAGCCCTCAAGCTCAGAGAACGAACCTTCACCCTCATCCTACACCTGAGCTACAGATATTCGCCACTATTGCATAATACCTCTATTTGAACTAGCATCACAAAGGAAAATGATGGCTGAAAAAGATGGTGATGCTTGTTTAAGTTTGTGATTTTCCAATTTAATGGTCTTAATCTTGTGATCAAATCAAAATTCAAGGGGAAAAGTGGATGCATGGCAAAAAAAAAGCTGAAAGCAATAGTGGTGGTCAGGACTTTTGGCTGAGTATGAAATGATCAATGATTTTTGCAAAAGTATCAATGATTTTTGCAAAAGCATTATTTTTTGTTGGACTGTAATGAATGCCAACATAGACAGAAGTCGTAGTAGAAATCATAGTATTATGGGAAATAATGGGCAAATCCTCTGAATCTTAGCCAGAGATCTGTAGAGCTTTCAAAAAGATAACTCTTACACAAAAGATAACTCTTACACAAATCCTTCATCATCACCTGGATGCAAAAAGACTTTGTAAACAGAAAAAGCAAATCAGATCCAAGTCAGACAAGCAATTACATATAATGAAATAAACCAACCGCTTTTGAAGTCCACCAGTCATTAATATTGCTGCACAGCCTATAATTAGTTAACTAGGGATGTTTTACGAGGGAATTGTTTAGGCTTCACATTTAGAAAGGGTCCCATCCCACAAATAGTTCAGGCAGTGATGCTATTCAATTGAACTATAATTTCAGGAGCTATTTCAGTATTTCCTCATATACTTTTGTTTGCTGGGCCACTGATTTCAATGGATAAAATTATTAGAGAGAAAATTCTTACATCAATATATAGGAGGATCAGTATAAGAAAAAAGTACTAATAGTGATTATCACTGCATACCTTGATCTTATTCAGCTACAGTGATATATATCACAGATCTCCTGGTTTCTAGCCTGATGCCTTAACCACTACAACAAATGGGCTTTCTACTTTACTATAAGTCTGAGGTAAATACAGAATCTTGGAAACTAAGAAGAACATCCTGCCCTCATTTGTAGTGGGTTCATTAACCTCTTTAAATTGCTTCTTCCCTTCATATTTGAGCTGAGCTCCTGTTTATGACGTAAGGTATCAACTGACTTGCATGCTTCAAAGTATTGTCTATTGTCTGCATTCCCATCCACCCATTTCTTGGCCACCCCATAGTCTTCCACAAGCAGGGAGGCTAAATTGAGTATTCTACCCCCAGAGTCTCAAACCAGCCTTATTTACCTCAGAGGTGGTATAATATGAGAAGTTTGAGGGCATCAACTGAGTCTTTTGCAAGGTCTAGAATTGTACAGAACACATAGAAACAAGGCGCACCATAAATAGCAACAAAGCACTAGGTAAGAAATGGGAAGTGGGAATATCAGTGTTTGGAGCTCTAAATAACTGTAGCAAACAGAAACAGAAGAGCTTAAATTGGTTCTGAACTTTATAATTGCAACAGGAACATTTCATCCACTAAAAGTGAATATGCTGAGGTGGAAGGTAGGCGTTGTTTTTTAACTAATTTTCTACTATTTCACTGCTTTCTATTTATGTGGTATGTAGTGTTAGCTGCTTTTCAAACTGTGCTAACACATTGCGAACTGCCCTGGGAACATGAGCAGCTTATAATTTTTTAAAAATGAATGGTTAATTAAATAGATATATTCTGCTTCAAAATCATTCTGTGATGCACTTGAATTATTTCAGACAGGATCTATTTAGAAATTAAAATTGAAATGAAAATCTCCTGCTAATTTATGGTTTACAATCTAAATGTCCAATGACCAAACAGATCAGGATTTCTCTATGTGACTTTCCAGTGTGTTAGTCGACTGTGACTCCCTACCAGTTGAGGCTCTTGGATTGGCTCTATAGGTTTTTCTGCAAAAACATGTGAATATGAACATAATCCAAACCTGCATGCCAATGGCTATTAAATAGTTCACTGCTGGAATTTTCTAAGGTTTCTAAAAACCTGTTTTCAGACACTTTTTAAGGAAGGATTAATAGATTTCCACCATTCTGTTTCTGGCCCTAAAGAACATTCTGGAATGGTAACAATATAATGCACAATCAGTCATATTCCTTCCCAGCAGTTACCAATTGTCAGCAGGGGCCAACTGGCAAACACAAAGGAGGGCAAACAGAGGGGACACAATCACTTTGCAGAGCTAGTTCTACTATGCGGGAATTAATAAAGGAATAGGGATATGCAGGTATTAATACTTGAAACAGAAAAGGTACTTTGGAATGAACATGGATGCACTCATTGAATTTGTCATTGTTTCATTAAAGAAGCCAAAGCTCTTCCTAATCTCATATAGGATATAATAGGTCTTGAAAAATACACTTATGAATAAAAGGGATACTGACAGAATGCACCCTGTTGCCCCCTCTTTAACTTGAATGTATATTTTCCTGGAACCAAAATGGAAATGGCTGAGTTCAGCCACTGGTAGTAGTAGTAGTAGTAGTAGTAGTAGTAGTAGTAGTAGTAGTAGTAGCAGCAGCAGCAGCAGCAGCAGCAGTGATAACAACAATACAACAATAACAACAACAATAATAATAATAGTCAAAATTGAGAAGGCAGCGACAGACAGTAAGTGCCGCCTATGCAAAGAAGCTATGCAAGTGGACCACCTGGTAAGCTGCTGCAAGAAGATTGCACAGACTGACTACAAGCAGTGGCATGACAAAGTAGCAACAATGGTGCATTGGAAGATCTGCAAGAAATATCATTTGCCTGTAAGCAAGAACTGGTGGGATCATAACATAGAGAAAGTCATAGAAAATGATAAAGTTAAACTGCTCTGGGACTTCAGAAGTCAAACAGAATAGCACCTGCAACATAACACCCCGGACGTAACAATTGTCAATAAGAAAGACAAAAAAGTCTGGATAGTGTACGTGGCAGTGCCTGGAGACAGCAGAACAGACGAGAGAGAACTGGAGAAGATAACAAAATACAAAGATCTACGAATAGAAATAGAAAGACTGTGGCACAGGCAAGCAAGGGTAGTACCAATAGTAATAGGTGCCTTGGGTGCAATCCCAAAACAACTGGAGCACCACTTGAACACCATTGGCATTGACAAATTCGCTATTAGTCAATTGCAAAAGGCGGCCTTACTAGGAACTGCTTCCATCCTGTGACAATATCTGTAATACCATCAAACATCCACATCTGCCTATCCCAGGTCCTGGGTAAGGACTCGATAGGTAGACAAAATGCCAAATCCAGTCTGAACATCTGGCTGACTGTGAGATGATCCATAATAACAACAACAACAACAACAACAACAATAATGGACCTTGGAGGTCTTCTAGTCCAACCCCCTGCTCAGGTAGGAAATCCTACACCATTTCAGACAAATGGCTGTCCAGTCTCTTCTTAAAAACTTCCAGTGTTGGAGCATTCACAACTTCTGGAGGCAGGTTGTTCCACTTCTAGATTGCTCCTGTCTTTGATTAGTTTCCATCCATTGTTCTTGTCCTCCCTCTTCTTTGTGGCAATCCCACAATGATGATGTTATCTATTCGTTTGTGTCTGATTTTTGGTGATTCTATGGGCCAGGTCTCTCCAGATCTTCCAATCTTGCACTACTTTGAGTTTTTCTATGCTCTAGCTGGTGCCAGCTTTGATGGTGTCCAGCCAACTTTTCTTTGATGGCCTGTTTTCCTTCTACCGCTAACTTTTCTAACGTAACTGCTTTCTTCAATAAATTCCCCCTCATAACAAGGCCAAGATAAGTGAGATGATCTTCAATATCCTTAAGAAAGGATATTGCTTAAGAAAGTTTACAATTTTGATAGAAGGGAGGGGATGTGGATAGAAGACATGAAAAAAGAATTATCACAGCTGCAGTAAGTGTGGCATTTAAGATGAGTTTTGTGCATTATGTGTTGGTTTTTTCATTATCCTTCCACCTCAAACTGCTAATTATCCTACTGGAATATTCAAAGCCTAGTTTTCAGTGTGAACTGCAACCTCGGGCACACCTGAGGAATGCGAAGAGCTTAGAATAAAAGAGGTAGAAATGCAGCGTGAAGAACTGCAATAAATGCAATAAAGTCAAATAGATGTTGCTGGCATTTCTTTCCAACTGCCCCCATTTTTCCCTCAATATTTTATTTCAAGCACACATGGTTTAACTTGAAAAGAACTACAGGTTGAGGCATCTCAAAGCAGAATATTACTGTGGATTTAGTACTAATTCCAGCTTTATTCCCTCCTTAATTCCTGTATCACATAGCTTCATCTATGCTGATAAACCCCCTTGAAGTATGCTTTCTTTGATGTCTGGCTTGAGCTGGTCTGAGTTTTTTTTTTTTTTTTGTAAAAAGGATTTGCTTAGAAAACAATCACTACTGTATTAGAGGCTATACTTCACTCAAATCACCCCCAGTAGATTTTAATTAAAAAAAGCAAAACAAAGGCTTTCTTGATTGAATGCAATGATTTTTTTCTTCAAGAAAATGCATTCTCATTTTAAACTTCATACTATGAGTTATGTATGGTCAAGATCTCTTATTGTAAGGAATGGTCTGCCATGGCCATTTGAAATCTGCTGTAAAATTTTCTATGTGACCTGAAGTCCCAAAGTCTCTGAAAGTCTTTATTATTGATCCATGCTTAAATTAGGTGCATAGGTTTGCTTTCTAAATAGAGACTCTTTGACAACTTTCTGCTTTCGCTGTCAAATGAGCATTCAGAGACTGGGCTTCTTTGACTGGGTAGCAGAATCAAAGGAGATCATTCATTCCTTCTATAACCACCACTAGCCATTTGAACCAAAGTGCAAGAGAGTATGTATAAGCATTTGTCCCTTACAATATACTTCCTACAGAGTTTGGTTCAATCAGGGATTATTGACAAGAGTCTGGTCTTCACCCAGGGAAAACTGCAACTACATTTTTTATTTTTATTTTTAGTGGTAGAGCTGTGACAGCTTCAACCCTCAATCAAAATCTGCTAATACTACAGTAATCATGGGATGGGTAGTTGCCCCCCAGTTTCTGCAAGTTTTCTTCCCCTGTGAAAAGACTGTTATTTTCTTACCATTATTTTGCTCTTTTTTTTTTGATGGCATTTTTTACTTCATACTGTACTTGTGTTGAGTGAATAATAGTAATTTCCATCTCTTTTATGTGCTGCCCAGGAGCAGCATGAAGCTCATCCATTTCCCTTTTGAGACCCACAAAGACCATGTCCAAAATGGGTAGGACCCAAATTTTTGGCCTTTTAAAAATTTAATTGTTGGAGTTTTTGACAAGTTACAAAAACTGAATGGGTGCCCTTCACAGATATTTAAGGCACTTGTTTTATCACTTAAACATTAACCATGAACCCCCCCACACCCAAAACTAGGGGTTAGTTGATCTCACCATAGAATGTCACCCTTGATGTGTGTAGAGCAAGCTGAGCTGGAAGGTAGAGTTAAATGTGTTATCAGTTTGGAGTCACTGCGTTGCCACAAGAGACCCAAGCTCAACCCTGTGAATTCCGTTGACCCTTGCCTAGTGCCAATTTAGCTTTGACCATTAATTAACTAGATTCTTGTGTACAGGTAGCAATGATAAACTTTTCTGTATTTTGAAATCAATGAATGCTCCTGGTTATTTGTGCCTGACAGGTGTTGTGTAAAGCCTGGTTCAGACTCAGAGTTGATGGAAGTGCTACATCCCAGCTCTAAAGCCTGCTGGGCTACCCTTGATTCTTAATCCTAAAAAACAACTGGGAATTATTATTATCTATTTTCTTCCCTTGGGATTTAAGCGAGGTGTGGGAAACCAAAGAAGGTGCAGAGAACTGAAGGGATGATTGCACAATGAAAGGGAGGACACTCATACACTCGTCTTTTATCACTAAAACACTGGATTTCTCTTTCCCTTAAAAAATTCTTGACCAGGAAATCTGAAGGAAGAAAAAAGCAGAAGCTAATTTTGGTAGTGCATCAGTATGTTGGATTCTGGATTAGTATTTAGAAATTTTGAATTTGGCTTTCAATTTGTCCACAAGGCTATTGAGCAACAGCAGGACTGACTTTCAGACTCTTGCCAGATTTTTCAACTAAAGAGTCTTCTGTGCTTAGATAAAATTTTTGTTCTCCATGCAAGGTCTGCATTCATTTTCAGCTTGACCTGAATATAATGGGGATGCCTCAACCTGCTGGAATGTTATGTGGAAGAACATTTTATAAAACAAATTATTTTGCAAAGTCTTTTGTTACCATCTTTATCCAGCTGGCAGTGTTTCTCTGGGTGTCATGATAAAGGAGTCGCTGGCAGGCTTGTTGGAAAAATAATTTCATTGCGTTGAGGGAACGCTCTCTACATCTACAATGTGTTTTAGCTGTGAGCTAACATTTCTCAGAGGAGATTTTCCTAAGAACATTTTAAAGAGGTTTTCTTTTTTTTCACTCCTCCTGAAAATAGAAGCCTTTTTTACTCAATGTTTTCTAAATATTCTTGAGTCCATCACAGCCCCATCTTGGTAAGAAGTATTTCAATATTCCTAGGCCTGTCTTGATCCCATCCATGAAAAAGGGCAGTTTAAATGTGTGATCCTTAATATCCATCATTCCACAAGTTGAATAAAACTGATAAAAGTCATTTAAATGCTATTTGTTATCCCTTGTTGTGTCATGGAGCTCTTATAAAGCAGGAACAGAATGTAGCCAGAACAGATCTCTTTAGGAAAATCCTTAAAGCTGCAAGACGCATGGAAGGAACAGATTAGCGAAGAGACTGCTTGCATCAGTAAGCAATCCTTATGCGTACATGTTGCTTATGCCTCTTATAATGTGGGGGGGGGGGGAGAAGAGGAATTATTTGCTCTATAAGGAGAGAGTAGAGCAGAAAACTGGGGGACTGGTGTCTCTCCTGACGTCTTGGTGACCTTAGGACATTTTCTGCCCAGAATGTTTCAGAAGGATGCTTTGGCTGCAAGCTGCTGCTGCTGGCCAACTTGTCATTGCTACCATTTGTCAGGAAAAAGCCTCCAGGGAAAGAAATAGGTATCTTCCTGTCATTATTATTGCTGAGCCCCTTTTCCAAGAAACCACTGGAAAAATTCTTATTCCACTGAGAGCACGGAAGAGAGATATTCAAGAGAATGGTCTTTCCAAATTCTTTAATTAACTATCACATGGCAAGGGAGTATACTCACCTTTCCCTACTTGAAAAACCTGAGCATGTGGAAAACAATGCTCCACATTATTAAAGAAGCGAGGCAGTTACATCAGCAGAATTCCCACAGATATCAGCTCCACTGGCATATCTAGCTAGCAGGCACATTTAGCTGATTCTACCAAAACCAACATGATCACTAGGCTATATATATATATATATATATATATATCTGGAAAGTAAAGACCAAAGTGGTTCCAGTGGGAGTAAGAGCACTTGGGGCTGTGAGAGAGGCTCCAATTAATCCCAGGAGCAAGATCAGAGTTCTCTGCCCAGAAGACTGCAGCATTAGGAACAGCTAAGATATTGCACAAAACCCTCTAACTCCCAGGTCTTTGGTAGAGAACCTAAGATTGAGGAAGACACATGCCATCCATAAGCGTGAGAAGGGAATGTCTATTTTTTAAAATATATTTTCAGATATATAAAGACTGACAGTGAGGACAGAACAATGGAAGCTATATAATTGCATGGCATTCCCAAGATATGAATGCAGATGTGATCAAAGCCACTGTTATCACCAATTCTGAGATTGTAACCAGCCTGGTCGCTTCTTGCACACGGAACTGAGGTAAAAGATGCCAGTATAATATTCTACCTCAGACATTCAATGCCTTCTTCTGTCCCGCAAATATATGGACATACAATGAGCTGTTCAAGGAATTTTTCTAGTGTCATACAAGGGAATAGAGAGATTGTAAATCATATTCTGTGGCTTAGGCGTTAACAACACACTTTTTTATGAATAGCACTGTATCTATCAAATGCTTAGATTTTTTTTCTTAATAATTAAAAAAAAAAGAAATCTTATACAAGGATGAGACCCTAAAATGAGATGAGATCATCAAAATATTGCAAGACCTGATCATTTCGTGAGACTGAATATATACACTTCGTTTACATGGGGGAGCCTGTATTTTGAAATTGCCAGTGCCTGCTTTAACTGTACTGATGTTCTTTGATCTCTGACCATAAATCAAGAAATTCAAAGAAGGACTTTCAGTAGCTTTACTTATGAACATCAAAAACACCAGTATCTCAGTAATGCACCTAAAGATTTTAAGAGGCTATTTTTGATGATCTCTGCGCTATGGATTGGGATGCACTACTTCTGCTGAATTTTTAAAAAAACAACCCATGACATTTTGTAGCAAGTTGAGGATCACACTTCAAAAGAAGCAAGCAGGGGGACACAAAGGAGATGGGAATATTATTGCAAGAATTTTTGCTTTAAACAAATTTCTTAGATACCTCTAAACCAGTGGTTCCCACCGGTCGTAAGTCGAGGACTTTCTCTGCCTGGGAGCGCCACCGCGTGGTGCCGCCCCCTGCGCCGGCCGAGGCGTAGCTGGCAAGCGGCAGAGACGGAGCAGGCTGACCACCAGCTGGGCCACCAGCTGGGCCAGCCCAAGGGAGGTAAGGCACCCGCCGGGCTCCACGCGCGCCAGCAACCCTCCCTGTGCCCGCCGGCCTCCCATCTCCCATCTCTGGCCCTCTTTTACTTACATTTTTAGTAGTTGCTCAGCAGGGAGGGGTGGAAACTTCCAGACAGCTCGCCTTCGCTGCAGACAACTTGCAGCACCGTTTGCAGAATGGGACTTTTGGCGGGCTCAGCAGGGCAGAGACAGCCTGGACAATTCCTATTGGCTTTTGAAAGCCATTAGAATTAGACTCTATTCAAGAGAGTCTATTCTATTGGCTTTCAAAAGCCAATAGAATAAAAGGGAGTAGCACAGCTAAGGAAAAGGAGAAAAAATGGCGGACTGCGTTGTTTGGCGACCCCCATGAAATGGTCGTTCGACCCCAAATGGGGTCGCGACCCATAGGTTGAGAATCGCTGCTCTAAACAAACTATTTTTGAAGTTCAGAACTTTGGGAACAGTTGAAAGAAGTACACTTGGAATTTAATAAGAACAAGGGCCGTTATCCAGACAAGAATTTGGCCAATCTGGATTTACTGGCTTGCATCTGGATTTACTGACTTGCATTATTTTTTACAAATAACTGAATATGGAGAACATATCCCTCTCCCTATTTTTCCCACAATAACAACCTTGTGAGTTGAGTTGATAGAAAGTGAGTGGCCCAAAGTCGCTCAGCTGGCTTTCATGCCTAAGGTGGGACTTGAACTCATGGTCTCCCACTTTCCAGTTTGGTGTCTTAATCATTAGACCAAACAAGATCTCATACTGACTTAGCATTCTAATTATCTAACTTGAAAAGTATCCACTGAGTTACTTCTCAAAACATCCTCCATTCCATACAATTTCCTCAGAGTCACTTTCTTAGTGCTTAGTTGTTGTGGTTTAAAGCACATTTCTCTCTCCTCCCTCTGATGACTGATCAGCTTGCAGTCTTCCTAGCTGACTGATCAGTTTGCAGTTCTGAAATAGGTAGAAGTGTTTAAGTATGCGGACAATGTGTGAAATTACATGTAAAGGTCTCTTCTGAAATCTGAACCGAGAATTTAAAACATGCTATTAATATTAATCAAAAGTACTTCAAGTAACTGAGGTGTCCATTTTTAATGATAAGGAAAGGAAACGAAAAATAATACATTTTAAAGCCCGCAGTGTAACACATATTGCCATATACAGAGGTGGCCGTGGGAATAAAGATAAGTGGGGGAGACATCAGGAAAAGAAAAGAAAAAGATAACTCTGATGTGATAATTGTGAATTTATTGCCCTTTGCAAAGGAGATGCTCTTCACCACCCAAAGCAAGGGAAAGAGAGAGAAAGATACCAAGATTTTATTTCAGGTAGGTGGGGGCTAATAAATTGACTGATCCTTGAGGCTGATCCTTAAGGTGTATTCGCTACAAAGACTAACAGACATTGCCCTGGAAATTAGATAGAAAGAACACTATAATGCTATTATGAAAGAAGTCCCACACCTACCAACTCCCTCAAAGCATGGTAGCATCCTGCAAACCTTTATGTGTTGAGTGAAAAATGCCTACAGGAGAAGGATTCAGATGTACAGCAGTTGGATTCCAAGCAAGCCTGGATCCTTTTAAATGTAGGAGAAACGACCTTGAAGGTGGCAGACTGATAAGAGCTTCTACAACATGCAACACCAGGATATAGATTAAGAGTCTCATTCTGTGTAGAGGATGAAGACTCTAGAACACCAGTCTCTGCACATCTCAAAGGCCACAAAATGGTTGAGATCTCCAACTCTGAGAATGAACAGCCAATCCTGAGGGAAGATATAATCTCACAAACCTCCTCCTGGCTCTTCCTGTCTTGACATTAATGTTTTGAAATTAGCAAAAGAAAAAAAAAAAACCAGGAGGCTGTTGTATGGTGGGCATAGCCTAGTGTTAGAACTGAAGGATGCAGTGTTTCTCTGTTCCCTCCCTCCACACAGGTCTGGAATTGGGGACAAATTATAGGAGCCTGATCTGTAGAATTTCTTTTCCCTTGCAAGCAAAGATCAGAACACTCCATCATAATCTAATGGAAAGAATGATAGATCAGGCACCATGTGGGTCATGGTTATTTATCTTCAACAATACATTTATATTTCAACTTTTCCACCACTTAACATTCTTCATTATGGCAAATAAAATAAATAAAAAAATCAGCATAAGAATACATTTTAAGATTCTACTCATTTGTATATATTTGTATATGCTGGTCCTGATTTATGCATTTTGGGAGGACATTTTTTTTAAAATTTGTGCAAAAGCCAAACATTATTTTTCTTTCCAATTTGCACTCTAATGTACATCAAAAGCTTACAAAAATGTATTAAGTATATTTGAAAGTTTACAGCATAATATAACCACACAAATGTCTCCCACATTCCTAGTATTTTCAATTTGGCAATAGGGTAGTTTTGCTTTGCCTGCCTAAGTGGCAGCATCTACAGTAGCTCAACTTAGCTGATAAAAAGGGTTTTGCATGGTTGGAAATGCTTTACACTTAGATCAGAAATCTCCAAGAAATACCAACATTGTAGTCTAGACAGATTTTTTTTTTTAGAAAAAAGCTCCATAAAAATTCAACAGTAAACCAGTTTCATATTGTCATCCCCAGTAGAGCTTGACATAAATAAGACTTTACTTTTATCTAGCTCATTACCTGCTTTTAGTATTCAATCTCATTTTATGTACATTAAAATTTCCTATTAGCAAACCCAAATTTAATTTTCCTTGGTGTGCACTAGTAACTCCCTGCAAGTTACAAATATTTTAAAACTATAAATGCACAACTTCAATTTAATATAGCAAAAATATATTGGGGTAATGGAGGCAGCATGAATGAAATAATGGAAGTGAAATGCCTTCTAACTTCACCATGAAAATATAGGGCAAGAGAAAGCAATTTGACAATAAACCCCTGAAGTAGCAATACAATACAAGTATGCCCTTTGCATGTAGACAAATTCTAGCCACTTCTTTCTATCCTTTTTTTTGTTGTTGTTGAAAAATATGTTGCTACTGATTTTGGCATAGTTCTTTCAGAGCTTTCAAGGAATCCTAGATTGTCTACGTTGCAATCTCTTCTCAGCACATGACAATATTATGTGAGTTTCTTTTTGGCATATGGCAATCAATCTATACCAGACATGTCAAACTCGCGACGTCATGTGATGTTGCACAACGTATCAGAGCTTTTCTGCCATTGCTGGCAATGGGGTGGTCGCGGCTCTGGTATGATAAAACCGGCCTGCGGACCGGCAGTTTGACACCCCTGATCTATACTAATTCTGGCAGTTACCGTTTTAATCTAAATAATGCTAGAGAATCTTAGTCAACCAGCATATGCTACAGATAAGGTTCTCACTGCAAGTTATTTGGAAACACCGTCCTAGTAATATAAATAAAGCAAAAAGTACGACGACAGATTGTTGAGATAATTTTTTTCCTCCAAGTTTGGGAGCTTCACGCATGACTTGCAACATAGGTCTCCCTTTTAACCATATTATATGTTTTTTCTTCATATGAGTGGTTTTCCCCAGGTATCCAGGTTTCAAACTGGATAGAGTAGGATATTTATAATGATCCCCAACATTCATAAATATGAAGAAAGGCTTTTTGCGTGTTTAACATTTTGTTTTGTTAAAGAGACACAAATATTCAAATAAGTGCCTTCAAATGGTTTCATTCATCACTGAATTGTGTCTTTCTAAGAATTGAAAACATTAGATGAGAACAGCCTAGTATGCTTTCTAGAAACACAAAATATAAGTGGAGATGGCAGAAAACATACTGGGAAGTTACAGGAGTGCAACCTCAGGTCACGCAACTTTGGGGAAAGTTTTATTGTGCATGGCTAAGGTTACTGCAGCAGTCATTTTGTGAATGGGCAACCCACTTCACATATCTTGCTTTCCAAATTTAAAAAGACCATAGTCCTTTAGTCATTTCTAGTCTAGATGAATCAGTAATTTAGCTTAGAGTTGGACAGTTCCCATTTTCTTCCATATATAATAAGCTGTTTCTATCTTACTTTCCAGAAGAAAAAGCTATACCTCCTTTTCTTATTTACTTGCCAGCCAACCAGCCATACTGATTCCATTATTGGCATAATCCAGGATTAGGCTTTAGTGATGGGCAAGCTGACTGCCTCTCCTAGGCACTAACCTGAAGAGGTTTAACATAGTTGTTCAAGTGGTTTTTGGTGATGGGCCTGTTCTCAATGCACCAAAATTAAACAGAGCAATAATATTTCATGCTCTGTCCTAAGTTTTTAAAGTGCATTTTGAGAGTAAGTGCAAAATGGAACCTTCACTTGATAACTTTAAAGCAAGCTTCACTTTCAGTTCTCATTTGATGTCTTTTACTTTATATACAAATCAGAGATGCAGGCCTTTATTCTGAAATAGCATAAACAAGTTAACCCTGATCCCTATAACTGGTATAATGCATAATTTGGAATTATTTTGGAAGGGGTAAGAGATGGATTTTTTTTTACTTGAGTCCTTTTAATTCAACCACTATTACTCCCCCATCTTCCTTTGTTCCTTGCAATTTATTTATTTATTTATTCCTAAAAATGAAAATATTTTGACTTTCTATTCCAACATGCTGGTTCTTACTTTATATTTTAATAAGGGAAGGTACTTCACAGTGGAAAGTGGGCCACTGCTTTCATGGCAGGAAAAAAAAAATGTTTATCAAATTTCTATGACACCCATCAGACTTGAGTGACCCTGAGCAGTGATATCATTACTGGGCTAGTGACAACTAAAATGAAAATGAAACTGCTACTAGGCTAGTGACAACTAAAAATTTTAATGTGAGGCACTCACATTACAATGGGTTACAACTTGGCTTTAGGTTTTCTCAGGATAACAGAGAAGAAGTCACACATTCAAAGTAATAGATGCTTCACAAGCCAGCATCTAGGATTTCTGTTTATTCTATGTCTTTCACATCCTTTCTGGGAAAAAAACCTAGCTGTAGAATTTAAGACATTACCCAACTATACTTCTTTAGAGATTACTACTTGGCATTCTGACCTAGCGATAATGTGCTATTACAGGACTTTTGTTTGATGAATCCATTACAGGACTTTTGTTTGATGAATCGTACTATCTTTTCAGAGGCTAAAAAGGGAAATGAAAGTTTGATTTTGGTATTCATCTTCCTCATTGGATGGCAGCTGCAACTCAGAGGTACAAGCACTGTAGAAACATGTATGGTCAAATAGATAACTACAAGTGAAGGATAAAAAAGGCCATCAGTGTACATGATGGTGCTATTAATAGCATTCTAACAACAGTGATTCTGGGTGCTTAGTAACGTATTTGCTTTTTGTTTTTAAATGACCAGTGTAAATAATGGGAAGAAAGGAAAATCTCATCAAGATGATATTAAAGCAGCTAAACACTTACTGCAGTATAACAAATAGTGAGCCATTTAAAATATTAGTAGAACTAACAATGCCTATCTAGTCGTTATCATTAAATGATAGTTTTAGGATATAACACTCTAATAGTAATAAAAAAAAGAGGTTGGAATGAAGAATCTTCTGAATTACTCTCACAGTTCAGGTTAGCTAACTGTAGACCCATTAAAGGTTATTTCTTTCCCAGTGAATCAGACACTTCAATGGGCATAGTACACAAGAGGACACACTGATGAATTGCACTGTCAGACTCAAGACTGATCTAGTTGAACCAACCTCCTTCCTATGCTCATAATTCATCTCGAGAATACCGTTGACTATTCCAGAGGGATTGTGTGTGAGTTTGCTACAGTGGCAGCAAAGAATAGACTTCCGTTCCATCTTGAAAAACCAAAATAATTATTTCCGCCCAAGCTTTTGCAAATTTCAGTTGATGAACAAGCTCAAGTTCATGAAATGTGTGCCACTGTAAATATGGTTAGCTTTTAGGATGCCCCCAAATTTTCACTTTCTTCTTCAGGACTAACTCTATTGCTTCGACACAGCCCTATAACACCACATGTATCAATAAAGGCAGCTAGACCTTCTTAATGCAAACCACAAGTATCTAGAATTAAAGATCTCTCTCTCTCTCTCTCTCTCTCTCTCTCCCTCCCTCCCTTTTTCTCAAATATCTCCAATGAGCTTTCATACCTCAATTTCATCTTTTGAGAAACATTTTCTTCCAATAATATACGATTAAACAATAAGGTGGACTGACAAACAAAACTCAGAGCAAAACAAAGATTCCTAAGCACATAAATTTGTAAGAAAGAAAAACCCCTGCACCAGAACTGGTATACTATATACAAGAATATTCTCTTTTCCCGGCTCTATTCATGAAGGATGCTTTTAACTCCTACTCCCTTCTCCAGTTTCCTTCCTTCCTTCCTTCCTTCCTTCCTTCCTTCCTTCCTTCCTTCCTTCCTTCCTTCCTTCCTTCCTCTACTATAAACAAATAACTAAATGCACATATAAACAGAGAAAAAGTATAATGTAGTGATAATATTAAATCTCAGGTTTCAGGTTTTCAGGAGCAATTATATATAAATCCCTCACAGTTACTCTTTCACAAAGCCAGACTTCCACTTCCATTCAGCCCTGTGTCATAAGCTACTTGTTTGACATTGGAACAGCTCATCACTGTTTCAAACTTCTTCTGTCCCATTATTAGATTAATAATTTTCCTCTCTGGCTACTTTTTCTTCATTAATGTCTCATATCCACCACCATCACCTCTTGCCTCAAGCGGATCACTTGCCCAAATCCTGGCTTCCTATATTCTGTTTCTTATATACAAATTATCAGCAAAATATATTCTATCTTTTTGATAAACCTAAAAGTTAGTTTTCATTTGTTTTTTGTTTTGTTTCATAAACTAAGAGACAAACCACATGCATCAGTCAGCAGTTTCTGAAAACTTTTTGTTCTTTCCTTGTTTTTTGTTATTTTTTTCTTTAAAAAGAAACACAAATGTACGGATTGCAATCTGCATCTGAAAAGAGAAGGAGATGCTTTATAATCATTTTGTCTCAAGAAGAATTTACTACGAATTGCATTCCAACACTGAATTTTTCCAACCTTGGTACTGGAGGAAAATGTCTCATTTTACACTGGGGGAATTTGCATAAAGATGTGTTGGGTATGCTTGTCACTTTGAGTTATTTTTAAAAGTAATTAATAAGGGCAGGATACAAATAAATAAAAGCTGTTTGCATCAGAGAAATGCATTTGACTAAAAATTATAGAAAATTGCATAATGTAGGTTTCTTAGGGAATTTACATCAAACCTATATAGAGAATATACAGTGGGGATTACAAGACTCCAGATATTAAGAAACAAGTTTCTTGATAAAACAGTGGCAGATTTTAAAAATAGATTTAAAAACTCATTAAAATGACAGCAGAACACAACATTACTTGTAAAGACAATCACGTAGCCCAGCTTTCTATTTAGTTACATATCCCTGATTCATGCAACTTGGTCCTATTGATTTAGCTAATTTGCTTCCTTGTTTTAAATAATTGTTACATGCCGGGCAAACCATTTCCTGTGTCCCTTGGAAAACTCAGCACTAAATTTAAGTTAATTCTCTCTCTTCTCTCTTGAATGTGACATTCTTTTGCTATAGAGACAGAATTTTACTTCATAGATGGGTAAAGTTTGGGTATCAAAAAGATCACTTCTGAATCCTGCTCCAACCCTCATGCCATTCACGGTCATTTGCAAATGATTGCCTTTGTTTTTCCACTGTTTAAATGCTGCTGCCTCGACTTACTCCAGTCAAATGGCACTTATTAAATACTTTAAGCATAAAAAGTACTGTCAGAAGTAAAAGCATGTTTAATTTATTAGTCTAGTACATGAACTCCTGTTAACAAGGTCTTGGCAATTTCCCTTCGTCTCCAATCCAACAGAAACACATTAACTGAAGACTGTAGCATTCTCAGTTTGTAAGAGGAAAAGAGCTTTCTTTTAAATTAATTTTAAAGCATTCAATAAATTTGACAGATAGGAATTAGTAGATTAAAATGAGAGCAGCAACAACAAAAACTTTGTTCAACACTCTCTCTCTCTCTCACTGTGTGTTTGATGGTGAAGAGCAGTGGGAATACTTTGATGTTTTAAAAAAGTATAATGACATGGTATAAATCCATCTCCAAAAAAAAAGATAAAAATAAAAATAGAATGCTCACTGGGGATGATGGGAATTATATTCTAGCACACCTGAAGGGCATCCAAATGGGGACCCTTTTTGTTCCATACACTTTTGGAACAATTAGAAACCAAACCACAGAGATCCCCTTTGATGTGATGATCACAGTGCTGCTCCATGTGATAAAGCCAAAGCTGCTGTGGAAATTTCTCCCTCCCTCCCTCCCTCCCTCCCTCCCTCCCTCCCTCCCTTCCTTCCTCCTCTCAGAATCTTCACCAACGTCCCACCATGCTGCTGATTTTAGCTAGAACAGACAGCCCAGTAACCTATGGCTTGCCAACATGCTTCTTTCCTATCTTTTTATGCTCTCTAAGCTGCCATTTGGGATAAACCCTCACTGCTGCCAAATGCAGGTATGAAGTGAACTCTTACATGAATTTGAAGGACCACTTGGAACAGAGCATAATGTTTAAATCATGAGGAAGCATAATGGATCACTGAAAGGCTTGTATTCCAAGAATCATTGCTTCCACTATGGTAAATGAATGTGTAAAGAGATTTTGTCAAGAAGCTAGGAGAACTGACCTTGAGTTTTTTGCACCAATCTTAGCAATAAGACTGATTTTTGTATTCACAGGAAGAACTCTCTGGTTACACCAAAGAGCATCAATGGCCACTTTCTTTTAGAATATGTAGAGAGAAAAATCTTTCCCTAGCACTAATCAGAATACTTGGATCCTATGTAAATTCAGGACTACCAGCAAAAACTGCTGGACTAGAATCCTATTGAATATTTAAGAGTAAATCCAAAAATCAATTTCACTTTCACTGAGATCCAGAGGCATGTTTTCTCCAAAGCATGAACATATCCACCAACAAAAGAAAGACAGTCTGCAGTTTGCAAACACATCAACCCATCATAGCTTCTTTTAACTGGTGCCAATCTGCAGATACTATAACAAAGCTATGCACACAACGAACATTTTTGGGAAAAAGTATTCCCAACTTTATGTAAGCAGAGCATCTCTTTTGACACATGAAGAAACCTGGGGGGGGGGGGAGTCTAGCTGCTTTAATGAATAGCAAAGAGCTACAGTACTTGTATGGGCTTCAAATGATTCTTATAAATCAGTTCTGACGCATGCACAGTACTGATCTGTAAGATGTATTTCCAGGGAAACAATAAATGTCTCAATGAAACAATAAAATGATTACATGTTGATATGAAGGCCCAAGAAAACAGATGCAGTTTACAAAAAATATTTCAGCTTCCTGTTCCCATTCCACAAGACATAGAGAGCTATAGCTACAGATATATATTACAGAAGAAAGACAATGCAGGTGATTTTAAATTGAGAGCTATGAATTCTGACACTAAGGAAACTAATCATTATGGTAATGCAACACACATGAGCATAATGTGTATACATATTTGTTTGTGTGTAGGTAAGTATGTAGGTATGACTACTAGAACTGTCCTTGGAAAAGTTATGTTGCAGGGGACAGGTTGTGGTGTTGAATGTTTGTTCATGTCAGTAGGAGCTGGGCTCAACCTGATGGCTTATGATGTCAATAATGGATAATAATGATAAAAATGAAAATGATGAAAATAAATTTATTACGGTAATAATTATCCACTCCTCTGTTTAACCCCACCCATTTTTTTCATCCTAGTTTTAGAAATGTAGCCTCTCTATCTGTTATGTTTCCTTTGACAACGTGGATAAATTGTAGGGAGAGGTGTGTCTTCATCTTGCTTTTGTATATTCAATAGAGCCCATTTCCATCTCTTGCTAATGAAACAGGAGAAAACATGAAGCCACCCTAAAATCCTTGTTGCTTGACAGTTAGCAGATGTCTGCCCATACAATGTTGGACTTCCTCTGAATACTTTGAGATTTAGTCATGAATTTATAGCAAGTTCCTTACAATGAGCTCTTTACCACTAAAGTATGCAAAGGCATTCTTACTAGCTATTAAAGGTAAAAGCATTCTCAGGTCAGTCTTGGCCGCCTGGAGTTGGCCTCCATAGAGTTTTCTTGGCTACATTATATGGTTTGTCACTGTGTTTTTCTGAGTTTTTTTTTCTTTGCACTTCCCAACCTATTATAGTTATCTTTTATAAAGCTATAACATAAACCAATTATGCATGACTTATCTCTCATAATTACTATCATTCTCTAGCAGCATCTGGTGACATGTCTGAACTCAGAAGCTAAGCAGAATCTTGATTAAGATTTGGGTGGGAGACCTCTGACTTTGTTGGCCAGACTGGGAAAACACCCCCCTCCCCAAAAAAGAAAGAAAATAGTGGGAAGCCATTCCTGTTTGCTGCTTAGGAAACTTCATGAATTTATCCACAAAATCATCAGGAATCAAATCCATATCTGTCACAGCTACTGTAAGTAATCAGTCAGATATAGTATGTGTATGAGAGGCATGAAGAATTTGCATTTAGTTTGCCAATTTGATAGGTGATGTGATGGGTTACAATGTGCCTTCCCAAAATAGTGTATTTTCTTATTTCTGATTTCTCCTGCCCTTTTAATAGCAATAACAATAGCACTTAGATTTATATACTGTTTCACAGTGCTTTACAGCCCTCTGAAAACAATTTACAGAGTCAGCAAATTGCCCCCAACAATCTGGGTCCTCATTTTACTGACTTCGGAAGGATGGAAGGCTGAGTCAACCTTGAGCCCTGTCAGGATTTAACACAGTAGAAGCAATTTTAGGCAAGAGAGCAGTCGGTATAATCAGATATACTCTCTGTGGGACTTAATACAATGCTTTCTTTGGCTCCAGCAGGCAACAAAGTTGTCTAAGGGATGACAGGAATGAATAGCTGAGCCAAGCAGGAGGATGTCACTTCTCTCCCTATAACTGTTCCAGAGGGGGCATGATGGATAGTCCTTTTGAAGGGCAGCTTCTATGACATGGTGGAATCTAGGTGTCAGGTCTGGAGTCCAGCCAGGAAGACTGATCAGCTTTCTGCTGAGGAAAGCAAGATCTGACTTGATCCATGATATAAATCAGGAGGAGACATTTGCAACCCTGAGGGAGATCATAAGCTGAAGGATCCCAATGAGTGCCATTATTCACTGTGGGATAGCAGTCTCAGCTTCCAAGCAGCTTCTCATCTGGACATTAACCTGAACAAATGACCCATCCCAACCCAATAAATCCTTAATCCATCTGAAGTGGTTGTGCAAGATACACAGATCTTTAAAAATACATTTTATTAAGATGTGAGGATTACACAGTGGTTAGGCAGCATTAGACTTATTGCATTTAATTATTAAATTACAAAGGGCTGGGCCACAAGAATTGTAACAATTGTAACGTAAGCTTGGATTTGTATGGTTATGCTTTCCCAATTAATTGTTTGTTGAAGGTCTGGGAACAGTGGTGTGTACAGATAAGAAAGATATTTAGCCTTCAAGTGAAGAATGGCAGAGACTGAATGTACAATTTACCTTAGCAGTGCATGGCTGAGCGCCAATCATCTCTGTTGTAGAGTGACATCTACTGGTGCGGCTTCTGTATGCAAACTAGTAACACGGGATGAGTATCCCTGATCAAGGGAAATGCAGAGCATAGAGATTTATATTTCTCATTTCTCCAATATGCAGTTCTTCTTCACAGGGGATGGTAAACACTGTCATTTCCTCTCCAGCTTCCAGCACAAGTTCACTTACCTCATTAACCATCATTCACACATCATCACATTTCTTTCTGTCTAGAGTCCATAAAATATTATACACTATTACCAACACATACAATGCTCAGGGATGCTAGGCAAGCCCCATGTGACATAACCAACACAAATCATTCCTCCCTTTCCAAGGAATTATCTATTTGCTATTATGCTTTATTATATGGATTTCACCATATATAGCTTCTTCAGTTCCAAAACAGTATAGTAGAAGTATAGCAAATCAATTATTATATGGGTAAATGGTGACAAATACTAAGGTATTTTCTGGCAATTATATAGACTGATGATTAGAATAAACCAAAATACAAGAAAGCAAGAATCTGTTGAAATTGAGAATTGTTAACATGGCTACTGAAAAACAAATGCTCACTCCTCTGGACAATGTAGTATTGCTGAAAGGAAATTTGATAAAAAGTACAAAGCTGGTTTTCAAGTTTTGGCAGTGATGTCTCGGGATTTCATATTATCCAGATTTTGAAGTGAAGTGACTTGTTCTACTGGACTAAGGAGGGGATAAAAATATAGTCACTTCAGAAATTTTTCAACATTCATCATTCTGCAGCACAGTTCTTGGTTAAAAACATTTGAAATTAAGTATTAAACATGTACTTAAGGGCATAATGCCCCTAATTTATTCATATGAAGTCTTTCCATGCTGCTTTTCATTATAGAAAATCCCGGAGTTGCTATAAAAATGTAATTTAGAAATGTGCACCTTGAAAGATAAGATTATTAGACTTTTTATTTTGTGTTAAAATATATTAAAATGTCAAAAATATTAACTTTTACGCAGATTAAAAAAATACCCACTGATTAATGCAGAGGTGGAACAGACTAATGACTAATTTGCATGAAATCAAGCTTAAACTGGTTCATTCTCCATACTGAGAATTTGGATCTGGTTCAAGAAGGATTCTGTGTGATCCTGGGCATTTCAATAGAATTCCTCTCCCACTGAACTATATATGGTAAGTGGAAAAGGAAAGGACTTTAGTGAATCAGAGAATCCAGCTTTCAATTTTGCTAAAACCCAGGCTTTCATAGACTACATAGGTAGTTAGGGATTTGAAATTACTGATCAGTATTGTGTTGACGAAAGCTTAACACAGTACAGGAAGTCTAAATTTAAGCTTCTTTAGAAAATAATGCAGGTAATGGAGAACTAACTCTCTTAAAGCAAGATAGGGAAATTGTGCAGAACATGGTTTGTAGAATTCTTTCCACCCCTTTGACTAGCAGCTTCTTTCTGGGTCTCAGGTCCCACAGAGTGGGGATTAAGAAGGGAGCTATTGGCAGACTTCCAAGCCACTTGTTACCTGTGTCATCTAGAAAAATAGAGTAGAGTAGAGTAGAGTAGAGTAGCAGAGTTGGAAGGGACTTGTAGGCCATCTAGTCCAACCCCCTGCCTAAGCAGGAGTCCCTACACCATTTCTGACAGGTGACAGGATGCATTTGTGAATTTTAGTTTCATGATTTTTTGCCCTCCACAAATCTGGTTCAATCAGGCCGATATGCAAACTTGTTCTTTCTTTGCTGATGTATCTCCCTTACCCCACCTTTGGACTTAGATGGTTCTGTTTTTGGTGTTACATTAGTGGCTGAGAGACAGACAAATGGACAGAGCCCTTAGTCCCTTCCCATCCTTTCTTCTCAACCTTCTGCTGGGTTGGCCAGAGTGTCTAATGTCAATAAATAGCACCAGTGATACAGAACTAAGTTTTCCCTAAATTAAGATTTAGAACCAATTTAAAAATAGATTTACAGCCAATTAAAAAGTATTCTTGAGTTTAATGAGAGTCACTAAACAGAACACTGGAAGCTAGTAGCACATTTATTTATTTACTTTGGAGCCCACTGTCTGTTCCCTTTTACCATGCTAAGTGAATGATGTGGAGACCTCTTTTTAAGAAGTTAAAGCTTAAATTAATTCAAAGGAATTTAAGGTAGGAGGAAGCAAGGGAAGGCTGAAGTTCCCTTGGAATACTGGCAAACATCAGTCCTTTTATATTGATAGCAGAGACAACATTAAATTATCATTTCTTTGCAAGGATAGGATAGGATAGGATAGAAGTCTCATTTCTGAAAAACAACTTCTCATTTTCTCATTTATTTTGAGTAAGAGATATTCTACTGTTTCAGTGGGTCAACCTTTTTTTGTCTCTTGTAGAGCCTTCCATTTCATCTCCTCTACTTTCACCTCAGATGGCAATTTTGTTGATCAAGGAAACAATGTGCAAATGTGCAATTTTGGAATTGGCTGGCTGATGGAAGACTGGCTTCAGCTGCGTGTTTATTACCCCAGAAGACATTAGAAGTAGCAGGGGTACATTCAGCCTTTGACAGTCTTGAAGTGTTTAAAATAGTCTTTCTTCTGATTTCTGATGGGAAAGAAAAGCAACAATTCTCCCTCCCTCAAGTAGAATAACAATCCAATGAAGCTGTGTGAGTACTAGAGTCAAAAACAGTAGCTGCATTATAGAAACCTATTACATCCCTTACACAAGGTCAGCTTTGGCAGAACTGAAGTGGGTTTCCTTGCTGTTTTAAGTACCATCTGAATCACTCATGTACTCAGCCACTGTGTAGTGCCTTTAGCTTTCAAATCGGTGCATCACCACCACCACTACTACCACTGTGAATAATTAAAGAAAGTGCCCTTTCCTCTATGTAGCATATATTGTGTTTTTGTGAAGAACAGCAATGGGCCTCCTCCATTTACTAACAAATGTGCATTTCACTGGCTGTGTCTTTCAGTCCATTGGGCTATTACACACACCTGCTAGGATGAAAAATAACTATGATCTAGGATTTTTCAAAAGTGAACCAGCTGTTTCTCTGACCTCCTTCCCCCCACCCCATATCCCATTATGACAAGTTGCTCCAATTTTTCTATTAAGACAAGTTACTACCATCAAAGGCACTTCCATAGAAAGACACCAAGCCAGTTGGAAAGCAGCTCGAAATCTCCATGTTCTGGCATATACATTGGCTGCAAAGCCACTTGCTACAGTTTAGCTGAAAAGAAAAGAAGAATGACCAAAGCTCTGTTTTCAAGCTGAAGACACTGGAGCCCTTTGGGGCTTGAAAGTGATCTGTTTTCAGGGAGGCTTCTTGTCGCACCTCCTTTTCTACGACTGAGCTTGGAGTTTATTAAGCCTTCTAGTCAGTTTCACAATCCCAACAAAGAGGTGGACTGTCTCCAAGCAGCCTTTATTAGGAAACCCCATCTTCATCATTCCAGTCAGTCACTAGCCATTTTAACAAGCCCCAGTTTAACTTGGATTTCAGCAGCTGAAAAAAGTACGTGGCTGTGAAACATCAGTATTATGCCACCCTTACTGTTATCAGTGGGAATGACATGCTCCTCTTAGAGTTTTGGAGAAATGATCAAATGCACCGACATATGTTGAAAAGGTAGGGAGAGGGATAGCAATGAATTTCCTCCTGTTTGTGTGAAGGAAAAAGATTCATTCAATCTTTTTCCTTCTTGGTTTCTGCTACCCCAGTCTGTGCCCAAAATGCAAGCTTATTTTATTTTTGTACTCCATAAGCTGCCAGAGCTTTGGAGGCAGCATCTTAAAGAGAATGCCTTGGGCAATACGTACCTCTGCATGTTCACGTGAACCTGAAAGCACATGGGGAACTTTGCATTTTGTGTATCTGTAGATCAGTGGTTCTCAACCTTTTTAATGCCACGACCCCCAACCGGTCGTAAGTCGAGGACTACTCAACCGGTCGTAAGTCGAGGACTACTCAACTGGTGCAGCACCGTTTGCAGAATGGGACTTTTGGCGGGCTCAGCAGGGCAGAGACAGCCTGGACAATTCCTATTGGCTTTTGAAAGCCAATAGAATTAGACTCTATTCAAGAGAGTCTATTCTATTGGCTTTCAAAAGCCAATAGAATAAAAGGGAGTAGCACAGCTAAGGAAAAGGGGAAAAAATGGCGGACTGCGTTTGGCGACCCCCATGAAGTGGTCGTTCGACCCCAAATGGGGTTCCGACCCACAGGTTGAGAACCACTGCTGTAGATCCTCTGCATGAGGATGGTATAGAATTTGACATCTGTAGATTCTCAGTTTTCCAAATTTGAATGCCAAGAATTTTAGTTGCCTTTACATTTGCAAAGTATTAGAGTGTTCATCAAGGATGATTTAGAAAGCAGAAAGAATCCAGGCCATCAGGGGCACAAGTATTTGATACATCAGTGAATAAAGCTCCTTTTCTCCTCTTGGTCCTATATTCCTTCACTTTTTTTCCTTCTTGGTTTCTGCTATCCCAGTCTGTGCCCAAAATGCAAGCTTATTTATTGCTGAACATGTTATTTTCATCAACTGAAATAGGATTAAAAACAACCCCTACTGACATGTTTATGAAGCAGAAGAGACACAGCTTTGAAAGATAAGATGCTCTATTACAGGGGTCTTC
This sequence comes from Crotalus tigris, assembly GCF_016545835.1. NCBI lineage: Eukaryota > Metazoa > Chordata > Lepidosauria > Squamata > Viperidae > Crotalus > Crotalus tigris. Next base: position 414,565 of record NW_024097050.1, on the reverse strand, counting down.
AAACTTGGCCCTTTTATGACTTGTGGACTTCAACTCCCAGAATTCCTCAGCCAGCGTGCAGAAACCAGAATAATGAAAGGTGTGGCATATGTTAAAGTATCAGACTTTTTATTAGAAGGTCTATCCCAGGTGGCTAAAAACAAATTAAGCTTAATTAGAAACAGAGAAGGGAAGATTTTTGCCCCCAGCATGTATGCATATTTTTTTTTTAATTTACTTCCTCGGGTTCAGCAATGTGTGTGTAGCTCCCCCCAACTTCCTAACTCAGCATTTCTGAATGTGCCTCCTGACCTTAACCTGAGAATGCAGTCAAGCTTCTCTTGACAGAAATTATATTAATGCTGCTTTGCGGATTCAGTTGACCTTAGGTGTCTCTGCAAAATGGAAACAGGCCACAGATCACACTTTCTTCAAAGGAGAGGTGATCCAAAGGCTTCTTGGCAAAGTCTCTTCAGGTGTCTGTGGCCATAGCTGCAGAGGAGTTGATACTGAGGGAAAGCAATGCATATCCAGTCCAATGGACTGCAAATGGCCCAGACTGGCAGGAAGAGTACACAACTCATCAGATGATTAATAAGTTAAGATTTAGAGTGCAGGTGACTGCAGCCTTCGTGTGTCCTCGTCTAGAGTTCCCTCCAGAGGCTTGACATACCACAAAAACAGTTACATTCTTGTGCTTCTATTAGCTTGCCTGCTTTCCCCCAGAGAGCAGATTCAATACTAGCAAAAACAAGTGATTTGCTTTCTACGCCTGTCTGAGAGGTTTTCTGGGTGAGGGCAGCATGTGTATGTGCCTCCTTTAGGACTCAAAATGCCGATTAGTCTTGCTGTTGTGAACTACAACGGATAACAGAATAAAACAAGAGCTTGAGTATTTACAGTACATGCCCTCCCCTCCTCAAATTCTTCATTAACTCATGAGATGGCCTTAAGCAAGCCCTCAATCCTCTCTCAATCCTCTCCTGTGAGTAGATGGAGAGGAGGCATCCCTGACATCTTGTCCCCAGGCAAAGGAACTGGTACCATGGTTGTTATTTTTGCAATGCAATCTTTTGCAAACTGCCTGGAGAATCATTCTGAGTGAAAAGTGGGATCTGGACATCCAAACAATATGAACAATTTGCAGAGATGAAAACCGTCCCTGTAAGGACATTAAAAATTGAACCCTGAAAAATTGTAACTTGCCACCTTGGTTCTTCTAGCACCATGCATTGGGATCCCCAGAGACACTCTCTTTCAGTGGGCAAACCTTTTAGCAACTCTTGTGTGTGGCGGATTTCACAGTCTCCAATGTGTGTCATTTTCCGCTATGAGTTACACAACCAGAGAAACTGATCTGTGATGCAGAAGAAGAAGCAGCCTTCATCAAGAGCCTGCATATGAAAAGGTAAGCCAAACCTTATTTGATTCTTTTTAATCCAGCCTTTATTATTTTTTATAAATAACTCAAAGCACCAAACACACACAATGCTCCTCCCTCCTGTTTGCTCTTATGAAAATTCTGGAGAGTTATGGTAGATATGTTTCAAATTTCACAATGGAGCATTTGGAGACATGGCAGCAGAATATTGCAATGAGGGAGAAAAATAAGAGCTAAATGTCTGGCATTTATCTCAGTTCAGAAGTCAGGATAAACACACACTCTCTCTCATTCTCTTTTGAACATGATGGAACTTTCTAAATCTCTGCCACATGGATATAAAGACTTTCTTGTGCCATCAAGAAACAAAGCCAGAATGGGGACAGCTGAGAAACCTCAACTTCAAGCCACCATAAAAAGGGCAGCTTACGTCCTTTTGTACTGTCACAATCCACTGTAAGCTGCTTCCCTCTGCCCCCTGCCCCCACTGTCAAATCTTCAGATGAAAGAGCGGGTACATCAGAAGAGCTGGCCACCAGAAGCAACAGATAAATCTACCTGGGAATTCATATTCTAGTGACCTGTCCCTTGTGTATGCAGCTTCACAATGCATAAATAACTCACTCACTTTATTCTTGGAGTTGCCAATAACATCTCCTAAACAAATCATCCAGTCCCAGGGAAACTGGAATTTTAACTGGAGTGGCCTGCAACAGGAGGACTCCTAAACATTAATCCTAAGTCTTAGAGTTATTACTTTCCATCAAACTCAGAAATTGGGGACACACAGTCTTCTAAAGATCTTATACTTTATTTAAAAAGCCAGAATATAGAGTGTGTCCACAGGAGCCAGGGACGAATAAATAAAATAAACCTGCAGCTTTAAATTCTCTTTTTCCTTTAGAGACATATCAATAATGCAGCTGTGTCTGAGGGACATCTTTTTTCCCCCCTAACCAAAGCATATGTTGTAAAGCTCAGTAGAGTACTATAAACAATTTTTTTTTGGTTAAACTGAAGCAATTCTTATACAGAACTGATGAAAGATCCCAATTCCTCACCAGCAGGATCAAGGATTTGGCCCCCACACTTGCTTTTACTTAAAAGTTGGACATTTCCCATTGGACCCTTTAATACAGACAATACCAACTTGTTTTTCTCTGCTTCCAGCAATAGAATCAGTAGAATCACGGGTGTCAAACTCGCCACGTCACATGACACGTCACGACATATCACAACTTTTTTTACATTGTTGGAGCAGGGGTGGGCGTGGCCTCTGTATGATGCAACCGGCCCGCGGGCCAGCAGTTTGATACCCCTGAGTAGAACCATGTCCGCTTTGCAAAAAGAAAAGCCCCCAGATTAATTGCAGAGTCTCTAGATCAGAGTTTCTCAATCTCAGCAACTTTTAGATGGAGGGGCTTGAACTCCCATAATTCCATAGCTAGCACTCCATTTATGGTGATAAGATGGATGGCCAATAAATTTAATAGATCATTAAATAAATAAAACTTATGAGGAAATCTTTAAATTCTGATAAATTCAAACTTTAGAAGAAAACAAAACAAAAACATGAAATTATAAACGCATCTTTTTACAAACAACATTATGGAGCATTGGAAGGTTGACAAGACATAGGCCTTCCTACATAGATTTGGTCATCTCTTGTCTTGTATGCATATGCTGAGTCTACCTTTGGCGGCTGGAAACCTAATCTGAACAGCTGGTTAACCATGGAAGAAATAGCAAGAAATGGCTATGTGGAGGAAAGGCAGCTGGAAACTGAAGCCAAGAGAAGTCCACAACTGAACAACATACACTTGGTCATGCACAATCAAAACAATAGATTTGATGTATATGCCCACCTTGCAAGAGATCCGACTCCATTCGGTGGGACTTATTTCTATGTAAGCAGGTGCATGCAGGCTTGAACTACAAACAGGATATTGTCTATTTTACTCCAGACAAAGCCTGTTTTTAAGCAAAAGGGAAGAAGAAAAGGATCAGGGTTAACTATCAAATGCTTCTGTCCTCTATGAGGGAAGTAATGACCAAAGTATGTCTAGAAATAAGTGTGTGTGTGTGTGTGTGTGAGAGAGAGAGAGAGAGAGAGAGAGAGAGAGAGAGAGAGAGAGAGAGAGAGAGAGAGAGAGAGAGAGAGAGAGAGAGAAGGAGAGGGATTCAAAAATTCCTTAGCTTGAGTTAGGTGTATACGATAATCTAAGAGAAGGAACTTTTGACTCAAAGTCATGAAGGTAATTCTAGAACTAATTAGCGCGTCAAGCAGTGGAAGGATGATACAGGACAACTGACCTTTTTCCTTCCTGTAATACTAGTTATCTTGTCCTATAAATTTGCTTCACTTTCCAGGCATACAAGATCTGATCTTTTCAAACATGGAAGAACAGCCAGGTCTGCTAGCTTCTTTATCCTACTAGCCTTTTAGGCTGTTCATGGATTAGAGTTACTGCTTATGGGATGCAAAAAATGCAAATGACCGGTAAGTGGCAGCAAAGAGCTAAAGAACTCTCTGATAATTTGAATCCACCTTACACTTTGGATGCAGCTTAAACAGTACGGCACTAAGAGGAACCAAATCTGAGCTCCTGCAGCCTTCTCCCACATCTTAAACTCTACCCCTGCAGATTTCATAACTTCAAATTATTTTTTCTCTTTCTTGTTCTCTCATCACCTACCCCCAACCTTCCTTTTTAACATCTTTCCTAATAAAGAGATTGAAGATCTTCAAGGGGTATGCGTTACCCAATCTTTATAACACTCTATGGTAGAGTTCAAAGCATTTTTCTTTTGATCAACATATTTTTGTGGGGGTCCCCACTATGGGGTAGTTTCTGCAAGATACCAAGTCTTCATTATCGTAAGAAAAAGTTGGGTTCAAAGCTACTCATTACATACAACCACGGAAATCCCTCTACCAACTCAACTGAGAGTAAGTTTCATTAAATGAAACCTGACTGATTTCTAAGAAAATATTCCCAGGATATCCTAATTCTAATAAAAAGCCTAATTGTAATTTCTTCTTTGTCCATGAAGACTTAAAGCTGATGCTAATTAGGTGTGATTCGTTGACTTCTTTCCTGATTATTGCTTTATAGCTACGCCTGGGCTTCACATTCCTATATTCAGTGTGGCTTTCCTTCAAGCAAATATACTTAGATCCGCAGACCTTGTGTTATTTAACATCGCATTATATTTCACTGTACCCTGCAGTACAAGATACTTGTCTTCTGAGAGTGGATGCTTTTCTGGCCAAAATACTATCACCTGTACATATAAAGAAAAAAAAAACCTAAAAAGTTACATGGAAACCCAAGCGGTTTAATGAGAACTGAAGATGTGTATGTGAAATGTCAAAGGATGCTTCAGTTCAACCAAGCTTTGCAGCACATTGAGGCATCTTCCATTCACAAATGGAAACACACACTACACAGTTTTGAAGCAGTAAGATGAAAGGGGTGATTCTGAACCACACTTCAGTTTTTCCAAACTTTGGTGGTGCATCTGGGACTGTTACATTCCATGCTATAATTTCACTGAGAATACTCAGGAGGGTATTGTACTGCATTTCATCATCTTATTCAAATCTCTGCACATCAGGAATATTTGGTGCAGCAAGGTAACATCCCTTTAGATTTTCTTCCGTTTTCCCAGCTCTCAGCTACTTTACTTTATTAACCCCAAGGTTTAACTTCATTGCTCTCTTCTTCCAAGGAAATGTTACACATCTGGACAGATTCCTCCAATGTGGCTGGTAGTGGAATTCACCTCTCAGCCTTCTGAACAATGAGCTTGAGACTGACGGTCCTGAACAGACACACGGGGCAACCCAGGCAAATATATTCTGCATGACTGTGACAGTTCATGTCTCTTGACAGTCAGCGACTAAATGCCAAGTTAACACAGTCTCTAGCCTCAACATTTGGTATTTTTAAGAAAAGGGTGCAGGAAAGGTCACTTGTTCTTTTCTCCAGTCCCTTTCACTGTGACTGCTTATTTCAGAAGCATTGCCTCTCACTGTGGCAGTCTGCTTCTGCTGCCTCTGCTAACTAAGCTAGAATAGGGCCAGGATGCCACAAAAGCGGTAATTCAACTTCATGGCTATAATCCATTTTGCATCTTTTAAGACCACTGGGAAAATTCAGTTAGTGAAAAGTGCTACAGCCCATGTGAATCTTTACACAGCTGCTGTGGAGCAGGGATGTCTACCACTAGCCTACTTAGTGCAATTCTAAGTGCTAAATAAATTCTTAGGGCAATTTTAAGGGGCTGAGTATCTAAGAGGCTGTCTTTCCCAAATAGGTTCAGCTTGTCCCATCTGGGTAGCCTCACAACTCCCGTTGAAAGCCCCTTCCTATCCTAAAGTGAGATGGGAGGGGTCCTCATGACAGGTATTCTCCACGAAGGTGCCTTCCTTTGGAAAAGGTTGTGTTACCAAGACACAGATAGTTTTCCAGGCCTTCCAGAAACATGTAAACCCTGTTTTTTTCTGGGTTGGGAATGTATTTGGGGATTCTATGTGGAGTCTTTGGCACAAGAAATGACTTCGTATTATTTGTATTCATTGTATTAATCATTATTAATTGAATTGTCAAGGTTTTCCTCCATAATTGGATTCTGTACATCATTTAGAGTTCTTTGGATTGAGGCAGTAAATAAATCCCATAAATAAATAAACAAACAAACATCTCGGGCACAGATAAATCCTGTGGCTAACAATGAGATTCTTCCCAGGAGATGACAAGATGGTTAACCAGTTCTGCCATCCTGCCTGTCAGTCCCCCAAATCCAATGACCGGAGACCGGAAAGCAATGACACCCTGTAAGACTCAGTTAATGCTCATTCTTTCAATCTCTAACCCAAAGAAGTCAATATAGCTTACCCCACTGACGTCAGTGAGGAGAGGTCTTTCGTAGGCAGGTCAAGATTGCCAATTAGCTTTGTGAGACCTCCTGGTGCTCAGTAAATTGCATAGTTGCAGGCACCAACCCTTATATCCCACAAAGACAATTTATGCTCTTCAATATCATGCCTAGTCTTGATCCCAGAAAAGCAAATGGAAAAGTTCTGAAGGTTTTAAAGCAGTTTTTGAAAGTATTTTTAAAGAAGAGGTAAAATTCTTGCTGTCTTGGTTCAGAATAACTAAGTCTCTTTGTTGGACATTTTGAGGCTGACATTTCTGTCCTTCCTCAGTGTCTATTATCCCTTCATTTTAAAAAGGGTGAATAATTCAGCAATTTACTGTGGTGAAGATATCCAGCTGAAATTGGGTGGAATTAATATGTTCTAAATACTTTATCATTCTTGCTATTTTCAGCCCATATTTTTTCAAAAAATGAAGCAGCTACTGGCGTTTTAATACTTTCCCATTACACCTATAAATGAATCTTTTTCTAACAGGAACATTACAATCTTTATTGAACAGGTTTTCTCTCTAACAATTCAATTTGAATCATGTCCTCTTTGATTGTTAAATCTCCATTCTGCAATGAATTGGACCAGATTCATATAGGCCTAGACTTAATAGCTACAAAGCAATGTTCTGCTGTAAGTTCCACTTGTGTTCCCTTCGGGGATCTATCAAGTTAAACATGAGGGGAACCTGCATTTAATATACCAAACCCCCATCAGCAGATGAAGTGTACTGACGTGCAAGGCAACCCTGACCTCCAGTGAGGGAAGGAATAACGCAGAAAAGTATTTGTGTCCTAACTTTACTTGAAAGTTCTTTCTACGGAATTATGTCTGTGATTACTCATTCAAACATTCAAGGCATCACTTGCCTCTACTGTCATCAAACAGTGAGGAGGTATGTAAACGAGGGTCAAATTAAATTTTCTATCCATCTATTGAATTACAGAGAATTCATGCTCTGATGAACCCAACAGTTTGCAAACTCTTGTACACACCACCAAGAATCAGAATCCTAAATATATTTAGTTGCATTTAAACCAACAGATCCTGGCTGTATTTAATATTGCTGAGGATCAGCCTCTCTCATTCTCAGCTCATCATATACATATTCTTTTACAAAGAATTGCAAGGAAAAAAAATCCTCATCCCAATAAATATACTTCACAGAATCAAGTGTAATAACGGTTGGTGATGGGTTGGTGTTTTGTTTTTGTTTGCAACTGAGTTTTTCAAGCCTCTCAGATGGCAGCATGCCCTCAAATCAACTGCCATTCTCCTCTCAATGGTGTCCTTGCAACGACAGGCTGGAAACAAACTGTGTGCATCAGCTGATTAGTACTAAGATGATCACTCAAACATGCTAGGTTTCTGAATCGTGGACTGATAAGTGGGACAGGATAGTCAGCCTGCCCAAAGAAGAACTAAGCCCAAGTCGTGACACTTGGATAAGCACTGTTCACTTCAAAGGCATTGCTGTTTTATAAAGAGAATGCAAATCTACTCAGCAAGTTCCTCTGCTATGTTTTTCTGATAATGCAGGGAAAGTCACTAACTGACCTTTTGTGACATAATACCAAGAACTCTATTCATTTCATTGGGGAGAAAGAGATGGATATTTTCTGCACCATCACTGCAGGTTTTTAGGAAGAGGCTAGATAGTCACTTGTCTGAAATGGTATAGATTATCCTGCTTGAACAGGGGGATGGACTAGAAGACCTCCAAGGTCCCTTCTAGTTCTATTTTATTCTTATTTTAACATATATGACTGTGTTTTTATTCCTACCATCTCGTTTCTATTCCTTTCTTCTATCTCCTGAACTGGCAAAATATACAAGTGCAAACTCTTGGCATGGAGATCTAATTTATGTTCCTGTTGCTTACTTCATTTTGTATAAGCCCAGGTATATTTACGACCTATTGTTAAGACTGGCTGGAGAGGGTGCCCTGTTTGTCAGGTCTTTCTGGCATTCAGGAGAGAAACTTCTTTGACATTGCCCAAGGCTATGGAAGGCATCCCTTTGGAACTGTGCTTGTTTTGGCACTACTCTCTCAACGTTCAGGAAATTTAAGGGTCTGAATTGTTAGATACTTTAGTACTTAATGTTATTGATTCTATTCATGTTGCTAACTTTTTGTGCTTTTGTTTTAAATTCTTTTAGCTTTCTTCAGGTGAGCCCTATCTTCTGACAGACACCAAGCACTCTGCCTTGAGCCCATGGGAATTAAAGAGTTTGTGGTAAAAAAAAGTAAAAATAAAAAAATAGTTTCCATTATTCAGTATGGATCACATATCTTACATGTGCAAGCCCGGGATCGAAATTCTTTATTCCTTGTGTTTGTAAAATGCCATCTAATTTCATTCATGTGATGCAACATGGATTATCCATACTAAAGATGGCCATGAATATTAGTAACTTTCTATAATTTTAATCTTCCATATATAATGTCACACACAACATTTTGCTATTCATTAACCATCAGTTAAGGTCAATATAAAAATGTATCCACCCAAGGGCCGACAAAGGAACTGTCCAGGTTTTCCCTTAATCCAGCTTTAAGCGTGCACCAGAGTAAAAAGGTGGAGTATAAATCAACTGAGTCCATCCATCCAGTCAAATGGCCACATATAGATAATAATGGTAGTCACAGTGGGAATTTGGGACACTCTGGGAAGAGACATGGCAGAGTGGAAAAGAGTACATGCTTTGTAAGCAGAAATCTCTGGTCTTCCAGGTCCGAAGGATCTAAAGCAGTGTTTCTCAACCTTGACAATTTTAAGGCATGTGGACTTCAACTCCCAGAATTCCACAGCCAGCAATGCTGGCCGTGGAATTCTGGGAGTTGAAGTCCACATGCCTTAAAATTGTCAAGGTTGAGAAACACTGATCTAAAGAAACGATCCTCAATTTCCTTGGAAGCAGCTGTTCATCCCAACAGACTGAAAGACGAACATCCCCAAAGCACGCAGCCTGCTATGGATAGTCTTTTTTCTAGCTTCATCAAAGAGGGTTAAACCTTAGCCATAACAATGAATCATGTTATGTTATGTTTTGGATTTCTGACACGCAGAGTTTTAATGAACAAAGTTTGATAATTTATTTTTATTTTAGTACAACTGAACTATGCTCCTTTGTTTCTGAACCAGCTTAATTCCGCTTTGTTGGGTAGGCAAATGAAATTTAAAGAATAAAGAACAGGGGCAAGAGCCAAAGTCTCTCTCTCCTTCGTGCCCTGGGAAGAGACAGAAGACAGAATTATAGTTCTCAAACCTGGTTAACTCCCAAGAGCCATCTGGTAATGCCATCTGGATCTGAAACTCCCAACCTGCTACCCCCTTGTGGTTATTGGATGCACTGCAAGTCAGAGACTCCATCATCAGGTCTCACTCAGCGCATCAGTGCTCATAATTATCTGGAATACAGTCTAATTAAAAATCATTTTTAAAAGATTGTCCATATACCAGAGATGCCTCTTTTATTATTTTTAAATAATTTGCTTAGTCAGCTAAACACTGACTGCGCACCAAGAAATAACTGATATATGCCTGGTAGGTAAATAATCAAGATTATATTCTTATTTTGAGAATACTTTTATAAATCCTCATTACAATAGCATTTACAGTATCCTAAGTGAAATCATTTCTTTTGCAACAGTCCCATAAATGTTCTCCCTGCATTCTTTATCCCTAAATATTTCAAAACACTGTAACTTTTAAAAATGTCTCTGATGCTATTAATTTCAAACTTGAAATCTGTTGAGGGAGTTTAACTTTAAAATTAAATCCTGTCTGCTGTTGATAATCAAATGAGAAGCTTTAAATTTAGCAGCTTGGTTTGACAGTCTTAATATTTTTGTTTCCTTTAAAATAACTTTCTGTGGACAGACTAATAAGCATTCTTGGTTAATAAATGATGCACTAAATTCTGTTTGCAACATTTGAGCTGATTCTAAAAATGATGGATGGGGAAGTTTGGTGTCTCTTTAGGACTGCTGTGCCTGTATAACACAGGTAACAAATAAAAAATAATCTAGCAATCAAAAAGAAGCCTTTTCCATCTCCAAATGTTACTGATTAAGACAACAGCAAAGCACATGCTTTATATCCATGTTCCTCACGTGCTACAGTGACCATTCAGGTTTGAAACAACACGAAAAACTATTGTGTTTAAACATGTCTGGATTAGAGTTCACATACATGGCTTAATATGCATTGAGGCATCCAATTGGTTTCTGGTTTGATCTGTAGCAGATGCTACTGTTCTGTGAAATGTCTTCTGCAATCTGCTTGTGTAGACCGCCGTTCCAAAATCACCATGTTTTAATCCAAAATAGAACTCAGCCAAAAGAGAGAGGGGGGGGGCTCTTCTTTTGAAAACTTCCAGTCAGAGCAAAGCCAGCAAACAACCTATACGTAGCCTCTGTTTGATGGTTCCGGAAGACAATTCAGATTCAAGAGCAACCTTAATTCCTCTATCATTATCATCTCTACTGTACTCCTTGATTGGCCAGGGCTGGCCCTGTAGCCATTCCCCTTCCTCCCAAAAATGTCAAAATAGCTTTTGTATTAGTAGATATTGAGGAAAAGATGCCAGGGTATATAACAGCAAATAAGTAATACACATTGTAAACAGGGAAAGGATGAAAATATGTCGTACCAAGTAATGTTACTTGCACTGGAAATGAATCCAACATTCACTTAGTGAAATATAACAATGCATTCCTGAATATTTGAGTAAGAAATCAATAGCATCACAGAAGTTTTTTTTTTTTTACCAAGCATAAAACTCTGCCGCTTAAAGCTTTCTTTTGGCTATGGCCATCTTTTTGGTTCCATAGAAACAAGCATCAAAACAGATAACAAATGATCTATGAAAGCTCTCCCTAAACACAACGGGGATCAATATGAAGTGCCAGCTTATCTGTTCTATCTCTCTGAAAACCAACCACCACAGTCTGCGGATTCTTCCATTTCTGTGGTAGCATCCAGAAAGTGCCAGTCAATCTGAGTAAGTAAAATGACAGGCAAAGTGTTGTGGTTTTTCTTGCATTTATACAGCAATAGGAGCAAAATATTGAAATTGGCTAGAAAAAGCATTCAGTACCCATTTCACTTTCTCATGGCTTCCTTGAAATTTATATGCAGCATTAATCATGTTTACTAATGATTTTTTATTTAAAAGGATCTGTGAAAAGGCTCAGGGATTTCTTTGTTTTCCTTTAAGACACTGATTTCATGTCATCAAAAAATACCCTTCTCCCTAATTCCTCCTTAGCCTTCTTAAACTCTTCCATTTCTTCCATCCTTCAGTCAGGAAAACTTTCTGCCAAAACACTGACATTCCCTAGAAGCAGGACAACAGCAAGCTATGTTTATATACTGGAAATTGGGAGCAAATTCCCAGCATGTGATTATCATTTGCAGGTATGGTACATTTAATGAGAAGCAGCATTACCCCTACAATTTTCTTAATGACTTTCAGGCATTCCAAACAAAGGTTTAAGTCAGGGATCTTCAAACTTGGCCCTTTTATGACTTGTGGACTTCAACTCCCAGAACTTCTCAGCCAGGCACGCTGGTTGAGGAATTCTGGGAGTTGAAGTCCACAAGTCATAAAAGGGCCAAGTTTGCAGACCCCTGGTTTAAGTCTTTATGTAGGATGCAGGCTGGAGATAGGTAGTTTTACTGTATAAGGAACTTTGCCATGTGAATGGCAACCTTGTGTTTTTGTCATGGTTTGGACTGAATGGAAATCAATGTGTCTTCAGCTATACACACAGGCTTTCTCAATTAAGACATCTGCACAATGCATCCAAATACTTGGCATGGATATACATAACAGGGATATGGTGGGGTTACTGATACCAATCCTGCGTGACAGATAGTGATAATAAATTTATGTAATGAATAAATAAGGCTTCAAACCATCTGGACATCTCTCCCTTAAATTAAGGAAATTGATCCAAAATAAGCAGCACAAAGCCAAGAGCCTGAGGTATACAAATCCAAGATATACAAAATCAGAACCATTTCCATGAATAGTCTTCTCTTATGTATACATAGCAAGAGAGAAGGAGAGAAAGGGAAGAAGAGATAAAAACTGCAATTCTGTAAGCAAGGCAGGAATATTTTTAGCCAACTGCAACATTGCTAACCAATCAGAAATCAAAAGTCACCCCCCCAAGAAAAAAACCCAATCAATCTATTTATTTTGCTTTAAGACTAATTTTCATAACATAAAAGCAGTGGACAAGCAACCCAAAATGTGACTTTAAATAAATGTACATCTTGAAGAAATCATGACTTTTGCACTCTCCACACATGCCAGGCCAAATTAAGAAGCTGAGTTTCATTACCAACCTATTCTGAATTTCATACCTATATCCCAGTCAACATTCCAGAGAATTAGCACTCTGCAAATTGGGAAAAAACACAGAAGGGTTTTTTTCTCTGAGAAGGGCCTCAGAGAGCTTACCTTTCCTATTTCAAATTTTCTTCCAGGAAGGGATAATTAGGGATCCCCATTGCAAGTAAAGTCAAGGAAAGGAAGTCAAACATGCCTTCTTTGTTGCTGTTTCATCCTATGCAATTCCTGACCTCCTGAAATATAGAGTATTCCAATTCTCCTTGCTTTTAATAAATTACTTAATAAGATTTGCCAAGCAGAGCCTGATGGTATGGGAGCTACCATGTACATAATTAGATATTGTTGTTGTTTCTGTTTTATTTGAATAATAAACTGCCTTAAATCCCATGAAAATAAGCAGTGTATAAAACCATGTAATAAATATAAACAAATAAACAAATCGAGACATATTGTCATGTTTAGATTAAAAACAAATCAGTTAGTAAAGATAAGGTGACCAACTTTTTTACAATGAAAAGGAGGACACAAATAAATTGAAGAAAAAAATATCGTAAATAAAAGAAACATTTTATTCATTGCAACAATAATACAGACAACTTGCATGTGCAAAGTTTGCCAGCCGGGTGTTTTGGTGCACTCAGCAGCAATTTCTATTGGCTTTCAAAAGCCAACAGGGGGAGTAGCACAGCTCATGCAAAAGTTGAAAAAAAAAAGCCATCAAAAAAAGGTGCTGGAACGCTGTTCTGAGCATTCTGAGGAAAAAAAGCCCTGCAGATTAGTCTTCAAATATCAAAAAGGAGGACATGTAGGAGGACACTTTTCGAGGGAGGACAGAACTTACAAAAGGAGGACTGTCCTCCCTAAAGGAGGACGGTTGGTCACCTTAGTAAAGACAGAAAGTCTTATTATTGTAGGAGTGCACAACTCAAGGCCTTAAAACCGCATGAGGTTCCAACACTCCACAAAAGTTCTGCCATTCCATAATTTTTTTGACTAAACTACAATTTTTAGTGTATCAAATTCCGAACTAAAGGGTACCTCTACTGAATTTCAATTATAAAATACATTAAGCCAAGCTACTTTTAAATTGTGGTACCTAGCGTTTAACTCAATAGCTAAATTCAGCATTCCATTTGGAGAATGTGTACTGTACATTTACTTCCTACATAAAACAAAATTCTCAGCAATTTCAAATTCAGGTGTTCATTCTGTGGACAAGACAAACATCTTCTAAATTTTAGCTTGTGAATCATCTAATTAGCCTTCCAACCTTCCGAGGTTGGTAAAATGAGGACCCAGATTGTTGGCGGCAATATGTTGATTCTGTAAATCATTTAGAGAGGGCTGTAAAGCACTGTGAAGCGGTATATAAATCTAGGTCTATTGCTATTTCTTTTTGCCTTGCCCACACTGAAAGAACAATCTAAGTGGATCTATTCAGAAGTAACCCAGCTGAACTTTCTTTTGAGTCAGTATTATAAGTGAGTCAGTACAAAGTCATAAATAATTTCACAGCCTTTCTAAATAATAGTAATATAGTATAATTGTGGTTTACTAACCCTAAATATATATAGATGGCTAGATAGATGTCTTTTTATTTTATTTTAACTTACTGTACCTCTATCTTTAAATTTTATTTTTTGTTATTTTTTTAAACTTTATTTTATTCAAATACAAATAATACAATATATATAAATAATACAAATAATACAACACATATACATCTAAATAAAAAACAATATAAAAATTGTTTTATAGTGCACCCACACCCCTGGAGACCATTTTTATTACCTGTATTTCTTCTCATATAACAACTAACAATATACAATATATTTCAATTGTGCCTTTATCCCCTCTTTAAATTTTAGATAAATAACATTTTCTTACTTCTAGATACTTAAATTACATTGGTAATAATAGTGCTAATAATATTCCACACCATTTCTTTAGCTTATGCTTTATATTTGGTTCTCATTGTTTACTTTTAAACAGTTCATTAATTGTTTTGTTCTATGCTGGTCTTTGACTGACAAAATAAGAACTAGCAGCTATGGTTTCACTTTGTTATGAACAGTTAATAATAGCAAAAATAATAAATCCCCTTCACATTTCCTGATAACAATCTGAATGTCATAATACTGATAATATATATTTAATGTCAAATTTGGAACCAGTTAATGTGATACTTTAATTATGGCTTTTCTTTTTATATATTTTGTTTGTGGTGGAAGTCACCTTTAATGAGAAGGCTTAGAGAGGATTTAACATTATTTCTGTCTGCCCCCACCCCATGAAACTCCAGCCAGAAGCATCTCAGCTGAAATATGTTAATTTTTTTCCCTAATGGAATAATGATGTCTAAAGGCTTTCAAGAAAGCATTATGATGATAATAGGTCTCTTTAAAATAGTACCAAAAGAACAGAGCTTATGGGCTTCCCTACTCAAAACTTCTGGCTTCCAAATTTTCATCCATACCTAATTTATAATAAGGATTCTACACATTAAATTACCTCAAGTTACAAAAACAAATGAGCAATTTCTAATTGTGGAAATCCATTCATCAACCGGCCTGCAGGAGACCATGGTACCCACTGGGATTTGATGGGAGATATAGATTTTACAAAACAATCTTCCAATATCACTCTATGATATTTACTCTGGAAGAGTAAATGGGCAAGCATATCTTGCGCCTACAACATTTATTTTACTTCTGTTATTTCCTTAGGGAAAGGCAAGCATCTCTGCAAGATCCTGAAGTGTCAAGCACTGATCACTGGGAATATGTCAGGAAAATGATTGGCCCTATCATTAGGCCTTAAGGCAGCAAATTCAGTGTAATGAAAGAGGAGTATATTATGAATTATTGAACTAACTTGCTGGATTTTTAGTGTCAGGAAACAGGAAGAGGGTTTTGAACAGTTTTGTTGTTGTTTAATTGTTATGTGTGACAAAATAATTAGGCTAGGTTTAAAATTCATATTTATTGGATAGATTTGGGATGGAGAAACCATGACAACATTTTCTTCTGTATTTCAGGTAGCTTTGGGAAAATTGTTCTCAATCTATTCCTTGCTATTCAGATTTCACCAAGATTATCCAACTTTTTCAGCCCTAGGGTTGCATATTAATTGTAGGCAAACTTCCACTCAGAAATTTCTCTCTTGTAGATACATTCTCTAATGTATCCAAACGCATTCACATCCATATCCCACCCTGAACAAATGTACATTTATTGATTGATTTAGCGTATTTGTATGCCACTACAATAAAAAAGACTATATGACTCGCATGGAAAAATACAACACCAAACAAATCCCATATCAAAATTAAAGAACAATAATATTATAACAGCAGAACATAAATGTTTGTTGTACATGTAGATATTTGCACAATATGCCCCCAAATTACTGGTTGCACTTAAAAAAGCCTTTCAAATGCAAAACTGAGATCTTTCCTTAGGAATAATTTGCACCATGAAATTGATGGGAGCAACAATTGTTCCTACTACTGAAAGTTTCTCAAAATGTTCAGTGGTAGCCTTGAGAAAATCCTCCATTACCGAAAGTCCCTTTCCAGTTCAACTGGGGCTGACAATTTTTTGAAATCTAATTGAGGAAAAGAGGAGACAAGCAAGAAAGCCTATGATTTGATTAGGGTCATACAGCCTATATACACTGTCTACAGGCAGACCAATCTCAACCCTGCCATATGGACCGGAAAATAGAGGGCTGATTCTGAATACAATTTTCACACTGGAAGGTACGTCCATGGGTTCAGTATACAACTTTTACCAGCCTTCTGTGTTATATTCCACATTGTTCTAGGAGATCCTTTAAGGCTCAAAAGCAGTTTGATGCAGAAGAAGCTGTACTAGGTAGCATACCTACATCGAATCAGGTGAAATCTCATTAAATTCAACCATTCAAACCCGTTTGGTTTGAGATCCAAGTGGAAAACTCAAATTGAACTGATTTTATTTGCATTTACCAAATCAATTCTGAAGAAGTGTTTTTGTGAACATGTACAAATGGCCAAATTGACTTAGAGGCTTTTTACTGTATTCCATTTGATGGTTTATACTGTATCACATTCTTGATTCCGTTTGGAAAGTCTAATATTTGTAGAACTGTATAAGGCACAGGCTCAGCAAAACTGAATGACAGTTCCTATCCCATGCAAACTGGTGTACTTTTCATGAGCACATTGGCTGCTGAAAGACTCTTTAATACATTTGCAGCAAAGGAAAGTTGGATGTTTTCATTGGTATACTTGCATTGCATTATACAAAACCAGTCTTTAGAGCCGGGGATCTCACTCTTTCAGTAGAAAGGAAGCCAAATAAATGTGTTAATTCTTCCCAGCCAAAACGCAGCCTCGTGCCATCCAAACAAGATCTACAGGGCTTCAGATGTTCCATTACAGCTTTTGATGGAAACAGATGCTGTTGAGGGAACAAATGGAAAGTGGAGGAGGGAGGGAGATGCTGGAAAGAAAAGAATTGGCAATCTTTCCTGCAGAAGCTTAAGTGTTTTCTACTCACAAGGGGATTGTTTTGATCCATGTCAGTGAGTTTAAAATCTGTAAAACAACAAATATATTGTTGGCAGGAAAAAGATAATATAGGGAAGCCTAGCTGAATGGATCAAGTGGGTTTGAAGTGATGATAAGAGAAAACAGGTCCCACCAAAGGAAGATTAGGGTGGAAATGGGCTGGAAATAATAATGGCAAAAGGATCGGACAGGTGCTGCAGGAAAAAAGACCAGTAGTTGCTACTACTACTACTACTGCTACTACTACTGCTACTACTACTGCTACTACTACTACTGCTACTACTGCTACTGCTACTACTGCTACTACTAAAGTTGGAAGGGACCTTGGAGGTCATCTAGTCCAACCCCCTGCTCAGGCAGGAAACCCTACACCATTTTGGACAAATGGCTGTCCAGTCTCTTCTTAAAAACTTCCAGACTTTACTGCTTCTGGAGGTAGGTTGTTCCACTGCTTAATTGTTCTAACAGTCAGAAAATTTCTCCTTAGTTCTAGGTTGCTTCTCTCCTTGATTAGTTTCCACCCGTTGCTTCTTGTCCTGCCTTCAGGTGCTTTGGAAAATAGCTTAATTCCCTCTTCTTTATGGCAGCCCCTGAGATATTGGAATACTGCTATCATGTCCCCCCTTGTCCTTCTCTTCGTTAAACTAGACATACCCAATTCTAGCAACCGTTCCTTATATGTTTTAGCCTCCAGTCCCCTAATCATCTTTGTTGCTCTTCTCTGTACTCTTTCTAGAGGCTCAACATATTTTTTACATCATGGTGACCAAAACTGGATGCAGTATTCCAAGGCATTATAGAGTGGTATTAATACTGGATGCACTATTACCAAGGCATTATAGAGTGGTATTAATACTTCACATGAACTTGATTCTATCCCTCTGTTAATGCAGCCTAGCACTGTGTTGGCCTTTTTGGCAGCTGCAGTACACTGCTGGCTCATATTTAGGTGATTGTCTACTAGGACTCCGAGGTCCCTCTCACAGTTACTATTATTCAGCATGGTGCCACCTATGCTGTACTTATGCATTTGGTTTTTCTTGCCTAAATGTAGAACCTTGCTTTTTTCACCATTGAATTTCATTTTGTTAGTTAGTACTGATATAGTACTGGAAGTAACAGAAAGCTATAGGTAATCTAAAGGAAAAATGGCTAAGAAGAACTGAAGATCCCTATTAAGACAATACCTGAACTGCATTAGGCTAAGTGCCTTGACAGCTCTACTGGATTGAGTTCTAATTACATACAATTTTATAATAGCCTTTCAAATTACAAAGATTATTTCATCAAAGACATAGGAAAAATAATGAGTTCTCATGGAAACAAAATGAGAGGGGAAAAAAAGAGAGAAAGAAACTGCCTACAGATTTCATGTAATTCCTCCTAGCATTTCAAGCTAGCGAGGTAAGCATGAATGTAGCTGAACTTTTGGCAGAAAAAAAGCATCGAGCCAAAGTTAAGATTTAAAATGTTACAATCAAGTTTTTGCACTTTGCACTCAAATAAAGCTGCGTATTGAAATTTTTAGACATGTCTTCTCTCTCTAATCAAGACAAAGACTGGAAAGTCCAGGAAGGAGGAATATATAAATAAGAAGTCAGGCTGTGCTATTAACTGTCTCTGAAAATCGCTTTGAAGATTAAAAGACTGCAATTTTAGGAATGCCTAAATGAGAGAAGGACACATATGAAAGGGGTTTTTTTCCCTCCTGGAAAAGACAATCTTCAGCAGCTGGAGAAAATGCAAAAAACAAAGAGAGCCAGCTTGACAGAAATCCCCAAATGCTTAGGGTGTGGGAATAGATGTGAGCAATGAGTAATTTGACAAAAGGTCAAATCTCTGAAAGGAGTGACATGTACATCTTGGTCAGACGAGCCCTCTATTTTGGATCGCACCCAAAAAAGAAGCAAGCCCTTCCATCATTAATATCCTTTAACCTTTCATGGATCATCACTGCTTGCCACAGACTTTGCTCCCTTGCAGCCTAGTCCTACTTACAGAGTGAATATTGGCTATTCCAGCTATTAATCAGCTCTTGTGAGGGCCAAAAAGGTTCCTCCTGGTTAATGGACAGACATCAGATCTGCTGTGCTAGTCATCAATGAATTATAGATTTATTTTTAACTGGAGAAATGGTAACAATGCTGAGTGCATTAGTCTCCTTGAGACTCAAAGGAGATAATATGGCTAAGAAGCTTTCTGCTTTAATATAATAGCAGCACTACAATTTTTCTTCCAGGTTTACAATACATGCTGTGATACAATTACAGAAAAACAAGAATCACATATAATTATCACATCTCCTGTTCTGGAACCAGTTTAGAGTTTTCTGTGAAGATGAAGAAAACAGTTCAAATCTGTAACAATTCTTGTCCCTCCTCTCTGCTTTCCTTAGTTAAAATAAAAGAAGGGAAAGAGATGGTCTAATCCTAGCTTTGATTCACCATTTCAGTGAACATGGACACAGCCATCATTCAGAATATATGCTTTTTCCAGATGTTGTAGGACAATGCTCAGCTCAAAAAGATGCAGACTGATGGGTACCTTTCAGTGGTCCAGATGTGGAACCGAAATATCAATGTTGTTAAACTGCAACAACTTCAACAAGAAGAGACAAACTGAATTAATACTGAAATCCTGTGCATTTGGCTTCTGAATTTAACTATTCAGAAACAGATTTGTCTGTCTAGCCTTTCTTGTGTGGTTCACAATTCACTTTTACGCTCAATGATATCCCATTACAAAGATATGAGCTATGATGGCGCAGTGGTAAGAATGAGTTTTGCAGGCTAATTCTGCCGACTGCCAGCAGTTCGATTCTCACCAGTTCAAGACTGACTCAGCTTTTCATCCTTCTGAAATTGATAAAATGAGGATACAGATTGTTGGGGGGCAACTCTGTAAATTGCTTAGAGAGGGCTGTAAAGCATTATGAAGCAGTATATAAGACTAAGTGCTATTGCTATTGCTAAATGCAGATCAAATGGAAAAAAGCACAATATTTCTTCCTATTTTCATAAACAGGATATCAGATCATTCTTCTTTCCATTCTTTTACTTCCCATCAGATTAAGCAGAATGGAGTTCTTAATTATAAAAGGATTTTTGCCCTTGCTTATCTACTGAAGCCTGAATAGTCGCTTCAATTTCTTAAGACTAAACTACATTTCTCACAGTGCAGGAAACAAATGGCAGTTATATTTAGCTTGGCAGAGACATCATAAGTAAATCTTATATTTTCCTTTAATTCCAAGGACTTGGAATTTAGCAATGAAACTCAGTGAACTATTAACCAAGTGATCATTAAAATATACCTTTAAACTAAGTTAGGGCCAATACATGATGACAGATTCCCAAATTATAAATACTAAGTAGCTTTTGTTCAATAGGGTGATAATGAAGATTATTAAGAGGGCAAATATTGCATAAATTAATTTGAAACCTCTCCTCCTTTTTCCTCTTCTGTCATGCTATTAATAGTTTTTACAATGTTATTTTACAAAAATAAAATCATTCCCAATGTTAGAGTTCTTTCAGGCATAATTAACTGGAATGAAAAAGTTACACCAGAAGTGGAGAGAGGCTAGATTAATTAACTTAAGATGCTCATTTAAAAAAAAAAAACAGTGAGTTTCACTAAGGCTTTGTGATAATGTAATTCTTAATTCCTTACCACTGAGCTTTTTATAGAATAATAGATTTAAATGCACCAAACTCCACATAATTCCTATTGAAATGGCACTGCTGCTGCCTTTTTCCCCAGTGTTAGGGCAAAATCTCAAGAAAACAAGAGAATATGCTCTTTTATACAAATATCTATATATGATATACTACTTCAGTTTAGCCTCACATTTCTAATCTCATCACACTTGTAATCTTAGTTTTTTCATTCACCGATATCATGAGACTCTTTCTGAAATATGAATTGGTGATGTCAGGAAGTTTGCCACACTTTTCTTAGCAGACTGTTGAGGAATGAAAAGTTGTGTATACAGGAATAATACATCAATCTCTTTCTACTGCCTGATCTGATCTGTTATGCTGGCCCTTCAATACACTTGAGTGGGGGAATGGAGAGACGATGCAAACAGTGGTCCTGCTGATAGTCACAGACAGAAAGCCCAAAATGAGTGATAATGTGGAGGATGGGGAAGGGGAAGTCATCTTTGGATTGGCTGAGTCTGGTAGCTATATAAAGCCTGGTAGTTATTTCTTTACAATTACCGCTTCTGGGCAAGAAGGGAAATGTAGATACACTACTTCATAAAAACTGGGTAGCCCAATGAAACCACAGCATATTTGTCCTTGTAAGATCTGGCTGGTTGAGACTTAGGTGGTCAATTTTGTTGCTTTTTTCTGCTCCTACTCAAAAGAGCTCTGAAGCTGTTTCTTCTTTCATTACGTCCAACTATAAATCTATCTATCATCCATAGTTATCACTCTATCTTATTAGACAAGAATCTAAAATGGAAATTTTTTTTTTTGCTCATATCAGTTTAATCTCCCTAGATGTCATTGTAGCACCAGAAATGGAGGTCAACCTCTTTCTTCATCCTGCTTTGCTTCATGTTGGCACAGAATGCCGTATCAGAAGGTGAGAGGCAAGAAGAAAAAGCAGAAAATTAAAAATGAGGGCTCTTTCCATGGTTACCACTGCCAACGTGGCCAGCTTTGTGATAAGTGAAACTCTCAAACTCACATCTATTTACATTTGGATGCTATCTAAACTATGACTGAGTTCAGGAAAAGTCAAGCATTCTTCTGACTGAACCATTTAGTTTTGAAAAGCCCAGTTCCAAATCAAACTGGGGGTATCTGCCATAGAACCTATATCAATCTGTAGTTCCATCTATAATCAAAACATTGTCAACTCCTGACATATAGGTTGAAAATGAAATTTCACATGAAAATGTGAGCAAAATTTTCTTCCATCTTGTTTTGGCAATTTAATGAAGATTGAACTGCAGGGACGAATGAAAAAATAAACATATATTTTGGGAAGTAATTGGAATTTAGAATTCATTATAGTTTAATAAACTCAAAGGAAGAAAACCTGTATATGTCCTGAAGCCAGAGGTTGTTTGTAGATGTTAGAATATAAATGTACACAAAGAAAGTAAAAGTTCTGCACACAAAGTAAAAAAAAAATGCTTCCAAATAATTAAATTCAAATAACCTAGTATTAAGAGATTATTTTCAAAGAACTTTTTAAATCACTTAAATTGCAGTTAACAAATAACAATACAAATTCTATCTGCATGTTATATTTATTCCATTTCATATAGTAAATATTGTATTATTTTTGGAGAAACAAATTAAGGAATGCCTCTCAAGTTACTTTGATTTACATTTACTGTCAAGGTAATAACTACCAGAGTAGAAATGTTGTGAGACAATCAGTTCATTCTAATCAAAATATGAGTGATGTGTTAGAAGGCTAAAATATTTCAAGGACACCCAAGCATTTTACAATTCAGAAATAACATGATAACGCTGGTTTTCACTTATTAAAATCCTGATCTTACCACATTCTTTGCAAATCAGCTATTTTTATTTACCTATTGACTTTTGCATGACTTTAATATTAATCAGATTCTTTCACTGTACATGATAGATTTTGCCAAACTATTTTAGAAAAATATTGTCTTTTGCCAAGTTCAAAGAATTTTGTTTATTCAAATAATCAAAGTGTCTGCAATATATAGAGAGTGAAGCAAAGTGTGATTTCATCTCTGTAAGAAAATTGCAAGGATATCTATGAAGTGTTGTTTGTTTCTCTTGTCAGAAATAACAAGTAATTTACTGCTAAGAGTTGAACAGGTCCTATAAAACAACAGTCACAAATTATTGTTGCTTGTACTACTGGAAATCCTTTTATCTACCAAATATTTTGTAATGCCTTACAACACTCTCAAGATACCTCTAATTCATGCTTGATTTTAGCCACATTTATCTATGAAAGAGGGCATCACCACAGAAATTTGGGTTTTTTTAATTGCTCCCTGGAGGTTATCAGAGATTATAACATGTGAAGATCATCCAAGAGAGGACATGATGTCAAAAATAAAAAAAGAACATTTTCCCAAAGTTAATGAGATTTAGCCATCCTTCTATCTGATGACACTGTACACGGAAGAATAATCCACTGGACTCCAAAGACATTTGTCTGCTTTATTTTCAAATAATTGAAAAGTGACATCAGTGACATAAATATCAGCTTCTTTAGAGTGCAATGAGAATATGCTGGGAATATATTTGTACAGATATCTTTTTAAAAGAATTATTTCTGCATTATGGAAACTTACTAACTGGGTATTATTATACACACACCATACAAAGCAAAATTACAGCCCTATTAACAAAACACTGAGAGAAATTACTTTCTTTTCAGCCCATTTCGAAAAATAAAAAAGCTCCATTCTAATCAAAATATTAGGGATGTATTAGAAAGCTAAAATATTTCAAGAATACCTGAGCATTTTACAATTCAGACGTAACAATTCAGAAGTAACATGTTCTATTGTGGGTCAATGACAGCCTTAACAAGAGTTCTGCGGCCATTTAAACATTCGTTGATTTATTGTGCATGAACTAAAGAGATGCTTTTGTGACTAAGGATTGTAGGAGAATTGCACAAAAAATAGCTTGCTTCAAAGATTAAGGTGGAATCGTCCCCAAACTGTAATTTTTTTAATGTACGCATTATTTGACCCTTCCCCAAAGTGTGTTATCAATTCTAACATAATTCCTTAGTTTGCTGAAATATAATTCAAGCTGTTCCCAGAGAAAAGCCTTTCTCTCCTGCCTCATGGGATATTAGATGTATTTACTATGGCATTAATAAGACAGATATCCCTCAGATTACTATTTCTAATATTCTGATTGCTTTTTTTCAGGCACATTTGTTAATGTGTATATGGAGATTGTTTATTTTTAATTGCTTTCCACTATATCATTACCAAGGACCTTTCATCTGGGATCCAAAATCCTGAGAGAGAATGAACATTAAAGAATACATTAGAAGTTACGATTCTTAATAGTATGGAACTAGCCCCTCATTCTATGTTGTGCTGATTCTCAGCTTTCTTGAAACTAGATGTCAAAACACAAATCCCAGATCTGTCTGGTCACTGGAGAAAAAAAACACATGCAGCTTATCTTTTGTTTTCTGTGCCAAAGCACTTAACTGGCAAAAAATAATGACAAGACTGGTGAAAGGGATACCCTGCCCCAAGATTTTGGAACTTGATTGAACATGGGAAGGTTGTTTTTAAGACATATTTGATTATGCTTACAAATGTCTTATCAAACAAATCAGAGGTTGAAAAAGAGAAATGTAAGGTAGTACAATCATATATAATCACTTAGAGAAGTAAGAGTTGGACAGAATATTTGCCTGTATCCCTAACAGTGTGCTACTAAATTGCTAATTTAAGTGAAAATTACATTAAAATACGTTTAAATTATGAAGGCTTTTCAATATTTTATCTGAAAAATTCTATATGTTCTTTGCCGTATTTGGAAGTCTCTATTTTTTCTGTTTTGTTTTGACAGATTACCTACCATCTCATAAAATATAGTGTAACCCCAGGCCTCTCCAAATCTTATTAAATGACAGCTTCAAGAAATCTCAGCCATAATGGCCAATGGGAATGCTAGGACATTAAGTGCAGCAATAACTGAAGTACTACAAGTGCCCCATTCCTGAAAAGCATTGACATGACTGGGCGGCACTGAAATAAAAAAACAAACAAACCCACATACCCTTACTGGACCACAATACATCGTAAATGGGGGGGGGGGAGGAAGAAACATACTATAAAAAGAATGTACAGAGGAGAGAGAGAAATACATTTAATTGCAATTGTAATCTTTAAGGGATTAGTTGGCAGGCTGGGAAAGGGCCAGGCCTATAGGCAAAGCTTAAAACATTGGGATTGGCATGTTAAATCAAATTGAAAGCATTCCATTCCCATGACGATCATCCCTTTTCTATGACTTCAACACATTCCTAGACCTGCCGTCTCAGCTCCAGGGTCCATCATTTTATTCTCAGGCTTTTCTCAGTCCCAGGTGCCATATTCCTCTGCTCTAAAAGAGGCATTTTTGTCACTTAAATTGTTCCTAAGTATTACAGATTTCTCCTGAGCCTAACAGAACACATCTGTTATGTTAAAAAAGCAAAGCAAAATCTAAGTATTATTATTATTTTTTTTAAAAAAAGATACAATGACTGGGATAAAATGTAGTTGTTCTCTCTGCCTAACCCAAATGTATTTCAAAAAGCTTTTGACAAGACAAATAGTGAAATCAACCAACGATGTTGAACTTCAGCCAAGCTCTGTTAGCAAGCAAAGAAGCAAGCAAGAAATCCCATCAAAAGTTAAAGTTATATGTTAAATTTACTCTCTTAACTGTAAGCAATCTATTTCCCTTCTACATCAATATGGATGGTCATCAACCTTTCTGCTCCTATACTGCCAAATTCCAAAATTAATCCATTGACATTCTCTAAAATACCTGCTACTTCCTATTTCTGGTTACACCTATATGAGATTCATCTGTCTTGCCCTTTGCAAAAGGCCTTAACTTATCAGGCTGTGATAAAATGAACAAATTGATATGAGACTCAACCAAATAAGCACCTAGAGACCATGATTCAGATTTACAGTCCAGCTGCCAAGAAAAGCTGTGTTTTAGAACAAAGAGCCACACAGACCTGTTGAGAGTCAGGCAGCATACAAGTTTGATAAATTATTAAATTATTATAAAGTTGCACTGTGGATAAGGGCAGCCATATAAAATAGAAATTATTTAGATTTGCACTGAAAAAGAAAGTGTCTTTTTTGCAAAAATACAAGAAATGTCAGAACAAGAGAAAGCAGGCAGATATCATTAATACAAAGAGACTTATGAATATATTCTTGGGGTTTCCATAACCATACTAACTATGGAATATGTACTCATTAAAAAGAATAATATAACTACAGATCAAAGACTGTAGATTGAAATTCAGAAGCAGAAAATTGTTTCCCTCCCAGACACTAAGAAAAAAAAACATAACTAGGCAATCACGAACCCACAAAACTATTTCCCTCTGATTCTTATCTACCTTGACCTACCCACTCCTTTTGTCATGGCAGATGTTGCTTGAAAAGTCTGTCTTATTATATTTTGGACTGAAAAGCTGTTCTCACCTGCGAAAGATTTATAGCTTCAAGAGTCACTCTGTGCTCATATTCTGTGATTAAATCAAATGTCATGTGAATGTTAAAAAAAATCAATCCAAAGGTACAACGATACAGGGACATCTCAGCACTACACAAAGGGAATAAGTTTGCTGGAAATACAGGGATCACATCTAGAAGCCTGGCTTCCTGAAATAAAATTACATGGCACATATGCAAGATTTCTGACTGCTAACATTGCCATCACTCCACATGTAAGATAGAAAATTACCTATCTTACAGTTCCAAATGACCAGCTTCTGGTCATACAATTATGCCAATGTAATAGTTGTCCCTCAGGTTTTCAGGTGTGTTTTCAGACTTTTTCTTTTTTTGCTCCCACTGGTTTCTACGCTTCCACATTGTTTTTCCTTTTCCCTTTATATCAGCAGCCCCCAACCTTTTGGGGACCAGGGACTGGTTCTGTGGAGAAGGTTTTTCTGTAGACTGGAGGGGGGCTGGTTTCGGGTGCTGCCTTCATCCCACAGAAGGAGCTTCACTTGTTTGCACAGCTCGTTTTCTGGCATGCCATGGTCCAGTGTCGGTCCACGGACCAGGAGTTGTATGTGTGTGTATTTGTTAAAATTTGTTGCTATTTGGGAGGAGATGGGAGAATGGATTTCCATGTAACCTTGCATCATGGAATTTCCCTAATTAAAAATGAATGTCCAAAAAGGTTGAAATTTTGAACACGAGGAATATTTAGCTTTTAATAATGGTCGAGAAGGATTTGAGTCTATCACATTTTGGATGCGAATGACATCAAAGTGCATAATGCATATTGCCATAAGAGGAAGAAAAGATTCCCACTAAGTACATCTGATCTAAAATTAGAGTGTCCCACTCTTTAAACTTCGTCCCACAGGTTTGATATGTTCCTGTTCCAATTACTGGTTTCAAAAAGAAAAGCACTGAATTTGAGTATGTTCTTCTTTGCTTTGTAACTATGATCCTCAATAACTATCTCCATGTGGAGTCTGATGTTTTGCTTGCATTTTTGTAATACCGTACAAGCACACTTTCTGCTACATCGTTTCTCCAATAATGGTCCTATGACGCAGTACAGTATAAGGTGCCCTTTGCTATATTCTTTCTCTAGCACTAAGCATTTATTTTCTTTTGCATGGAATGATGGCCAAAGGGGATTCTTGGTATTGCAGGTACCGTGGCAACTTAGGGAGATGGGATAGTAAGTGGTATTAAGTACAGATATTCCTTGATTTATAGCAGTTCATTTAGCAACTGTTCAAAGTTAGAAAGGCACTGAAAAAAGTGACATGACTGTTTTTCACCCTTATGACTGCCGCAGCATCCCCATGGTCATGTGATCAAAATTCGGATGCTTAGCAACAGGTTCATACTTACGATAGTTGCAGATTCCCGGGGGTCACGTGATCACCTTTTGCAACCTTTTGACAAGCAAAGTCAATGGGGAAGCTAGGTTCACTTAACAACTGTGTTACCAACTTAACAACTACAATGATTCACTTAAGAACTGTGGCAAGAAAAGTTATAAAATGGGGCAAACTCACTAACAAAAGTCTCACTTAGAAACATACATTTTGGGCTCAGTTGTGGTTGTTAAGTCAAGAACTACCAGTAGTATTTTTTTTTTTTAGCAAAAGCAATAGCATTTAGGCTTATATATCACTCCATAGCGCTTTACAGTGCACTCTGGGTGGTTTATAACGTAATAGCATTTTGCCCCCCAACAATCTGCATCCTCATTTTACTGACCTCGGAAGGATGGAAGGCTTAGTTAACCTTGAGGCCCAACAGAACTGAACTCCAGATTATGGGCAGAGCTTGCCTGCAATACTGCATTCTAATCATTGCACCACTAGGGCTCTGTTTTAATCCTCCTGTATGTCTATTGAAGGGGCGTTGACTTACCTGAACGCCTTTTCTCAGCACGGAGATGGATAATCCACGCAGTGGGTTGAGACTGTATTCCTGGCCAATCAGATCAGTCAGCCAAAGTTGCCACGCCCCGTCTTGGACCATGATCCTTTAGTCTTGACTCGAGCGCAGCCATTGACTGACAGTAAGACGTTTTGGCTCCACTAAATATACCCTATTATTCTAGTCTATAAGGGTGGGTGTGGATTATCCATCTCCGTGCTGAGAAAAGGCGTTCAGGTAAGTCAACGCCCCTTCTCCAGCACTGGAGATGGATAATCCACGCAGTGGGACATACCAAAGCCTATTGTCCCTTGGGTTGGGGAATAGACTGGTCCCGTGTGCAACTTTGGTCTAGCACCTGCTGGAGAACCCTCCTACCGAAGGAGGCCTCTGCAGAGGAGTACCTGTCGATTTTGTAATGACGAATGAATGGAGAGGGCGAGGCCCAAGTGGCTGCCCTGCATACCTCTTCAATAGAAGCCTGCATGGCCCATGCTGCTGAGGTGGCAGCACTCCTTGTGGAATGGGCTGTGATATGCTTGGGGACTTGCAAGGACTCCGCCTGGTATGCCCCCGTGATGCATGCCCTAATCCACCTACCGATGGTAGAGGACGAGACCTTCCGGCCCCTAGTAGCAGGGTGGAAGGATATGAAAAGCGCTTCCGAGCGTCGGAATTCCGCTGTGCGTGAAATGTAATGTCTTAGTGCCCTGCGTACGTCCAAGGTGTGCCATTGTTGTTCCAGGGGATGAGCTGGGTTTGGACAGAAGTCTGGTAGGACTATTTCCTGTGATCTGTGAAAAAGGGAGTTGACCTTTGGAATGAATGAAGGGTCTATTCTTAGGACTACCTTGTCCCTGTGAAAATGGCACAGGTCCTTCCTCATTGAGAGAGAAGCTAACTCGGATATCCGCTGAGCTGACGTGATGGCTACCAAGAATGCTACCTTATGGGTCAAATAGCGAATGTCACATGTTTTGAGTGGTCCGAAGGGCGCTCTGGTAAGAGCTTGTAGTACTCATGGTAGTTCCCACGATGGATACCTGTGCACGGTTGGCGGTCTGATGTTTGCAGCCCCCTTGAGGAAGGATCGTATTAAGGGATGCTTGCCCAAGGATTCACCGGGGCTGGCAGAAAGTATAGTTGAGAGGGCGGCGATTTGCCTGCGCAGTGTGTTTGGCGAGAGGTCCCTCTCTAGGCCATCTAGTAAAAATTCTAGGATCTTGGGAATTGTGATCCCTTCGAGTAACACTTCCTGTTTAGAGCACCATGATTGGAAGCTTCTCCACGTGGCCTCGTAGATACGGTTCGTGGAGGGGCGCCTTGATGCCTGTATGACCCTAATTACACCCTGTGAGCAAGCCCCCTTGGCTAAAATTGACCGTTCAAGAGCCAGACGGCTAGTTGTAGCCATTGTGGCTCTGGGTGGGAGATCTCCCCCTGCTTGAGGGAGATCCTCTCCGGAGGAATCCGCCATGGATTCGTGCGGGAGAGACTCCTCAAGTCTGCGAACCAAGGTCTCCTTGGCCAATAAGGGGCCACAAGGATTACCTCGGCCCTTTCCCGCAGAATCTTGCGTACTACCGCCGGAAGGAGAGGTAAGGGTGGAAACGCGTACAGGAGCCCCCTTGGCCATGGGCTCCGTAACGCGTCCGTCTGCTCTGCTCCCTTGGATGGGAATCGGGAGAAGAAGCGAGTTAGGTGGGCATTGGAAGGAGAGGCAAAAAGGTCCACCTGGGGAAGCCCGAAGCGGTGACAGACCTCCCTGAAGATCCTCGGGTGTAGTTGCCACTCCGAGTGATCTATTGTTGATCTGCTCAACAGATCTGCTTGGATGTTTGCCTCCCCCGATATGTGGTCGGCCTTTATGGAGGCCAGATTTTGTTCCGCCCAGGCCCCCAGTAGGAGGGCCTCGGCCGAGAGCGAGCGAGAGTGTGTGCCCCCCTGACGGTTTATGTGGGCCTTGGCTGTCACGTTGTCCGTCAGGACCAGTACGTGCCTGCCTTTTATGCTGCTGTGAAAATGCCTTAACGCTAGGTGAATAGCCCGCAGCTCGAGCCAGTTTATGTTGTGTCGGAGATCCACCGCTGACCAGCGGCCCTGTGTCCACTTGGTCCCCAAGTGGCCTCCCCAGCCGAATAAGCTCGCATCTGTTGTGACTACTACTCTGTCTGGTTCCCTGAAGGGGGACCCCCTGAGGAGAGCTGGAGATAGCCACCACCTGAGGGAGTGTCGTACTCTCAGAGGTATGCCTACCCTCTTCCGGGATGCACTGATTTGTTGTCTCTGAAACGGGAGCATGAACCACTGCAGTTCTCTTGAGTGCAGCCTTGCCCAAGGAACTATTGCTATGGTCGATATCATCTTCCCTAGCAGCTGGGAGAGGCAGACCAGCGTCACTGACTGACCGCGGCTTACCTGTTTTACGGCTTTCTTTATGCTGCTGAGGCGTTCCTGTGATAGGTACACCTTGCATTCCTTTGTGTCTATGACCGCTCCCAGGTGGAGTATTCTCGTAGTTGGGGTTAGATGGCTCTTTGGAAAGTTCACCGAGAAGCCGTGGTCCTGCAGCATTTTTATCACTAACTTTAGGTCCGCCCGAGACTGCTGGGCGGACGATGACTGGATTAGAATATCGTCCAGGTAGCACTGGACTCTGACTGGTACGTTTCTTAGTTGTGCTGCCAGAACCGCCAGAATCTTGGTGAACACCCTGGGCGCTGATGACAGGCCGAATGGAAGTGCCCTGTATTGAAAATGGTGCCCCCTGTAGGCAAACCGTAGAAAGCGGCGGTGAGCCAGAGAGATAGGGATGTGCAAGTATGCCTCCGTGAGGTCGATCGATGCCAGAAAATCCCCTTTCCTTACGCTTCCAAGGATGGAGCGTAGTGTCTGCATTTTGAATTTGCGGTATTTTATGTAGAAATTTAGCCTTTTCAAATCCAAAACGGCTCTCCAACCCCCCGAGGGTTTTGGGACCACGAAGAGGATAGAATAAAACCCCTGGTCTCTCTGGTTCATAGGCACCGGCTCTACGGCCCGTATGTTTAGAAGGTGCTGAACGGCCTCGTTCATGAGCCTTCTCTTTGTTGGGTTTGTGGGACAGGGGCACGGGCGGAAGCGGTTCGGGGGCTTTGAGAGAAATTCTAGAGATAGACCATGACGTATGGTGTTCCTGACCCATACGTCCGTGGTGGTCTCTTCCCACTGGGGAGCAAACCCTGCTAGTCTGCCCCCTATGGGAAGGTCTGGGCGGGAGTCATCTGGTACGGCGGAAGGGGCGGTTGTTCCCCCGAAAGGGCCGTCTTCCCTGTGTTTGCCTATGTCTTGTGTTCTGTCTGTCCCCCTGTCTTTCCCTATCCTGTCTAGCTTGGAAGGGTTGGGAATTTTGAAAGTAGTTGACCCTGGCTTCCGTACGAAAGGATTGTTTCCTTCCCCAGGAGCCGGGTCTCTTGTCCTGCCTTTTAAGCATGTGTTTAAGGACCTTGCGCTTGTCCTTGTTCTCTGTCAGGTATGGCGTTAGTGCCTCACCAAACAGCTTTGCCCCTTGGTACGGAGCCGAAGCCAATTTCCACTTGGATTTGGTATCCGCCTGCCAGTTCTTTAGCCAGAGGATGCGCCTGCTCGTGTTGTTTGCCGCCATTGCCTTGGCTGAAAACTTGGTCGCTAAAAGTGTTGCGTCCGACGCATATTCCGTGGCCGCTACCA
This sequence comes from Crotalus tigris, assembly GCF_016545835.1. Lineage (NCBI taxonomy): Eukaryota > Metazoa > Chordata > Lepidosauria > Squamata > Viperidae > Crotalus > Crotalus tigris. The sequence goes on along the minus strand of NW_024097050.1, from coordinate 382,518 downwards.
TTTTGCTGAGTTCCTGATGAGTGCGTATATCTTCCATGGGAACCCGGCCCTGTAGCTCACGGAGCCAACAAAGTGTGGCTCTGGTGAAAAAGGACGCGGAGGTAGACGCCCTGGTAGCCCAAGCTATTGCCTGGTGCGTTCTCCTGTAGTTGGACTCACTCTTTCGGTCCTCGGTTTTAAGAGCCTCAGCAAAATCTCCTGATATGGCCGTGTCCGATATCAGGGGACCTATGGGTTCGTCCACCACCGGCACCTCCAATGTTTCCTCTAGCTCCCTTGCTACGTTAAATAGCTTCCTCTCCGCATTGCTAGAAAGCGGTAGGGAGGTTGGCGCTGCCCACTGTTTCCTTATTGTGTTTAGGAACATGGTCGGGCATGGTATGCGGTGTTGAGTGGTTACCTTTTCGGCGAACGTCGGCTCAGCCTCCGTGTCAACTGTGACAGGCTCCGCTGGTGTCCCATGCCCCAGATGGGCTGTGGCCTCAGCCTTGCGCAGAATAGTAACAAAAAGAGAAGGGTTAAACAGGCCGCTGAAGGACGGCCCTTGAGGTGAGGTGTCCTCCTCCTCCTCAGACATTTGAATCCCTTGTGACGTACCTGGCTGGTCCAGGTAAGCTTCCTCAGAGACCGACGAGTCTGAGACGGAGGAGAGGTCCTGATGGTCCTCCGTTTCCTCCCGATGCCTCGTTCTAAGTCCTAGAGACTTGGCTTTTGAAGTTTGAGCCCTGGCCTCAAATGCACGGTCCACTGCCTGTGCTATTAGGGTAGCTAGCAGATCCCCCGTCAATGCAGGAGGAGTGACCATTGCCTGCGACCCTGCAGGTGCTGTGGTTAGCATGGTCCTCGGGGTTTCCTGTAACCTCCGTGGGGAGGGGGATCGGGAGAGCGATGAGAATTCGCCTATCTCACCCTCTGTTTAGGACTGTGATGAGCTCCCTAATGACTAAATGGCCCGTGGGGATGAAGGGAGACCCAGCGGTAGATCAGGACCTATTCCCCCATTCTGCCTATTTTCAATTCTGGCCCTTTTCTGGGCTCTGTCGAACTCTTTTTCTAGGGCTTGGTGTCTTCTGATTGCCTGTTTGTCAGCCTTCTTTGATGACTTCCTTGCAGCCTTTCTAGGGGCTGCAGAGGATTCCGAATCCTCTGAAGCAGGTGCTCCAGAGGATGAAGGCGGGCTCCAGTGGAGGGAATGATTGCTTCCTCCATTCTCTACTAACGCTGGGCCGCGATAGGGGGGACCCAGGTAGTAGGAGAGCTCCAACTTTGAGTAAGGACAGGCGCACTACTGGGGGCGTCTGGAACTCAGGAGCAGACTCTGCCAAATTGTCAGAGTTAGTCACTGTGCACGGATAAGAACAGGCACGCTAATGGGAATGCCTGGAACCCGGCTTGACTATGGTGGGTAAGGACAGGCACGCGACTGGGGATGCCTGGGACCCACCACTAAATCCAGAGGCGTACGGGCCACTAATGGGGGACCCGAAGTCTGGAAGGAGCCAAAGGCAACTAAACACAGTTAGTTATGAAAGGTTCTTATTTACTTTAGGTAGAAGACACCAAGTCCTGGAACCAGTAGCTATGTGTCTGATTTGAATGTCTCTGAATGAATAATAGATGCTTTAGTACCCCAGTACTGCTTGCCTATTAATTCACTCCAGCGGCTGAACCTAGCTTTCTTAAGGAACTTTAACTCCCCTGTTTGGACAAAAAATATGGCCGCCGCTGCCAGGAAACTACTGCGCATGTGTTAACAAGGCTGCCTATGCCACGTGCGGTTGTAACAAAGAGCTGCGCGTGCTTCCAGCTGTGCAGACAATGGCGCCTCGTTTAAAAAATCCTGAGCAGCCTGGAGTGAAAAGACTGCTCCTTCGCACGCCAGCTGTTTCCCTTAATCAATCTCCCTCCCAGCATGCGTCCCCTTTGTCCTCCGCTTCCCTCGCTAACTGCTTGCCTTTCTGTCTTTTTTTTGTTTGTTTGTTTTAAACGCGAGGGGTTGCCCGAGCCTCCCCGTTTGTTTAAGGCGGCTGCCGGCTGCTGGAAGGTGGCTGGGGTTGGTTAGGGAGGGGAGTTAGGGATTTCCCCCTTTTAAGTGGGGGTGGTTTCCCCTGTAGGAATCTGACTTCCTGAGTTTTACAATTTAGCAAGGAAATTTTTGAGTGGTCAATTAAATTGAATTAAATTATCTCTAATTAACTTTTAAACTAAGCAATTTCAGCTACTAGAAAAAATCCCCCCTAATGGAAAGGAACTATACCTGCCCAGGAGCCAAAAGTTGTAGATGTCTCTGCATGGCCAGATCAGTCAAGACTAAAGGATCATGGTCCAAGATGGGGCGTGGCAACTTTGGCTGACTGATCTGATTGGCCAGGAATACAGTCTCAACCCACTGCATGGATTATCCATCTCCAGTGCTGGAGAATTGATTAACTCATAACAGTTCATCCCTGTTCTCAGCATTTGAAGCCTACAGGTGACAAACTATAAAATGAACTGAACAAATCTGAATAGAAAGCAATGGGGACACACACAAAAGGAGCAGATAGGAAGTTTACAAATGTAAAAGTTAGCTTCCAGTTGTTTTGCAAGGATTAGAGAAGGGACATAGCTTAAAAGCCAAGCCAAGTAGAATTCCCTTAAGAATGCAACCATTGTTATAAGAAATAGGATATATCCAAGATAGGATGGGACATGAGAGAAATCACTGTATGGGAGCATGTCTCTTTCAGTCTGTTGGAAGGGAGAACATTGAGTCTGCCTCCCTCCAATTCTGAGGTAAGTTGTGTTGGGTGTTCAAGTCCCAAGTGCTGCGCAATGGGGTGAGTTCCTGTTCCTTGCCCCAGCTTCTGCCAACCCAGCAGTTTGAAAGCATGCAAATAGATAAATAGGTACTGCTTCGGTGGGAAGGTAACAGAGCTCCATGCACCTTGACATATTAATCATGCTTGCCATATAACCATGGAATTATCTTCGGAAAATGCTGGCTTTCTTAGCTAAGAAACAGAAATGAATACTGCCCCCCCCCCAGAGCAGGGGTCCCCAATCCCTGGGCCGTGGCCCACTACTGGGCCTTGAGCCTTTCGGAGCTGGGCTATGGAGGGGGTGGACACACTCGCAATCCCACTTGCACGAGCACTGGGAGAGCGCTTGTAGACATGCTCTGTTTGTGTGAGCGGCAGGCATGTGTGCCCATCATTTGTGCTAATGAAGCTGTACATGCATGTGTGCTTCTCCATCGCTTGCACAGAACCTTCCCCCCCCCCCACCGATTCGCAAAACTGAATAGTTTGTGGACCTCTGCTTTAGAGTCAGACATGACTGGACAGGGAAAACCTTTACCTTTATCTTAGTTCATATGCCCTTAATAATTGGTAGAAAATATGAATTGTAGGACTCAAATCTTGTATAGGCAAAATCTGAACTCTACTAGAATTAAAACTTTAATTTGACCTTCTAGATCTCCCGGAAGATAGCTAGAACAGAATGCAAGCCAGAACTATTCCTGAAGAATCATAAAACTATTGGTAAAATAAAGACATGCCTACATCCAACCTCCACTGAAGAATAGGGCCAGGGGGAAGAGGAAATTCATCAAGTGTTTTCATTATACCTACTTTGATGATCAGTGGACTAGATGATAACATTTCTCAATATTACAGCAGAGGTTATCAAGATAAATGAACTGAAAATCATTCAAGAAATAAACTGGAAGTCATTAAACACAAAGAAAGCTTAAAAGAGTTTATCTGGAATAAACAAAAATTAATGGCTTTTCATTTGAATTCAAGCCATGAATATTTTCATGCTGTGTTTGTCTACCACTTGTTTCACCAACTTTAGTAGATAACTAAGAGACTCCTGCTTTTCTTGCTCAAACTATTTTAGAAATGTAGACATCTAACAGCCAGTGCACTAGTTGATAGAATACTTGCTATGCCAATTGATTAAGCCTTGTATTCATAAGATGAAGAAGTTTACAATGCCTTGGTTCTCCATTCCACTCACTCCACTCCAGTCCCCACTCTCCCCAGCATGGAAATGGGGAGAAAATTACCTTTCCTTAATTCAATGATAGTGCTTCTGTGACATGTCATAGAATTACGCAGGTCTCTTTTAGCTTCAGTGTGAGAGGGTAGAAAAATAACTACAGAAGGGATGTGAAAGGAACAGCTACTTTACACTGTGAATTTGTTTTTTTGCGAAGGGATCTGGGATAGAACATGTTTTTCAAAAAAGCTATAAATACTTGATAGTGCTACCATTATTCACACATGTGTATTGTCTCTGCAAAAGAGTTTGACAATTTTCATTGTAGGACAAAATCCTGTATACCGATTTCTTCTTTTATGTTCTTTCTGTGGCCATGGAGTTTTGTATTCATACCATAAAGTACTGCCATGGAAAAGTTTTCAAAAACCCAGCAAGCAATTCTTAAAACCTCTACTCATTCAATTTGGTTCATTTCAATAATAATAAAAACAACAACTGGGAAATAAATATATGAAGATTTACAAAATATGAATCAGGGTATCCAAAGCAGAGTAGGAGGTTATCTTATTGGGAATATTTCTTAGAATCTGTTGCTTGGCCATATGATCAGTAACTGTGCCCACCAGATGAGAGGTGGGTAGATGCAAATTTAGAAATTAATATACAAAGAAAAACATGATATACTATACTGCACTGGCAAAGCATCATACCCAATGGTCTTATGTATCCTGGCAGTATAATAATATACTGATAAGCCATTCTAAAGCCCATACTTTCTCTTATGATTGTTGGACCACACTGCCTTCAAACAGAGGATGTTTCAAACAGATATTGAAACTACAATCCTCAGATAAGCATTATCTTATGTAAACCACAATTTTGGCCATCCTAGATTTCATGTGACTACATAAGGGAATGTGCTGTACAGGATATTGATAATTAGCACCAGTATTACCATCATCTGTTTATATAACTATCCATTTATATCCTGTACACTGTACAGGAAAAAAAATCAGAATTTAAGCCTGCTTATTCTAATTCATCTGCATTTTATTATATTCACCAACTTTACTCCAGGTGGTTTACAGTATTATTTGATCAACTAAAGGACCATTGCTTATGATGTCTGTAATTCCTGCACCCAAGGAATTAAACATTTTAATGATGATACATATGTATAATATTCCTTCCTGCCCATGCATAACCTCTTTATATTAGAAAAATAATTAAATGTCATGTATTACTTTGTAGTGCATTTCCCCTTCACTCCTCTAAGCTGGAATTTATTTTTTGAATTTTTTGCCTCTCTAAAAACTACAGACAATTTACTCTTTTGAGTCAGCAGAACCTCTTTCCTGATAATTTAAGAATGCTCTCAGATTTGCCTATTTTAATAATTTATACTTTCAGAACCTTGTAAGACCAGGGTAGGGGAAAAAACCCTGCAGCATTCTGATTTGAGTTCAATATAACTACAAACAACCAAAACCAACCAAGCAACACACACACACACAAAACCCCAATCCTTCATGGTTCTCTTGCATATGATGTATGTATGATGTATTAGTTGACCCATTTGGAACCAAATTAGTCCATGCTAAACAGTATTGTGTGATCCAAACAGACTAAAAGGATGAAAGGCAAAAATAAGCTGGTAGCCTGTTTCTATAGCTGGCAAGTGGAAGAGGAAGGAGGAAACCTGCACTGTCCCATCAGCAAATTTATCAGATTGACAGCATATCTTCTGAGAGGTCTTAGCTTCAGTAATCAGATTAGCTTTCCAGGCCACCAGATTCCTTTGGCTCATACAAGGTCCTGAATGTGGTACTGGTAGCCAATCAAAGATCTGAGGGCCATATTTCTTCACACATATTCCTCCTAATGACTGCTCATTTGCAGATAACAAATTTTCTGCTGCCAACAATGAACACCTGGTTGAAGGAGACGTGACGAGCGAGATCAGATCACTTGATTCCTTGCTGTTAATGATTGCAGAAGAAAGTGATCCATTTTTACTGGCCAGGGTCCCTATGGCTTGACACGTTTCTCTCTTTGTAGCTACACATGGCATCTGATCTTCTGATTACTTACCATTTACACATAGGAAGTCTCCCTCCCTTAGCCAAAGGAACTTGATTCCTCTAGTTCACTACAAGGCTTTTGTATGGTTCAAGATTATATATCCAAGAGCATGGGAATAACAAGGCTGAATGACTTTGCAAGGCTGAATGACTTTAGAACAGATATACTGTATATCCCTGTGGTAATATCTGCAACAAGGCTGGGCATATTTGATCCCTCCAAACAAAACCAAGCCTGTCAACGTTGACAACTTGCCTTTTTTATTATCAGGGGGAAAAGAAAAACCGAACAAGGATGTTTTCTGAGATTGTGATGGTTCACACAAGAATAACAGCCTCTGCTGATTATCTGAGTCACAGGTGGTTCAGGCTTATACAGGGAAGGAAATTACCTTATGCTGCTTTAGAAACAGAAGGCAGCAGTGCCCAATGACACATTTTCTTTTATGCAAACTGAAGATTTAAGTGAAGAAAAAAAAAGTTGGTGAGAAGATTCAAGAATGCATATGAACATGGATTAACTATGAAAACAAGCAGTAATGTCTAATGGTAGGCCCCTAAGTGCCCAGACACATTAATATACTTTTCATGATCATTTTTAAGGCCAAAGTGCTACTTCTTATTTATGAATCTATTTATCAAATTTATATAGCCTTGCATCTCAAACAAAGAGATTCTTCTTCCTTGTCATATATCCCAGCAACCAGTATTAATTTGCAGAGTGTATGTGCATGTGTTACATTTCTGTTCCAGAGTCTATTGCTATATATAGCTTTCTGTATTTGCTCTGATTTTATTTTTTTTAAAGTAGCACACATTTTGCCCATTTGTATTTTTGTGTAGCTTCAGCCTAAGATCCAATCCTTACTCAGCAGATAAAACTGTGATGTTTCTGTTGCTAAGTAATTTTCCTGACAAGTATTTTAAAACAAGGGGGGGAAAGAAGGAATGTTGTTCCATTCATTTCTGATTTTTTTTTTTTGTATGAGACAAAGGGAAAAATGAAAAATAAGAAACAGGGCTGATTGGAAAGGGGAAATGTAGTTTCTGGCTTGCAGGAAAGATCATGTTATACTTGATGCTTTAAAAAAGTTGTTATCTTTCTAAGCTTCTATTTGCTTTAAGCAGAAGCAGACTAGGCCAACGTGTATCTTTTACATATACATTTCTAACCAACTTTTGCTTTTTGAATCTGAATCACTTTTTTTTTCTCCACTTGTGTATGGAGATTCTCAGTCATCCAGGTCATGGTTGTCCCCAAGGTGCTTTTTCAAGAGGCAACTGGACTTTCTTGTTTTTCTTTGAATATGTTTCATTTCTCATCGAAGAAGCTTCTTCCCCACTTGTTTCTAGCATTATCATTTCATTCTTACAGGTGTAGAATGAAACTGACAAGTAACAAGTGCAACACAGCGAACTGATTGAGAATATAGCCCACAAAATTCTTAGAGGAGAGATTCAAAACGTATGCTGAAAACAACATGAAATTTGAGAACGCCTTTAAAAAAATATAAAATAGGGATCTCTGTCTAAAATCTAATCTAATCTAACCTAATCTAATCTAATCAGTTTTCAGCTTCAAGAAAAACATCTGGGAAGATCATACTGTCAGAAGGCAAAGTAACAGCAATCTTTGGTCATTAAAAGAAATTTTAACCAATACCATTGGCCTTTACAGAATGATCATGTTGCAGCTAGAGAAGTTACAAGTGATCTTTCAACATCTTTGGGATGGTTAGGGTTAAGGACCCCTTACAAGTCCATGTGTCAACGCTGTTAATATAGGATATTATTGCTTTGACAAAATATACAGAACTGTCTGGTATTTTTAGAGTTAATTCAGATGACAGAGAAAGGGAGGAGATTTATAAAGAAAGCCCGGGAAAAGGAACGGAAGTGAATCTTTGCCCTCCGGGCTAATTGGAAGATGTGACTTATGACTGCAAAGTAAGGGAGGGGGTTAGCAAGAAAAGTTAGACGCAAGCAAGAGAAATTCAGATTCTGGCATCCATCCATGAAGTGCCATCAATCTTACACTGTTAATAAAGGCTTTTAGGGTAAACAATGCCTGGAAGTTCTTTGAAGTGTTTCATTAGTCGGAACCATGACATCATGTCTCCCCACCTGCCTGCCCTTCCCAACTGACATTTGGACTTCTGTACTGAATAGATGTGAGGTTGCTGGACCTTGCCACCTTTGATGAAATTGTTATTTTTTTGAGAAGTCTGTGGCCTTTAGAAAATCAGGAGCTGCTGCAGCACTGAAGAAATAATGTGGGAAGAAAACAGATTCCCCCCCCCCTCTTCAATCTTGTATTTGTGCAAGCCCATACCAATAGGCAGGGCAAACCGGTTGCTCACCCTTGATTTAAATTTTCTAAAAAGTTGTAATTCTCAAGCCTATTAATTTTTTCCCAGAGTGCAGCAGAGTTGTTAAGTAAAAAAACAAAGAAGAGAGTATTATTTTCTATGATTTTTTTTTAATGCCAAGGGGTTTTAATCTATTTGTTTCTGTTTATTGACATTTTTGGTTAGATTGTTGCCACACTCCACCCCACATTGTTCAATTGTCATACTTGTCATAAACTTTCTGCAAAATTCTTAAGACCTGGTTGCTGTCCTAGATTCTGAACAGTATAAGTTGATGTTTGACCCTTTTGATGTTTGGCTTCTGGTCAATTTACTTCTTTTTTCTTTATTTTCTATGATTTATGGAAGCATTTAATTTAAAAGGTCTTTCAGGGTGATAATTAAGAAAAACTAACCCTGAGAGCATTTAAGATGGAATTAGAAATTTGGAGATTACAGGGAAGAAATGTAGATAAGTTGTTCGCCTTGGAGAACCTTGGACAGGGCTGTTTAGCTGAAAACATGGATTTAAATGTGCAGGAGGAAAAAGACTTCTTGCTCCTGGATTGCTGCAAGCATCTTTCACTTAACACCAACATAGCCGTTCTTTTATATTTGGTTTCTTCGGTGACTTAATGGGACATGGATGCTCAGTGGCAGAGTTTGTTCATTCTCGCAACATGCTTGGCACAAGAGTTCAAAACAGAGGATCAGAAGCTTCTACTGATCACCCTAGCATGAAAATATGCTGTTGTTAATGAAATCAGCAGATGTCCTGGACTCTGAACTGCTACCTTCAATTCAAATATAATGTTCTATAAGCCAAGCAAGGATCAAGTGATCTTTGCAGCCACTTTATAAGAATTTACCTAATCACGAATACTAATCCTTTTTTCCTATAGCTGAAGAGAGATCTCAGAGGCATGCACTTTGAGGGGTTTTCAAAACACAGGACATTTTTTGGCACACATTTCCTGAATTTCTGATGTTTATATATTACTAAAACTTTCATTGTGCTTACCTGTTTGCCTATTTGTACCCTCAAGTTAGCCCAGATGGTGCATTATACTGCAACAAATTTTTAATCAAAATACCTATAATCTGTTAACTTAAAGAAAGTGTAAAAATCCAGGACCCATTACTACAGTGGAATTGAAATTTCTATAAGGTTCACACCATTTATTTGAAAAGAGTGGCTTCTGTACCATCCCTAGAGTATAGTAATAATAATAATAATGATGATGATGATGATGATACTTACAAATAGAAATAGAAAGACTGTGGCAAAGGCAAGCAAGGGTAGTACCAATAGTAATAGACGCTTTGGGTGCAATCCCAAAACAACTGGAGCACCATTTGAACACCATTGGCATTGACAAATTCACCATTAGTCAACTGCAAAAGGCGGCCTTACTAGGAACTGCTTCCATCCTGTGACAATATCTGTAATACCATCAAACATCCACATCTGCCTATCCCAGGTCCTTGATAAGTAGACAAAAATGCCAGTCTGAACATCTGGCTGATTGTGCGATGAATAATAATAATAATAATAATAAACATCAAAAACATCTGCCAGACTATCCCACCTCCTTTACATGGATGATCTAAAGCTATATGGGAAAACATCATCTGAAATAGAATCGCTGCTCAACACTGTCCGTATATATAGCCAAGATATTGTAATGGAGTTTGGCTTGGACAAATGTGCCACACTTATTATCAAACAAGGAAAAATAGTGAAAACTGAAGGAATCAAGATGCCCCACGAAAATAACATTAAGAGTCTGGATGAGGAAGAGTACTACAAATACTTGGGTATCCTGCAAGCTGACAACGTCAAGCAAGAATTCAAACAGACAAGCACCTGCAACATTAACACCCCAGACTTAACAATTGTCGATAAGAAAGACAAAAAAATCTGGATAGTGGACGTGGCAGTGCCTGGAGACAGCAGAATAGACGAGAAAGAACTGGAGAAGATAACAAAATACAAAGACCTACAAATAGAAATAGAAAAATTGTGGCAAAAGCAAGCAAGAGTAGTACCAATAGTAATAGGCTCCTTGGGTGCAATCCCAAAACAACTGGAGCACCACTTGAACACCATTGGCATTGACAAATTTGCTATTAGTCAATTCCAAAAGGTGGCCTTACTAGGAACTGCTTCCATCCTGCGACGATATCTGTAATACCATCAAACATCCCCATCTGCCTATCCCAGGTCCTGGGTAAGGACTCGATAGGTAGACAAAATGCCAAATCCAGTCTGAACATCTGGCTGACTGTGCGATGATCCATAACAACAACAACAACAACAATAATAAAGTTGGAAGGGATCTTGGAGGTCATCAAGTCCAACCCCTTGCTCAGGCAGGAAACCCTATACCATTGCGGGCAAATGGCTGTCCAGTCTTTTCTTAAAAACTTCCAGTGTTGGAGCATTTACCGCTTCTGGAGGCAGGTTATTCCACTGGTTAATTGTTCTAACTGTCAGGAAGTTTCTCCTTAGTTCTAGGTTGCTTCTCTTCTTGATTAGTTTTCACCTGTTGCTTCTTGTCCTGCCTTCAGGCGCTTTGGAAAATAGCTTGACTCCCTCTTCTTTATGGCAGCCCCTGAGATATTGGAACACTGCTATTATGTCCCCCCTCGTCCTTATCTTCATTAAACTAGACATATTCAAGTCCAGCAACTGTTCCTGATATGTTTTAGCCTCCAGTCCCCTAATCATCTTTGTTGTTCTTTTTTGTACTCTTTCTAGAGTCTCAACATCTTTTTTTACATCGTGGTGACCAAAACTGGATGCAATATTCCAAGTGTGGCCTTACCAAGGCATTGAAAAATGGTATTAATACTTCATGTGATCTTGATTCTATCCCTCTATTAATGCAGCCTAGCATTGTGTTGGCTTTTTTGGCAGCTGCAGCACATTGCTGGCTCATATTTAAGTGATTGACCACTAGGACTCTGAGAATCCTCTCACAGTTAAATGTGATTGCATTTTCTGATGTTCCCTGCCAACTTCTCACAAGAAAGTCAATGGGGAAGACAGCAGAAGTTGGAAAGTTCTTCTGACTCCCAAAACTTTTTTGCCTGCCTGTGGCCATTCTGTTTATTTATTTAGAGAAGTAAATACTGGCTTGTTATTGAAGTTCAACTGCCACTACTCTTCAACTGTTTTTCTATTTCATCAATGATTTGGATGAAGAGATAGATGGGGAACTCATCAAATCTGCAGATGACACCAAGCTGGCAGGAATAGCCAACACTCCAGAAGATAAGCTTAAGATACAGAAAGAACTTGACAGACTTGAACATTGGGTGCTACCTAACAAAATGAAATTTAATGGTGAAAAAAGTAAAGTTCTATTTTAGGTAAGAAAAACCAAATACACAGGTACAGTATAGGTGGCACCTCACTCAATAGTAATAACTGTGAGAGGAATATTCAAGTCCTAGTGGACGATTACTTAAATATGAGCCAGCAGTGTACTGCAGCTGCAAAAAAAAAAAAAAAAAAAAAAAAGGCCAACACAGTGCCAGGCTGCATTAACAGAGGGATAGAATCAAGATCACGTGAAGTATTAATACCACTTTACAATGCCTTGGTAAGGCCACACTTGGAATACTGCATCCAGTTTTGATCAACACGATGTAAAAAGATGTTGAGACTCTAGAAAGAGTACAGAGAAGAGCAACAAAGATGATTAGGGGACTGGAGGCTAAAATATATAAGGAACGGTTGCTGGAATTGGGTATATCTAGTTTAACGAAGAGAAGGACGAGGGGGGACATGATAGCAGTGTTCCAATATCTCAGGGGCTGCCACAAAGAAGAGGGAGTCAAGCTATTTTCCAAAGCGCCTGAAGGCAGGACAAGAAGCAATGGGTGGAAACTAACCAAAGAGTGAAGCAACCTAGAACTAAGGAGAAACTTCCTGACAGTTAGAACAATTAAGCAGTGGAACAACCTGCCTCCAGAAGCGGTGAATGTTCCAATACTGGAAGTTTTTTTTTTTAATTGAATTTTTTAAAATTTTACAAAAAACAACCCACCCTCAAACCTCCCCAACCCTCCCATTCCCTCCCCCGACCTTCCCAGAGCTGAACATAGGCTTAATTAAAATTTCTTCAAATAATCTTAAAAAAAAAAGAAATATAAACCATGAATAAATCTAAATATTAAATACATTAATTAAACAAACTATAAGATAATTAACAATATATATATATATAAAAAACATAAATACTAAAAAAATAATACTTAAAAGAAAAAAGAATAAAGAAAAGACAAAAAAAGATAAGAGAAAATATAATAAGAATAAAAAATAAAAATAAAAAAGGAAATAAAATCTATAAGATATTTTAAATATAAGTTATTGAAAAACTAAATAGTATTTTTTAATATCCAACTTATATTGTATAAAATCTATTCATTTTTTCCATACCGCAAAATACTTCTCCTGAGATTGATCCTTCAAAAAAGCCGAAATCTTTGCCATTTCCGCCAGGTAAGAAACTTTAAGAAACCACTCTTGCAAAGTAGGCAAAGATTCCTTCTTCCAACATTTCCCTACCAGCAGCCTTGCGGCTGTAATTAAATTTAACATCAATGTGGTCTCTTTAGTATCACAATCAGTAACAATACCTAACAAAAACAATTGTGGGGTAAATTTTACCCTCCTTCTAAAAATTCTTTGAATATTCCACCATATCTTAATCCAAAAGGCTTTTATATTTTTACACGACCACCAAATATGATAGTTAAGTAGCATCCAAACAACCACATCTCCAACATTTAGGCTGTAAGTCAGGATACATACGAGACAATTTTTGTGGATCAAGGTGCCATCTGTAAAACATTTTATAAAAATTCTCCCTTAAGTTCTGGGCTTGTGTAAATTTGACATTCCTCACCCAAATAATTTCCCAGGTATCTAGTAGAACTGGTTCACCAAAATTTTGTGCCCATTTAATCATACATTCTTTAATTAATTCTGCCTCTGAATCCAATTCTACTAGCACCCCATAAATTCTCTTAATATGAGTTCGTCTTTGGTCTTTTACTTGTTTAAGAAAATTTTCATCTTCTCTAAGTAAACCCACATTACGATCTAACTTCCATCTATCCACTATTTGTCTATACTGAAACCATGAATATATAATATTTTCTTGTGCTAAATCTTCCAAAGATTTTAACTGCCAATTTTTACCATCCCATCTAAGTAATTGTGCGTAAGAAACACCATCCATCTTGACTCCTCTCCTTATCCCCTCTATCGCATGCCAAGGTATAGCCCATAATGGGATTTTACAATCACTTCTATAATATTTCCTCCAAACCCGAAATAAAGAAATCCTTATAATATGAGATTTTAAAACCCTGTCAACTTTTTAATTAAAAATTAAGTAGGCATGCCATCCAAAAAGTAAATCCCAACCCTCCAAGAGGAGTATTTCTACATTTGATAAATTAACCCAATCACTAATTAATGTTAAAACCACCGCATCATAGTATAATTTCAAATTCGGTACCTTGAGTCCACCTCTCTCACGAATGTCTTGTATTATTTTAAGCTTTACTCTTAGTTTTTTCCCCGCCCAAATAAATTTGTTGATACCTTTCTGCCATTCATTTAAATTAATCTCATTCTTTAAAATGGGTATCATTTGAAATAAAAACAGGAACTTTGGCAGAACATTCATTTTGATCGCCGCAATTCTTCCCAAAAGAGATAATTGCAATTTCTCCCAATTTTTCAAGTCTCTTTGTATCCTGACCCACAACCTTTCATAATTATTTTTATACAATTTTGCATTAGAGACAGATAAAGTAACCCCCAGATATTTTACCTTATCAACAACCTCAAAATCTGTCAGCTTGACCAAAGTCTGCTTATCCAAATTGGTCATATTTTGGGGTAATATTTTAGTCTTGCTGTTATTAATTTTAAAACCCGAAACCCGTCCATATTGGTATATCAATTGTAATAACTCTACTACCGAGTAAGTAGGTTGGGACAGGGTAACCACCAAGTCATCTGCAAAAGCTCTTAATTTATATTCTTTTTTATTAACTTCTATTCCTTTTATTTCCTGTGATTCTCGAATTTTAATCAACAATATTTCCAAAGTTAAAACAAACAGCAGTGGTGACAATGGACATCCCTGTCTAGTCCCCTTTTCTATTGTAAAAACCTCTGATAAACCCCCATTGACAATGAGTTGTGCCGTTTGTTTTTGATAAATAACACCAAGAGCTTGTAAAATTTTTTCTCCAAAGTTCATTTTCTCAATTAATCTTAACATAAATTGCCAATTCAATTGATCAAAAGCTTTTTCAGCATCAAGAAATATCAATCCTGCGGGAACTTGATTATTTTTATCTAAATATTCTAATAAATTAATAATTTGTCTGACATTATTCTTCATGTACCTTCCAGTTATAAAACCCGTTTGATCCTTATGTATAACCTGATGCAAAACCCTCATAAGCCTATTAGCTAAAATTTTTGCAAAAATCTTATAATCTACGTTTAAAAGAGATATAGGTCTATAATTCTTTGGTAAAGTAAGATCTTGATCTTCTTTTGGGATTAAAGATATAAAAGCTCTACCCCATGACGGGGGAATCTCTAAACCCTGTAGTATATTGTTAAAAAGCTCTCTTAAGGGTTGAATCATCTCTTGTACCAAAGTTTTATAATAAATAGATGTCAGACCGTCCATACCCGGTGCTTTACCCAATTTTAATTCTTTAATCACTATCTCAATTTCCTCACTAGTAATTAGACCATTAATTTCTTGTTTCTGATCTTCTGTTAATTTAGGGAAGTTGGCTTCATTTAAATAATTATCTATATCTAAAACCTGTATTTTTGTACTCTTATATAATTTTTGATAATAATCTAAAAAAGATTTCTTAATCAAATCCTTATGGTCCAATACTGGACGTTTTTAAGAAGAGACTGGACAGCCGTTTGTCTGAAATAGTATAGGTTTAATGCCTGAGGAGGGGGTTGGACTCCAAAGTCCCTTCCAACTATCTATTCTATTCTATTCTATTCTATTCTATTCTATTCTATTCTATTCTATTCTATTCTATTCATAATATATATTCTTTTCAGATGATCATTTGGGTAAAATATTATGTTCAGCCTAAAATTTAATATTCATTCTGGTCACATTAGACTCTATTACACTTCTCTTAAAGGATGACCCAACCAGTCATAGTGTTGTTTTAGTTTATCCGTAAATAATTGGATTGGTCAGTAACTATTCTGAATTTACATTATAGTAAGAAGTTGCCAAATTCTCAGTTTCTGAATTACTATGTAAATCACACACAGAAAAAAAAATCCTTCATCATTCTAACTTCTTTGATTTTTTTTTTTCAAATGAATAACAAAAAAAAGAGGAAGGTACCTCCAACCCCATGGAAATCCTTGCATTTCTGCAAAAATGGACATGTCATAAATTTGAAATTGCTTGAAATAACAAATGAGTCAAAACGGTACACAAATAAATATATGTTAGTTGCAATGTGCACAAAAATTTGGCTATGAAGAATAATGATGTGGAAATTGAACTGAACAAATATGAAGGGACAAATCTTTTAATTTGGCGCCCTATTTTACCTTATGATTAATTTTTGTAATAAATATGCATTACCTTGTCTAAATATACATATTTTGACTCCCTTCCGCCTAATATTAGTGACTGCTTGAATTTTTTTCATAATAAATTAAAACTTGCAACATTTCCTCTCAGACATGCCTTTTGGTTCACTTTTCTCATGCACATGCTTTCATACACATTATTCTGACTCAGAAATTGCTTTGCAATTTTTTTTTTTTTTAAAAAAATGATTTTCAAGTATAACTGTTCTGAATCAAGAACTAAGATATTCACATCAGTATCTAAAGCAAATACATTTCTTTTCCACCTGAACTTGGAAGAAGAAAAATGAGAGCAATCAAAGTGACAGATTAATCTTTTCTACAATTTGAACTGAAATCTCTCTGGTCCACATTCTGTATACTATCCTATACATCATACCAGCTCTCAATTTAGATCACTCACAAAAAAGATAGTCTGTCATGAACCGGTCCCTCCTCTTTCAGACACTGCAGAATCATAAGTGAAATTGCTAAAAAGCATTGAAAACGCTTCACAAAAGGGGTGAATGTATAGTTGGAGAGCAATAAATGAGCCTGTAACATGGAAGGTTGGAGGTCCAAAACCTTTCTTCCAACTGTACTCCTACTTTGGATATAGAGACACAGAAGTACAAGCTACAATAGCATTCAAGCCGTGGTGGCGCAGTGGTTAGAATGCAGTATTGCAGGCTAATTCTGCCGACTGCCAGCAGTTTGATTCTCACTGGCACAAGGTTGACTCAGCCTTCCATCCTTCCAAGGTCAGTAAAATGAAGACCCAGGTTGTTGGGGGCAATAGGCTGACTCTGTAAACTGCTTAGAGCAGTGGTTCTCAACCTTTTTAATGCCGCGACCCCCAACCAGTCGTAAGTCGAGGACTACTCAACCGGTCGTAAGTTGAAGACTACTCAACTGGTGCAGCACCGTTTGCAGAATGGGACTTTTGGCGGGCTCAGCAGGGCAGAGACAGCCTGGACAATTCCTATTGGCTTTTGAAAGCCCATAGAATTAGACTCTATTCAAGAGAGTCTATTCTATGGGCTTTCAAAAGCCAATAGAATAAAAGGGAGTAGCACAGCTAAGGAAAAGGGGAAAAAAATGGCGGACTACGTTGTTTGATGACCCCCGTGAAATGGTCGTTCGACCCCAAATGGGGTCCCGACCCACAGGTTGAGAACCACTGGCTTAGAGAGAGCTGTAAAGCACCATGAAGCAGTATATAACTCTAAGTGCTATTGCTATTGCTACTATCACCTATCTTCCGGACACCACCTCATTTGACATACTCTCCCTAATGAAGCTGCTTTATGCTGATTAAAATGTAAACAGGAACTAATTTTTATAACACAGCCTCCTAGCTGTGTTGTATGGCTAAAGGATTCGGCCATTCTTGGGGACAGGCCAATCTGATAAGGCAAAAAAAAACCCAAAGCTTTACTTTACAAAAGTGAAAAAAAAAAATCTCTGTTTGATTTTTAATATCCAATCTGCAAATATTCTAGAATTTGCAATAAATACATCTTAGTAAAACAGGAAAATTTAAATGACTGAGTCATATTCCGAGCAAACCAAAAAAATGGTACTGGGGTTACTAAAATACTGATTTGGTTTGGGGTCCAATTAAATGTCACCTTTAAAGTTGTGTACAATTTGATCTCAGAATGGTTTCTTCCATTCTGCCCATCTTTACAGATGATCCCATACAAGTCAAGAACCTCACAGCTAATGATACATCTTCTCTCTACCTGCCTCAGTAACTTCCTTCTGTATTTCAGGAGTAACTGACCTTTTCAAACATGGAACTCCCCAATTTTTCTTCCTTTTAAAAAACAATCATTCAAACCATATGCCCTAATGGTGTGTGGACTGTTTTTGGGATAGGTTACTATTGTTGCTATTCCTGTTTTATTTTGTACAGCAGTGGTTCTCAACCTTTTTAATGCCGTGACCCCCAACCGGTCATAAGTCGAGGACTACTCAACCTGTCGTAAATCGAGGACTACTCAACTGGTGCAGCACCGTTTGCAGAATGGGACTTCTGGCGGGCTCAGCAGACCAGAGATAGCCTGGACAATTCCTATTGGCTTTTGAAAGCCCATAGAATTAGACTCTATTCAAGAGTCTATTCTATGGGCTTTCAAAAGCCAATAGAATAAAAGGGAGTAGCACAACTAAGGAAAAGGGGGAAAAAATGGCAGACTGCGTTGTTTGGTGATCCCGGTGAAATGGTCGTTCGACCCCGACCCACAGGTTGAGAACCACTGTTGTACAGCAACCTGCCTTGAAGCTCTTTGAAAATGGTTGGTATATAAAATTGCGTAGTGAATAAAGAATAAATAGGACTTCTCTGTTCCAAAGTCCCAGAACAAGACTTGATTCCTTATCATTCTTTATCCTCCTCCTCCTCCTCCTCCTCCTAATAGAAACCCAGTTTCCTCATTTATACAAAGAAAAAAAAATCAACATCTTAATGTCAATTCCTTTGTTAAACCTGGTACCTATTATTCAGGAAGAAAAGAGGTTCTCTCTGCTTTTCAATTTACCAGGATTTCCCCAGAGATTCCTAGAGATTCTAGTCAGGTATCTGGCTATTTGGGGAAATAGTGTATCCCATTCTTTTCCAGCTTTCCTTTAGGAACTTCTCCCTTGAGGGTTTTTTTTTTGGGGGGGGGGGGACAAAAGGCTTTTCTAGTTCCTAGAAGGGGAAGAGTGGGGAATCTCTCTTATGTCTAAATGATAAAAATATTTTTTCCTTCCTGATGCTGTTGATTCTACAATCTATTCTATAGTCTGCCTGATGGGGTGCACTCTGTATTTGCAGAACTCAAACATACTTTAAATAGAAAATAAATAAACAGAAAAGGTAATCTGGAGATATAAAAAAAAATCATACATCTACCTTTGGATATTACATTTGCTTCCTGAAAGATAACCCTCCCCCACTGCCAATAATCCTGACATTTTGACTCCCTTTTATCAAGAGTATCTCTCTCTCTCTCTCTCTCTCTCTCTTTCCATTAGAGACCTGGAGGCATGGGGAACTGGAAACTTGCATTATTCCTAACCATGCATTCAAATATCTATCCTTGTAATATGCTTAAAGCGGTTGCACATTGAGAACATGCTTTCAAGTAAGAATCACTCTTAAAGTTTAAAGTACAGAATCTTAAGTAGCCCATTCATGGGGAATATCTTGAGTTATTTATTTATTTAGTGTATGGTATATCATACATGGACTAGCAATATATATTAACATTTCATTTAGATTAGTACAATCCAATAAAATATGAATATTAAAAGGATCAATGTTCAAATACCAATGTCTAGGCCATCTAATCATTGAAGCTCAGCATCATGTATATTAAAAAGAGTAAGATCCTGGACGGGTATATACTCTCAGCTTACAGCCGGTCACGATGTGATTTACAGTTTGATGTGGGATCTTCCAGGCACACTGAAGGGAGGAAACCATGCCCTGTTTATACACAGAATCCCAGCAGACACTGTGTGGAGTGCGAATCCTATTCAGGATTGTCCATTGTTGACGTGATAGTTCAAAGCCTAGCACCTTTTTTATGGGGTTATTATCTATTAAACAAGCAGTATAACAAGGTATATATACCACTGGCATCCCTTGTCTTCCCCTCACCTTCCATGAAAAACATTTTACTGTATATGTGCAAAGCACGTGCTGGGCCAGCTCTTCTTCAGTGGGTGGTGTTTCTATAAAGAATTCAAAAGGCTTACAAACACACCATGACTTAAAGAAGTGTTGTAATAAGAGCAGATGATAATGTGTTGCCATTTCCTTTCTTCCAGCCAGTATTAAGGAGAATTACTACCCAGCTTTTAATATATCTTGATTCAGCTGTGTGTACCCTTATTGTTTTCTAATTACTAGCACAACAATTTGATCCACATCCAGACTCCAGCACTTCTGTGACTTCTAACATCACAGCATTATTGTGCAATGCTAGGCCAATTTCTCACACAGTAAGCAGTTTGCCTCTGCCTTGATCCCCCAGGCGCCTATAAGCAGATGTTGCATTAAAACCAGTTTGGCAAAAAAATGCTTCTGTTTGTGATATACTTATTTTTAATGAAATCAACTGACTGGATTAAATATAGAAGGCAATGAAGGGGGAAACCAGAGTAAATGAATGAATGCAAATTCACTAGCAAGAGCTGTCCTTGAATTAAGGCAAGGGCCTCTTGGCTATCTGGCTAAGGCCACATACTGACAGATGTAGGATTGTTCAAAGACCAAAGAAGGGTGACTCCCCAAAATAAGCTTACTTTAAGAGTTGTGCTACCATCTCTCTTGCCCAAGACAGTTGCTGCTGATTTGAAGGCATATTCTGGGAGATAGACAACTCTTCATCTAAACCCCTCTGGTGAATAAGGAGTTGAACATGGGATTTTCAACACACAAAAGATCCCAGGTACAAAGTGCAACCCTGTACTATGGCCTCTTCTCACTACGGTAATGCCATTATGTAATCTGAGCCACTTGGTGTACATTTTAGATCACACACAATATCCGTTGGCTTCATTTCCTCAAGGGTTGGATTCATCTGCTGAACTCCTCATTCTTTTCCTCAAAGATTTTCCTCACCTAAGATGAAAATACTCATTCTGCAAAATGAAAGCACTTGTGACAGTTGGATACAGGGCTGCTGGAATCCTAATCAGAAGGTCCTTTGAGCCAAATGTTTTATGATAGCCACTACTGCGTTCAACAACAAGGTGAACCTCTCTCCTACCTAGCTCCCCTCTGTAAGAAATCCATGATAATACAATCAAACAGAGAATTCAGCCTTTCCTAATTTCTTTCGAGTTGATGTCTTATTTTCTTCTCTTTCATTGACACCATTATCTAATTAGTGACTTGGAAGGCACTATTTTGGTTTCCTAACTGGCTCTAGGAAACGGTCTGCAACACAGAGCAATACCACAAACCAGGAAACTGGAACCCAGATGTAGAAATGTAATAAATAAGTTAATTAATAATAATAAAACACATACCGTATATGCCGGCGTATTAGGCGACCCGGCGTATAAGACGACCCCCGTCTTTATCGCCGAGCTGCATTCCTAGAATGTTGTCTTATACGCCGGAAACTACCAGTATTTCTGGCGTATAAGACGACTCGGCGTATAAGACGACCCCCGGCTTTGGTGCCGAGTTTAGCGCTTCCGGAAGTCGTCTTATACGCTGACATATACAGTAAACCCTTCTCCCTGCTAAGAAACCTCTCTAGTACAGATAGTCCTTGACTTATGATCATAAGCGAGCCCAAAATTTCTGTTGCCAAATGAGACAGTTGATAAATGAATTTTGCCCCATTGTACGACTTTTCTTACCCTAGTTGTTAAGTGAATAATTGCAGTTGTTATATTAATAACATGGTTGTTAAGTGAGTCTGGCATCCCCACTGACTTTGCTTGTCAGGTCTCAAAGGTCACCTGATCACAGGATACTATTACTGTCAAATACATACAGTCGTAAATGTGAAAAATCGCTGTAAGTCGTTTTTTCAGTGTCTTTGTAAGTTCAAACCGTCATTAAATGAATAATTGTAAGTAGAGGACTACCTGTACACGATCAGACCTCTATGCCTCTGACTAAACAAGGCACGTTTTCTCAAGTTCATTCCTTACTTTCAAGGTGGAAAAGGAAGTCTAGTTTTCCTGACTTAATATTTTCATCCACAAGACACGTGAACGACATATAAATAAAGATATATAAATCATATGACCACTTCTCTCTTTAGGCTCAAATTCTTAATTCAGAATTAAAGGTATTCTGTACTATACATGATAGGATTTTTTTTTAAAAAAATGTGTTTTAGAGAGGAAAGGAAGAAGAGAATACTTTTAGCATTTGCTCTCTTCCCTTCTTAATACTGTGTCATCAGTACGAGAGTTTAAGTAGATGTAATGCTGGAGGTCTCCCACATGTTTTTACTGTTGCAGCTGCAGAGGGAGGTAATCGGATTAAGGCTACAGGGCTTGTAGGAAAAGGTTAAGCTTGCTCTCCTCTCTCACCATAAAATGCCACTTCCTGATTATGGTAACAATACCCCCCATTCTCCAGTTATTATTTCTTTTGGGAGGATTAAAAACATACAGATACCATAGGGCAGGAGCTGGCCAAATGGCTACCACAGGTATGGAGATATCTGTGAACCCACTAGATGGCAGCCTTTCACTTCCACTTTTTTAAAAATTAAGAATTCAACAAGAAAAAAAGAGATGACCAAAATCTTACCAGCCAAGACTTGGAAAATTGCAGTGTGATTTTTTTACATATATATTATTGGCACCCTGTGACATTTATGAAATGTCATCTTAGCGCCCACTGACACTTTTTCCTTTGGGTTTTCCTCTGTGGAAGAAATATCAGTGGTGACTTTGAGCTGTCCTTAAGGAAATTAAAACAAGGCGGTGAGTTAGATCCCCTCTTCCAGCCTCACTGTTCCAGTGCAAAAATCGCACTATTAAAAGGTAACAAAAACTGTAAAGTACGGGTTTCTTACACACAATTACTTAGATGGGATGGTCAAAACTGGCAGTTAAAATCTTTGGAAGATTTAGTACATGAAAATATTACCTATTCATGGTTTCAATATAGACAATTAGTGGACAGATGGAAGATGGATTGTAATATGGGCTGGCTTAGAGAAGATGAAAATCTTTTTAAACAAGTAAAGGATCAAAGACAAACTCACATTAAGAGGATCTACGGGGTTCTAGTGGAATTGGATTCAGAATCTGAATTAATCAAAGATTGTATGATTAAATGGGCACAAAATTTTGGTGAACCAATCCCACTGGATACCTGGGAAATTATCTGGGTGAGGAATGTTAAATTTACACAAGCCCAGAACTTAAGGGAGAATTTTTATAAAATGTTTTATAGATGGCACCTTGATCCACAAAAAATGTCTCTTATGTACCCTGATTTACAGCCTAAATGTTGGAGATGTGGTTGTTTGGACGCCACCTATTATCATATTTGGTGGTCGTGCAAAAATATAAAAGCTTTTTGGATTAAGATATGGTGGAATATTCAAAGAATTTTTAGAAGGAGGGTAAAATTTACTCCGCAATTATTTTTGTTAGGTATTGTTACTGATTGTGATGCTAAGGAGGTTATATTGATGTTAAATTTGATTACAGCCGCAAGGCTGTTAGTAGGGCAATATTGGAAGAAGGAATCTTTGCCTACCTTGCAAGAGTGGTTTTTTAAAGTTTCCTATCTGGCGGAAATGGCAAAGATTTCAGTTTTTTTAAAGGAGCAATTGCAAGAGAAATTTTTTGTTGTATGGGAAAAATGGATAAATTTTATACAACATAAATTGGATATAAAAATATTATTTAGCTTTTTTATAACTTGTATATAATTTTTGATATTTTATGGATTGTTTTCTCTTTTTTTCTTTTTTTTCTTTTTCCTATTTTTTTTCCTCTTTCTTTCTTTCTTCTTTTCTTTTTTCCTTTTTAAGTATTTTTTCTTCTTAATGTTTATGTCACTTATATTTTATTATTAACTATTTTATAAGTTGTTAAAACTTGTTTAGGTTTCTTAAAATTTTAATTAAGCCTATATTCAGCTCTGGGAAGCTGGGGGGGGGGATGGAGGGGGTGGTTTGGGAGGGGTTGGGTGAGGGTTGTTTTGTTTTTTTTGTTTTTTGTTGTTCTTTTTTTGTTATTTGTAAAAACTTTTAAAAATTCTCAATAAAAAAAAACAAACTGTAAAGTACAAGATACTGAAATCGTTTTTTATTGTCAAAAGTGGTCTTAACCAGCATAGTTTTCACCCCCTCCCTTGTTGTGAATACAGTCTCCAGTCCTTAAACTGGGCAATGTGTGTCAACAGGCAACCCCTTTGTGGTTTCTTGCATCAACAGCATAAGATGAATTACTCTGAAAGAGAACCAAGTTCTCTGACATCTCTCAGGATAGCAGCGGGATGCCCTTTCCAAATGAGCCAGAGTACAGCAATCTGAGACCCTACAAGGCAAGTGCTATCTGTACCAGAGGAGCTAACCGTTTGCTACTAATTGGATCCCCTTGGATATAAAACAATGGAGTTGTGTCCTCTAGCAAGAGGAAGCATAGTAATTTAATAATGTAATTAGGAATTACTGGCTGCTGAAGCTTCCTTTTTACTTTTAATACAAATGTATATCTACAGAGAGAGGGTGTACCAAAAATCAACCCCCCCCATAGACAATTTATGATATGAACGACATTAAATGTTTGAATTGGTTGCCATTTTCTTCTAAACAATCCCTTACCTATTTGACTGTTAAACATTCCTAAGCACAGTAACCTTTTCTCTGATGTTTGCAAATTCTGGTAAGATGGTCTCCTTTAGATCAGAAGTCCCCAACGTTTTGGGCACCAGGGGCCGGTTCCGTGGAGTGAGGCTTTTCTCCGGACCAGAGGGGATGTGGTTTCATGTGCTACCTGCATCCCACAGATGGGGCTTTGCTCATTTGCGTGGACTGGTGCCGGTCCACGGACCGGGAGTTAGGAACCCCTGCTTTAGATCATCCACTGGCCCATGAGGTCTGACTTTTGTACATTCTTTTGTACATTACATACACACACACACACACACACATGCAGAGAGAGGGAGGGAGAGAGAGAGACAAACAGACTGAATGAATGCCTACAGAAACAAGCATTCCAGCGATTTATTTTCTTCCATGAGCTTCATCAGTCAGTTACACAGCTCAAAGTTGGCCTGTTCATCCAAAGACCTCCAAGGCAGAGTGAGGTCTCCATCTAACCCAACTTGTTGTCTCCATGGTGAAAAATATGCACTAAGGAAATCATTAGCATGATCAATAACTAATTGTCACAGAATAGCTGTACTTTATAGTAAGTTGTGGGAAGTGGTATGAAGAAATCAGAGGACAAATCTGCCAAACTTCACGAGAGAACCATTTGATGATCAATGCCCAGATCCATCAAATAAGCTCTTCAATTATATTTCATGCCACACAAGGCATGGATTTCCTGTATGTAATTAGCTGCTCCTTGTGTCAATGTTCTGCGGGCTTAATCTTACCCAGAGATTAAAAAAGAAAGATGATTTTGTGCATTCTGATCTCTGTCTCTAACCAGCTTTCAGGGAGCTTTGCTCATTTTTTTTGGCAAACCTGGCTTGTTAATTGGAGGCAAACAATATGAAAAGGGAAGTAAGAGGGGTGAACTGTTCAGGCTAGATCACTCATTTTTCAGAAGGGGAGGATTCTGAGCTGCTTTGGACAAAGAACAGGATATCAGTTAGACTTCTTTTTTTCCATTTGCTTAAATAGATTACTGTATATGTCAAGCTCCAAAAACAAAGAGATGCTGAGTTTCTTCTAAGCAGTTTCTCTTATTGGTCCTTACCTGTAAACAGAAATCTTGCTGAACTGAAGCACATTACTTGCATCCTATTCTGAGAACATCTACTGTAGGGAGGATCTATCTCGACTCTCTTCCTCCCAACCAAACTATCTAAACTTCTCTTATTCCTCTGGAAAGCAGCCCCTCCCCTCCTAGGAATCTGGATTACATTCGATACATCACAGCACTAGATACGGCTCTGGCATGGCTTCCAAACAAAAACAGTGTACATAAGTCATTGTGGTCATAAGGTAAGGCACCCAGGTGATCAGGAGTAATTTTTTGGCCTTTTTTGTGACAGTTGTTAAGTGAACTGATACATTGGAATGGGCTTTTTTTTTTTTTGCTAGAAACCAGCAAAAAACATTGCAAATCGCAGTCATGTGCTTGCAGAACCCAGTTGTAAAGCTGACCCACCATCATGTGACTATAATGTGTGTATGTGGTTGTGTGTGTGTGTAAATGCAATCATTTATAACAGCCATGGGTGCAGGCTGTAAGCCACCCCTTCCACGGCCATTGTAACTTCAAACAGTTGCACAATGACTGATCATTAAGCAAGGACTACTTGTACTTTTGGGTGGATAGATTTGTCAAGCATGGGAAAATCAGGAAGTCCAGGCAGTTCAAATGAATAGAAAGGTTTATTGCAAGCTTAGGCTCTCTACAAGAATATGAATTACTAATAGTCAAAGCAAATAGATGGTAGATAAGAGTCAATGGAATTCAAGGTGGGCTGGACTTAGATCTCTTGTGGGCACGGAAGAACTGGAGACTGATGATGAATTTGACCCCTCCCTTGGGCTCAGCCTGGTCATCTCCTACATCACCTTGTTATATGGGATAGCCAAAGATTCTTTTTCCCCTGATAACATTAAAGAAAAAAAATAAGCATCTGTTGGTCTATCTAAAATCTGTTAGCCATTGCATTGGGAAGTTTGATATGATAGAATGAGATGGCACAGAAAAGAAAAAGATGGCGTTCCCTCTATGAGCAACCACTAAGATAACAGTTCAAAGGTCTGTTACCACCAGGGAGTAATTGTAAACGAATGTGTGAAAGAATATGTTGCTTCTTTCAGGTTCAGACAGTCTGGTGATCCTGACTACCAAAAAGCTAACCAGCACTATCTTTGGTTCCCCAAAGGCTTTCTATTCCAGTTGCTTTAAAAAAAAAAAAGACTGAAAAAGTAGAAAGTAGACATGCTGCAAAGCAATCCCCCAGCCTACAGTTTCAGTATTTTTCCCAAGAACAACAATAGCAATAGCACTTAGATTTATATACTGCTTCATAGTGCTTTATAGCACACTCTTTGAGCAATTTACAGAGACATCATATTGCCTCCAATGCATTTAACCGACCTTGGAAGGACAGAAGGCTGAGTCAACCTTGATCTGGTCAGGATTGAATTCCTAGCTATGGGCAGAGTTTTGCTCTGCAATACTGCCTTCTAACCACTGCACCACCAGGGCGTCTCTGTATTCTCATAGATGTATATGCTTAGAAAATAAAAATGGTGGGTGTGAGTAGCCTTTTCTTTGACTGTATACCCACCTATTGAGAAAAAAAGGGGCATAGCTGAAGTACAGAAAGCATCTTCACAACTAGAGGAGAAGGTAGAAGCCAATGTCAGCATTTTGCCTTTTGTGGGTTGCATTTGCATGGCAAAAATGGCCATGTTAAACTCCTACATTCAAAATGTTTTTGGTTCATTAAAAAAAAAATACCTAGATAAAACAGTCTGGGTTTTTATGTAATTGAACATAAAATGGGGTAACCATCTTTCTTGAAATCCAGTTTTTTTTTTTTTAACTTTTCAGTATCCCTGCATCCTAGGCTCCAACCTCTTTCCAAAACTCCTATTTCAAAACAGATTAAGTTAATTCAAATAGTTCAGGTTCTGTAACCTCTTTCTTCTTACAAATCCATGCTAATGAATTCTTGCTTGAAAATATACTTGTTACTTGAAAATATATCCGACAAAATTGGCCCGAGTCATGAATTCAGCTGATACGTAGTAATGTCAATAAGCTGCTCTCTTCCCTAATGTGGATGGCTCCTTTTAGAATTTACAGGAAAAGGCTAACTCTTGGATCTATATTTGCCAGATGAGCAACCTTTAAGAGTTTGTTGAAACCCAACAGAAATCCGGAGAATACAAGTTAAATCTGAAACAGCATGCGAGCATTTCAAAAGACTTTTTGACTATGGTGCTATTATGTATTGGTACATTTAGAACTCAGGGGAGCTTTTTGGCAAGTGGAAGGAATCCTAAAATGTATTTTAAGAATAGTTTAAGAAAAGGGCAAAAAGAACCCAGGAAATTATTGACTTAGATTTTTAACTATGAAGTCTCAAGGAGAGCAATATAGACGTTCCCATTTCTAGAAAAGTAGGCTTCCCTAGGCAGCACAAAGATCTGTATACATAATGAAATCTTAACATGTTATAGTTAACAGGATAAGCAAAAGATATTTAATGTCCAGATCATGCTGTTTTCCCATGCCTCTACCATCCCATGCTGTTTCTATGTCTTTTTCCTTTCAACAAAACTCAACACAACTATGTAAAACCATTTATATTTAAAATATTTAATCTACTTTGAATTCAGTAACAGTAAAACAGAGTTGGAAGGGACCTTGGAGGTCTTCTTGTCCAACCCCTGTTCAGGCAGGAGACCCTATACTATTCCGGACAAATGGCTATCCAATCTCTTCTTAATAACCTCCAGTGATGGAGCACGCACAACTTCTGGAGGCAAGCCATTCTACTGATTGTTCTCACTGTCAGGAAATTTCCCCTTAGTTCTAGGTAGGATCTCTCTTTGATAAGTTTCCAACTATTACTTCTTGTCCTGCCGTCGGGTACTTTGGAGAATAGGTTGATCCCCTCTTCTCTATGACATCCCTTCAAATATTGGAGGAGTACTATCATGTCCCTCCAATCCTTCTCTTTGTTTGACTAGACATATCCAGTTTCAACAACAGTTCATCAAATGTTTTATCCTCCAGTCCCCTAATTATCTTTGTAGATTTTTTCTGTTTCTAGAATCTCAGCATCTTTTTTGTATTGTGGTGAACAAAACTGGATGCAGTTATCCCTTGTGGTCTTACCAGTGCAATATATAGCAGTACTAATGTTTCATGTGATCTTGATACTATCCTTCTGTTGATGACCCCTAAGACTACATTGGCTTTTGGCAGCTGTAGCACACTGCTGGCTCATAATGGTTGTCCACTAGGTCTCCTAAATCCCTCTCACAGTTACTGCTATTGAGCCAGGCATTACCCATTCTATACCTGTGCATTTGGTTTTTCTTGCCCGAGTGTAAAACCCTACCTTTTTCATCACTGAATTGTATTTTGTTGGATAGGGTCCAGTGTTTAAGTCTGTCAAGATCCTCTGAGCCTATCTTCTGAAGTGTTGGCTATTCCCCCGAGCTTCATGTTGTTGCAGATTTGATGAGTTCCCCTTCTGTCCCCTCATCTAAATCATTTATGAAGATGTTGAAGAGCCCTGGGCCTAAAACAGAACCTTGGGGTACTCCACTGCATGCTTCATTCCACATACTTAGACACAGTTCCATTAAGGACTACACACTGAGTGCAATTGATCAGCCAGTTATGACTCCATCCACATGTGGAGATGCTGTCTATCCCACATTTTTTTTTATCTTACCAAGAAGTAGGCTGTAGTCTACTTTGTCGTGTGCCTGATTGAAGTCCAAGTATACAATGTCCACAGCATTTCACTGGTCCATTAATTTAGTCACTTGTCAAAGAATGCAATAAGATTTGCCTGGCATGATCTGTTTTTGACATCTGTTTTGGTTTCTATTAATAGTTTTGCTGGTTTCTAAGTGTTCACAGATGTGTTGCTTGATTATCTTTTCCAGGATCTTCCCAGGTATTGATGCAAAATTGCTTAAGTCTGTAGTTTCCAGGATCATTTTTTCCCCCTTTTTGAAGATGGGAATCACATCAGCTCTTTTCCAGTCCTCTGGTAGTTCCCAGTACTCCAGGATCTTTGAAAGATATTGTTAATGGGTTCCAAGATCATATCTTCCAGCTCCTTCAGAACTCTGGGATGTAATCCATCTGATCTGATAATTTCAACTCATCTAGAATGGATAGGTGTTGTCTTACCATTTTCTTGCCTATTTTGACTTACATTCCTATTCTATCTTCTAAGTTTTGCTTTTGATAGGTTGGATTATTATTTTTTCTTTTGTGTAAAGACAGATGCAAAGAATGAATTAAGCAGTTGTACTGTGGGGTATTCATTTCCTTGTCTTTTTTTTCTTGCTTTTTACATATTTAAAGAAACTTTTTCATTATTATTTTTGACATTTGTTGCAAGTCTTAGTTCATTCTGAGGCTTAAGTTTCTTGACTTCTTCTTTGTAGATTTCAGTTCTATACTACTATTGTGCTTTAGTTATATATCCCACTTTCCAGTTTTTATATACTTGTCCTTTTTATTTTTCAGTTTAACAGAGAGTTCTTTATGCAATCATGCTGGTTTTGTCTGGGGCTCTTATTTTTCTTTTTCAGTGATATTGTGCTAGACTATGCTTTTATAATGTCATTTTTCAGAATCTCCCAAGCTTCTTGAGTTACTTTCTCCCTTTAAAATTTCCATCCATGGAATGCTTCCCCAAATTCTCTCTAAGTTTGTTCTACCCAGAAACATACCAGGAGCCTGTGTAGTTCATTGGGGAGAGATGTAACATAGGTGTACCAAGATATGCCTAAATTTGCCTGCCTTGCTGCATTCTGGGACAGTTGCAGCTTTTGGACAGTCTTCAAGGGCTGCTCCATGTAGAGTACATTGCAGCAATCCACTTGGAAGGTGGTCAAAGTGTGGTTATTGGTAGCGCCTCCCAGCCCAGGAAGGAATGCAACTGACACATAAGATGTGCAAATGCCTGCCTGGACATATTTACCATCTGATCTTCAAAGAAGAACTAAAATTATTTGGTTGTAAAGGCATCAAAATCAGCACTGAATCAGAGGTAACTGGAATCCTGGTTCCAATTAACCTTTCCCCTTATATTCTGATTGGCTGGTGAAGAGGGATGGTTTCATTCAGTGCTCTGGCCACACTCTGTTACTAGTTCCCACCCAAATGAGGAACTTCCTAAGCCTTCAAAAACTTCTGCCATGTGGATAGCCTATGAATGGTCAATAATTCCCTGTTGGAATTTGTAGCAGAGAAGATGGGAAAGGAGCCAGAAACATGTTGACACTTCCTTCTAAAAAAGTAAGCTTGCTATGAGATAGGGATGCTGAGGTGGAATTTCATTTGAAAGCAGCATCACTTTAGGCATCTGGATACCAAATGCCAGCCAAACAATTTCCCTTTCATCCCCTTCGTAACTTCCCAGCCAGGTAAGAAATGCTTTTACAGCTGTTCTAGATCAGCCAATTCAATTAAACTTAAGGCTGAGCTGCAAATTTTGTTGGACTACACACACACACACACACACACACACACACACACACACACACACATTGTCTGGAGAAGCCTTGGAGACTGAAGGAACTGACAACCAATATATGGTGCTCTCTCTCTCTCTCTCTCTCTCTCTCTCTCTCTCTCTCTGTGTGTGTGTGTGTGTGTGTGTGTGTGTGTGTGACAGGGAGAGGGAGGGAGGGAGGGAAGGAGGGAGGGGGAGGGAGGGGGAGAGGGAGGGAAGGAGGGAGAGAAAGAGAACATTAAAAGCGCTCAGTTAGCTAGCCCTGATGTGAGGAAGTGTTGTTATAAATACCCGAGGGCCCCTATTTTCATGTTAAACTTTGCAAGGGAATGTACACAACTCAACAATTAGCCTTCTGAGGCCCCATGCCATAGATTATTTCCCTTGAAATGGAGGAGAAGGGAAAGGCAGAGCTTGAATCAAACAGTATTTTCCAGCTGCGTTAGTCTGCTCTCATTATTTTCATGTATGTCATGAAGCTATTGTCCTGTAACGTATTTGGATATCATCTCATTCAAATCAATGTGCACTTGTTCTTTTATTGAGTAATTTGGCTGAAGTACTGTTGCTCAGGAGGTGTTTACAGTAACACTCATTTTGCCCTCTACAGCCCTGCTTATCAATCAAGCACCCAGTAAGGTGAAGATTAAAAAAAGCAGTGGTGAGAAGAAACAGAATTGCTAGATTTAACAGTTATTTATACCAAAATAGCACTGAGACAGGTACACAAGTTATGTGGGCCAAGGCCGTGCTTTATAGGAAAGAGGCACCTGAACCCATTTGTGTGTTTTCTTTTTAAGAAGGAAAAAGCAAAGAAGAGTAGATGTGAAATTAATGGGAGCAATGACCATATATTACTGACACAGAATCCAAATACTCAGCAGCAGAGCTGAATTAGGCTTTCTTCTAAATGGGAACTAGAAAAATAGTAGGGAAGATCTTTGCTTTAATTAACAACAAGTTTCCCCATGTACAGTGTATCTAAACTGCTCCCTATTCACAAAGCACTATGTTACTGTCCAGAAAATAAGTCACTCTTTAAAGATATACACATGGTAACATCTCTTTTTTTCAGGAGGCTAGACAAAAATGGATTGCCTGTGCTATGAGCAAATGAACTATCCTCTCTTCCCCACACTCCACTGCCAATATACTCCCTCCCAATAAAACAGACTCTGCCCTGGAAACTAGGCTATTCCTATGTGGAGAATAGGGCGAGAGAGGTAGAAAAAAACGAAGGAAAAATATTTTCTGCTAGCAAATGCTATTCTGACCCAGAGGGACATTTTTTTGGACTCTCACCAATGTTTGCATAATTTAAGCATCTATACTGACAAAGCAAAAGATGCATATTCCATTTTTGTGAGATGTGTGTTGCACAGCGGAACACCCATCCACTCCGGTCTCCCCACCAAATGCAAGGTAGTTTTCAGGATAGTATTTTCTTTTAAGATTCTTTTTTTTTTTCTCAGAAGTTCTTCAACATATGTTTTGTTCATGTTATACTTTTTTTTCCTGTTAGAGTCCCTGCCACTTATGGATGTATGACACTTGTAGCCCAGCTTTCTTCACAACATTGATAATGGTTTAATTTACACACACTCCAAGGAAGTTGCAAATTCAGAACTAAAAAGCAATCAAGGCCACCAATGAGCCTGATTAAAAGCCTATCTTTCCATCAAATTAACACAACACCATAGATCAGGGGTGTCAAACTGCCGTCATGGCAAAACCGGGCCCACCCCATTGCTGGCAATGGAAAAAAAGTCATGATACATCGTGACACATCAGGTGATGTTGCGAGTTTTACACCCCTGCCATAGATGATTCTCCTTTATACTTTTATAGAGGAAAACAGCAACCCTCCTGTGGTTGACATTGTATCATCAGAGCCTAGAGCAGCAGATCTGATCACCTGGGCAAACCCACATTTTTTCCCAATTTCTATCTGCTTTATATATCACTGAGTTAATGTTATGGCTTGATCAAAATTCCAGTGGCACACATCATTGAAAATGCAAAATAAAGTATCCAGCATCTTCCATCAAACAGTAATCTCCTCTTCCTCCAACACTTTCATTAATGACAACCAAAATTATGGTTTTTATTGCATAGCATTATACCAGTTAAAGGAGGATGCTGTGAGAGTGTTTAAATGACAGGGATTATTTCCCTCCTTCTGATACATTAGCAGGCTTCTGCACCTGGAACTGAATTGGTTGCCTATTCAATCATGAATTTTTTATACATGCCAGGCAGCTTTGCAGATTTTAAAAGGGAAAGCAATGATCTGATCCTGCCTATTGCATAGTTCTTCTTTCCTACAAGTTGCTGAATCAATCCCTGAGGTCCTATTCTACTTGTTTTTGTCAGCCTGTGCTTTTTATTTGAAATTGTTTGGAAATCATTTATTTAGTTGCTGCAGTCCGGCATTCATTATCTAGGAGAATGGCTGATTCTTTTCCATCTCTATATTTAAGAACAGTATTAATCTGTTCCCCATTTTTGTTTGGTGTCTTCTACTGCAAAAAATATAGCTCCCAGTTTAATGTAGCTCTCCTGTAAGAAGCTAACATAAATAATCCCCTCTTCTTTCTGAAGATATATTTTGGCCACATTCCAGAACTACAAAAAGGTGAAGATATTGATGCAGACTAAACGTAACTATAACCAAGAGCTTGATAATTTTCCCAGCTCCTTTCTCCAATTCCAGTTATCAAACATGGGCAGTGCTTCTAGTGCTGCAGTTAGGAAAGGTTAGATTCTGGATTTAACATTCTTATTTATAAACTGCTGCAGATTATTCCACTTCATATGATTTTCTTGACTCTCCTCACTACAAGACAATAGCTTTATATTTCACTTCAAATGTAGCAAAAACACCTTTCTACACTGTGGTCCCTTCCATTCATTTTTAAGTTGAGCTATGGGGTTTTGCCCCATAGTCCTAACCCAATAGCTGCATTTTGCTTATTTGCTTGAAAGAGCTCACAGGGTTTCCAAGCTGGTACATGGACCATTGCTGAGAGGTGAACAAAATACAGAGACCAACACAGCTGAGAAATGGTTTTACACAACATTCATCTATGTTCCCTTTGCATCTGGTTTCCCAAGGGCAAATCAAGAGCCAGATTTATAGTGCAAGATCACAGCAAACAGAGCACCTTCAAGCAGATAAAGAAGGCACTGTATTGGATGATAAGTAAGGCCACCATTTTATATTCAGGTTCCTAATTAAGGAACCTGAAGGAAGAAACTGGAATGGCAGACTTGTTCTACCAAGCCATCTCAGTGCAGATAAAAAGAGGAGGTCTGCTCTAAACTAAGTTGATGGCAATCATGCAATCTAGTGCCAGGAAATAAATATGAATATAGCCTTCTTCTTCTCCAACCCACGTACTCTTTTGGTCTTAAGTGTATTTATTATTGTCTTACATAAATCTCCTTTTTTATTAATACCGTAAAAGCCGGCGTATAAGACGACTTCCGCGAGCGCTGAAATCGGCGCCAAAGACGGGGGTCGTCTTATACGCCGAGTCGTCTTATACGCTGGAAATACTGGTAGTTTCCGGCGTATAAGACGACTTTCTAGGAATGCGGCCCGGCCGTAAAGACGGGGGTCGTCTTATACGCCGGGTCGCCTAATACGCCGGCATATACGGTAATTTGTTTAAATCACTTTAAGGAATAAAAAGAAGATAAGATGGAAAAAGATAGTGAATGAAGAATAAATTTCAATAAAGATGTGCAATTATCATAAACTTTAAAATTCATAATTTCATTGATTAAATAATGTATAGAACTAGGTTCATTATATAGTTTTAACAAATAACTAAAAGTCTCTACAAAAGTCAAAACATTAATACTGATATTACCACTACTTGCCATTGTTCTAAAATTAAATGCCCATAATCATAGAAAAGGAAAGAGAGAAAGAGGGAGATGGAAAAGAATGATTACAATTTATAAAAGGAAAAATAAACAAAAACAGTATTCCATTGTATCTGACTAGTGATTATATCAAAATATTTATAGACATTGAAATTGCTTCTATCTTATTCTAGACCAACTTTCCCCAATCTGGTGCCTGCAAGAGCTGATGTTAAGAATTATAGTCCCATATATCTAGAGGACAATACATTGTGAAGGCTGAAAATGGGACGATGTTTTATCAGTAATGTTGTAGTTTGATAACACAATTCCCTTCTTAGTCAAATTTAGCTATATGCATCTGCCCAATTATTTGTTTCCTGGGCATCTGAGTTCTAAGTAACCCTATTCTTAATAACAGTCCCTTTTATCTAGCAATCTTTTTTGATATCTGCCAGCCAGTTTGGATGAATGAAACTATTTGGGTAATGAGATGCTTTGAGTCACAATAAAAATGGAAATAGCTCACAATCATTTATTTCCTTTGGAAACATGAGAATAGACCCATTTAAAAAGCATAAATACAAAAAAAATATTGATAACCAGACAATAAAAGATCACAAATGATATGGTTTTGAGACATGTTAATATTAACTCTGAAATCTGAGACTATGAACAAATGAATAGAAAGCTATACAGTAATGGAGTTCTGAAAAAGAAGAAAACCATTTTCTGTAAACAAAACAAAACAAAACAATATGTTATTAGCATTTAGGATGATAAGTGTTATCATCCAGGTCAGTATAGTGAATACTGTAGAGCAGTGGTTCTCAATCTGTGGGTCGGGACCCCATTTGGGGTCGAACGACCATTTCACGGGGGTTGCCAAACAACGCAGTCCGCCATTTTTTCCCCCTTTTCCTTAGCTGTGCTACTCCCTTTTATTCTATTTGCTTTTGAAAGCCAATAGAATAGACTCTCTTGAATAGAGTCTAATTCTATTGGCCTTCAAAAGCCAATAGGAATTGTCCAGGCTGTCTCTGCCCTGCTGAGCCCGCCAAAACTCCCATTCTGCAAATGGTGCTGCACCAGTTGAGTAGTCCTCGACTTACGACCGGTTGAGTAGTCCTCAACTTACGACCAGTTGGGGGTCGCGGCATTAAAAAGGTTGAGAACCACTGCTGTAGAGAAACAAATGACTACCAAGACTGAGAAAAGAAACTAGAGAATCAACATAGGTCCTGCATAGAAATGATGCCAAAAGTCCTTTTGGCATCATTTCTATGCAGGACCTATGTTGATATGTGTCCACATATCCTTCTCAAAGATTGCAAAATGTGTTAAAATGTGTAACATTTAAACATCAGGTTAAAACCCCAAAGCTCAGTCACCTTGAAAACTCCTCTTGAGCAATCAAATGGCAGGTTTTTTAGACAACTTTGGTATCAACACACAAGCAACACATATTTTTGACAGAATAATAGAATAACAGAATTGGAAGGGACCTTGGACCTATAATCCAACCTCCTGCTCAAGTAGAAGATCCTATCCTATACCATTTCAGACAAATGGTTACCCAATCTCTTTGTAAAAAAACCTCCAGTGATGGAGCACTTCTGAAGGGAAGTTGTTCCACTGATTAATTGTTCTCACTGTCAGGAAATTTCTCCCTTAGTTCTAGCTTGTTTCTCTCCTTGATTAGTTTCTAACCATTGCTTTTTAAGAGAATCAACTGTCAATACAGACCAATTCATTCCCTTTTGGTAATCTTGCAAAAGTCTACTGGCTATATTCTTTTTACCAAATATCATTTGATAATGTGCATTAACATTATAATAAAATAAATAAAACTCATAGGAATTCCTTCCTTCCAAATATCTCCTCTTTTAGTCCTATTATTCTAAATTAAACAAAGAACATACAAACATATTAAAACTCTTCATTAGGAATGAGACACCAACTCCCACTTATGAAACTTCACAGTAAAGTTCATTTGGATGTCAAAAACAAAACAAAACAAATAATAAAAATAAAGATTACATCAAAATGTAGGAATACATTTATGCACATGTGTGTGACGGGGAAAGGGGAGAGATGTGATCATTCTCATATGTATGCATTCTGTGCAACCTGTTAATTTCAGCACCCACAATATGATTATCAAATAATAGGGGGAATCTACAAACAAAATTGTATCTCTAAATGTGCTATTAAAGACTCTCTAAAACAGTTAAGTTACAAACTGGAATGAGAAATTGTAGAGTGGAAACAAATCTGAACCGTAATATAAAAGAGCTATTTTAATAAGAGCCGAGGTGGCGCAGCAGTTAGGGTGCAGTACTGCAGGCCACTTTAGCTGACTGTGTTCAGCAGGTCAGCGGTTCAAATCTCACTGACTCAAGGTTGACTCAGCCTTCCATCCTTCCGGGGTAGGTAAAATGAGGACCCAGATTGTTGGGGGCAATGTATATATATATATATATATATATATATATATATATATATATATATATATATATATATATATATATATATATACACACACACATATATACACATACATACATATATACATACATACATACATACATACATACACACACACACACACACACACACATACATACACACACATTGCTTACTGGTGTACACCGCTTAGAGAGTGCTCGCACTTAAAGCGGTATATAAGTCTTATAAATAAATAAATAAATAATTTTTCAATTTTTAGACCATTCCTGAAAAAGTGACTTCAGTAATATAGATACCCTCTGGGTACAGTCAGACCAAATAGAACATGATTAAATTGGAAATTAATTTAAATCTCATGAAATTTCAGTTCTGTTGGAATCCATGGGGTTGTATTGCCAGTTTCTATGCAGATTGAAAATCAGGTTTGTCAGATGTTATATTTTTTCTATCCTGCTCTATGGAGTAGAGAGTTGGTCTCTGACAGAAGGCCACCTGAAGAGACTAGAAGCATTTGAAATGTGGATTTACAGGCGGCTGTTACATATCAGCTGGGTTGAACAAGATCAGAAATGAGGAGGTGATAAGCCGCCTGGGAAAGCCAAGGGAAATCATCAAAACAATTAAAAACTGAAAGTTAGAATATTTCAGACATGTGATGCAACACCCAGAAAAATACGGCATACTCCATTTAATCCTCCAGGGAAAGATTGAAGGCAAACGAGGCAGGCAGAAGAAGAACATCATGGCTTCAAAATCTAAGGGACTGCTTTGGACAAAACTCAGCAGCACTTTTTTGTGCAGCTGCTGATAAAAATAGGGTCGCCAACATGATTGCCAACGTCCGATAACGGATATGGCACAAGAAGAAGAAGAATGTATATTCACTCAAAGGTAAGGCCTAATATATACAGTAAATGTGGCTTGTTGCTTTAATAACTATTTATAGGATTTATTTGTAGCCCAATATTTATCTGGATAGCTTGCACTTACTATGTGCAAAAAGGCCAAACCTAAATGATAAGCAATTCAAGTTGGCATTATGTTGAAATAAACATGCTCAGCTGTCATTTTTAAAGCCTTCATTTGTCTATTTAATTTGGTATAAAATTTCTTTCCAATACTTCAGTCCTGAAATTCATATTCAGAATGGATAGGGATCTCTGGAGGAGAGATCCAAAACAACTGTGACATTTGGGAGAATTCAACGCTAACATAAATAAACAGGTACATGTAACAATGGTAGTAACAGCAGATGGAGATAGAGTGCCAGTTAAATAGAGAATAAAACAAAATTCTACCAGAAATAAAACATCTTTCTGAATTTCTATTTTAGAACAGCTAAGAGTTTTTGTTTGAGTAAAATGCAAAATGTCACTTCCCAGAGGAAAACACAATCTTAGCAATTGTAATACAAGATAGAATAACAAATCTACAAAAACCACAATAACAAGTCTGCAGGGAAGAGGGGAGAAAGTTTTAAGAAAACATCCTTACCTCCATCACCTGATCCAGAGCCTGCATCTGTAAGAAGAGAGGAGGAAATAAAATACATCTGCATAAGAACAGTTCATATGTTTGCAAAGCTGGATTCTACTTCATTAAAAGTCTGCTAGCGAATTATGCTTATGTTATTCTTCTGCAAATTGATATACATGGTACTCTATGTATTTTAATTTATCCATACTCTTTTTGATGCTGGTATGTGCTTTTCAGGTGCCTTACAGATGCTATTACTATTGCTGCTCTTAATTCTGTTGCACAACCCAATGATTACCAAGTTAGTTTTAGTATGAGCATTACATTTTCTTCTCAATGATATTTGATGACTATGTTGCCTTTTTAAATATCAGTTTTTTAAAACAACCAAAATGAGGACTCCTGAGTCATAAGGCCATCCATGCATGATCTTTGACGCACTGACCAGAGTTCTGTATTCCCATAATATAAATAATAAAAAGCTCAGGTCTCTGATAGGCAGTAGTCAGTAAAAAAAGATGATCAGGTGAAATGCTACACAGTTTGGTCCACATCACCAAGGTGCAATTAGGTATTATCCCCCAAACCTGTATGAGACAGAATATTGCAACCTGTTCTGCTCTATAGCTTGGGCTGAAGATGGAGGCAATTCCAGGACTCCATGAAACCTTGAACTGGCCTGCTGGAAAGCCTTGTCCTAACAGCAAAAGAGCGGTGGAGCAGTGGAACCACTGTCCAAAATTTTTTACATATAAAAGTTTTATTAATTTTTTAAAATTAGTCTTTAGTGCTTAGTAAACAACATGTCTGGTTGTCTGGTTCAGATACGTAACATTAACTTCTTCAATATAAATCTGTTCAATACCACACAACCCAGTATTTTTGCCTAATCCTCCTTTCTTCTCCATATTTTTTCCATTTTCCCTTCATTACACCATTACAATTTTTGGTACTATTAATGTATGCAGCGTTAGATATAAGCATCTTCATCATATTTTACTAATATCATACAAATAACAATAATATCAATTCATAAATCAATAATGTCAATTCATTAATCAATATCCTGTTTTTCATGTTCTTGTTAAGGTTTGATTTCTCATTAGTATTTGAAATGTCTTTATCAGTTATGATTTTCTCAATATTAATTACATTTATATAGTTGAAAGTTTGATTCAAATCAATCCCCTTATCTTCATATTTCCCATATCAAAAAAGAGAAAAAAATGCTATCTTAATTCTAAATCATATCTTGCATTATAAAGGTCTAATTATATCTAAGGGTCTTCTGTTCTTTCAATCTTATTCAAAGAAATATTTAAACATATAATGCCCCCTCTAAAAGGTCAAATCTTCTGTTTTTTTTAAATCTGACTCTCGCTTTCTTTCTTTGCCAAACCGCTTTCCAAGCCAGGACGATTAGATCGCCCAAGAATTTTCTTTCTATTTTTGTAAAAGTTGCTTGACACAAGGAAGACCATTTAGGTAGGATATTTTTTGGGGGGGGGGGGAATTCCGCCCATTTATATTCCTTTCCTTTCTCCCTTTAATTCTCTTTTCAATCCCTGTCTCCCAAGTTGTGACACTTCCCTTAACAGCTCTATATTCCCTTTTTTAAAATCTTTTTCCTTGCCATCAGATATATTTTGCAGACCTGAGGGGTAAAAGGTCTTTTGTATTTTCATTGTTATAGCTAAGTCTTGCAGTATTTTGTTTGTTTACAGTCATTTGTATTTTCCTTCTTTTATCTCTTCCATTTCTAAATCCATTTCCTCTGTTTCAACTTCTGATTTCTGGATTGTTTGTTCATATTTTGTAGTCGTTATCTGGAAGCTTTCTAGTTGTAGATTTAATTTGGAGATTTGCTTGTTTATATTGTCTAAATTGTTTTTAGTCTCATGATTTATTTTTATATTCTCTTTGCATTCAACAATTGTTTGGTGAATTAGTTGTAGCATAGAATATATTTCTTTCTGAAAGGTGTTTGTTTTTTCTCAGAATTGATGGAAAGATTTGTGAGGGGGCTATAATTCTCTGGAGGACCATGTGAGATCCAAAGCTTTTTTTAGCCCACACTTAATCTAGACCAGTGTTTTGAAAACTTGAAAACTTTAAGATGTGAGGAAGCTGCTGGCTGGGAATTCTGAGAGTTGAAGTCCACATATCTTAAAATTGCTAACTCTGAAAAACACTGATCTACACACACTAGTCCAAGAGCTAAAACCACACAGGATGTCACCACCACACATCCACGCAAAAAGCAAACCCAAAGCCACATCGATGATGAGGCACGACCACAAATCAGAAGCCAGACCACAGCTACATCATTAGCCACTTTAAACCCATCCAATCCATACATGAAGCAAACTGACACCCTCCATGAAAATGAGGCACGACCACAAACGCGAAGCCAAAAAATAGCAAGGCAGCCCAAAATCTTAAACCCCTCTGCAACTCAGACTAACCTGAGCACAACCAAACAGAACACTCCCCCAGCCAATCAGAGCACAGCCAAGCCCCTAACCAATCAGAACACACCTCCACCCAATCAGAACACAGCCAAGCTCCCACCCAATCAGTTCATACCCCCACTGGCAGTTAAAAGGAAGAAACAGCTAAGACCACACATTGCTGCTCGAAGCACGAAGCTGAAAACACCAGCCTGAAGATGACGAATGGGACTTCGTCGAAACGTCGCCAAGACACTTCCAATTTTACGCGGGAGAAAACCAAACAACAAAGACCTACATATATATATTTATATATATATATATATATATATATATATATATATATATATATATATATATATATATGTATGTAGGTCTTTGGTTGTTCGGGTTTTCTCCCGCGTAAAATTGGAAGTGTCTTGGCGACGTTTCGACGAAGTCCCATTCGTCATCTTCAGGCTGGTGTTTTCAGCTTCGTGCTCCTCGAAGCACGAAGCTGAAAACACCAGCCTGAAGATGACGAATGGGACTTCGTTGAAACGTCGCCAAGACACTTCCAATTTTATGTGGGAGAAAACCCGAACAACCAAAGACATATATATATATATACACATACATACATACATACATACATACATACATACATACATACATACATATATATATATAACAATAAAATATACGAACACCAGGAAGTTACAAAACTATAAAAAGTTTTAATAAAACCAGAATAAAACCAAGCTTTCGCTGGCTTCTGCCAGCATCATCAGGGTAGCGTCACATTTATAAATAGCTTCTCCCATCGACTGGACGCTACCCTGATGATGCTGGCAGAAGCCAGCGAAAGCTTGG
The DNA here is from genome assembly GCF_016545835.1 of Crotalus tigris. NCBI lineage: Eukaryota > Metazoa > Chordata > Lepidosauria > Squamata > Viperidae > Crotalus > Crotalus tigris. The sequence continues at coordinate 340,441 of NW_024097050.1, read as the reverse complement.
TTTTATTCTGGTTTTATTAAAACTTTTTATAGTTTTGTAACTTTCTGGTGTTCGTATATTTTATTGTTTAACATGAGTCTACCCAGGAATCACCATTTTGTTTTTAATATTCTTAAAAATAATTATGATAGAGCAGTTCTGCTCGAAGCCAGAAGATGGGAAAAGCTTGCACGCCGTGTTGCTGATAACTATTGCAAGCTAGCATTCCTGCATAATTGTATCAAGGAAAGTGAGGAAATTACAGCTTGCAACACAGAAACTACGATCAAAACGCAGGTGGATCGGCTGGGACCCATGACGAGGTCAAGAAGCCGGGCGCAAAGAGCGCCACATTTATAAATAGCTTCTCCCGTCGACTGGATGCTACCCTGAAAATGCTGGCAGAAGCCAGCAAAAGCTTGGTTTTATTCTGGTTTTATTAAAACTTTTTATAGTTTTGTAACTTCCTGGTGTTCGTATATTTTATTGTTTAACATGAGTCTACCCAGGAATCACCGTTTTGCTTTTAATATTCTTAAAATATACACACACACACACACACACACACACACACATATTTACCTTGAGTGTTTCTTGATGCACCCTGTCTGCCCAAATATGGGAGAAAGAAATCTTCTTTCTTTTTCTTTTTTCTTTCTTCTTATACATACATACATACATACATACATACATACATACAAATGCACTGTACTTGTTTTTCAGAGTAAGACATAGAAATAGGACTATTTTATTACATTACTGCCAATTGCGATAAAAAGTCCCTTGCAGCTGTGATTCCAAATGAGACTATCATCCTTATGTGCAGATCTTTCTGAATGGGAAGTCTATGAAATACCTGCTTAATCGTTAATTTTATCTCACAAGAGAAGATTTCATATTTTTTACCCCTTCTCTCCTACTGCCTCCTGAGCTAGCCTTCATATCCCCAACCTCAGCTGGAAGAAATATAGATTACCATTTCTGAAACTTGATCCTCAAGAGGAGGCGTTTGCCTCATTCCCTGCTGACCATAGAGGCAGTTTACATTCATTTTGAGCTGTTCTGATGTTAAAGCAGCATTTTCTCTTTTCTCCCAGTACAAACTGAACAATCTGCCATGCCTCATTTACGTTGACTTAGTCAAGAGCTGGGTTTGATCCAACTCTCATTCACCCCCTGAAGTTGCTGAGTTCTCCCCCCCCCCTTCTTTTCCTCTTCCCTGACATTGTATTCCAGGGCCATTTTGCTTTTAGCAGTGGGAGAATCCAGTTCTTTCAAACTGATTGTTCCCCTCTACCAAAAGATCATCGTTCCCCAGTTCCCCTGCCAGAATTAGCGGAAAATCCTTAATCTGCTTAGAGGGGATTGGCAAGATAAGGGAGAGAATGATTCTTAAACTGCCAGTTCTTTCCACAGAATTGGAGGACTGCAGTTAAAGAATCTGTGTTTGTTCTCCTTGCAAGCTTTCCAAGCAATAATCTAAAGGACTTGGTTGTGCAGGAGACAGCTATTTTTTTAAAAAAAGAAGGGGTCTTCAGCCTCCCTGTCACCTCCCACCCCATGGATCAGCTCTCTCAGGAAAAGATTTTTACAGATTGCTAGACCCAGGGGATGTCAAAAACCTACCTCCTTCCATAGGGAGAACAATAGGTAGTTGTTGCACATTTGAATGGACTTGGAAGGAGATTCCAGTGCTTCTCATATATTGTAATGGCATTCTTTATGGCATCATAGTGGCCAAGTAGCCCATATTCTGAGGCAAAATATAAGCTAATCCTATAATAGAAACCATGCTGTTGCTCAAGACATGAGACCCCTTTTACTTTTTCAAGCCTACGATTTACTTATGACTCACATACTGGTTGGCAATTCCCTCCACTTTTCTGTGAGATCTTCCCTCTGTTGAGAATATGAAAGAGAATAATCTAGTCAAAAGGCCAAAACCATTCTGGCCATTTGGGAGATTTCCAAGACAACGTTTTTGTTTTTAGCTTAGCAGGGTTAAACATTTGGATGAGGAGCTGGTGAGAAATCTCAGAGTTGTATTAAAGACACATGGAGAGGGGGAAAAAAACCTCTAAAAGATGACTTGGCACATCATTTCCATTAGGGGATATTCCTCTTTCTGTTATTGTGATTTGCAATAATATGGTTTAAAATATTAATCCCACTTCCAGATCTTACTATAAAAAGTGAGCACAATGCCTTAAAGAAACAAAACATATGATTGTAGGCACCCTGAGTGGATGATCTCCCATTAATCCAATCACATGAAAAGGAGCACATTGTGTCTCCCATTAGCACTAAATATATTACAGGAAATTCATAGCCAGTCTCCTTTCTTCTCAACCCTCCAAATCCTACATTTGCATTACCGACATGCAAACCATAAAGGGCCAAGTTTTTATTCTGTTTGACACCTCCAAATTATCAGATAGGAGAAGCTCAACTATCCAATCCTTATCCAAATACATCTGCCCTGCTCCCTTGTGACACTGTCGCTGAATTCCCCCCTATCTCTGTGGTTCAGAGACTAAAAACATATCCTCAAAAAACAACTGCTGGCCCCAAAGCACTCCCCTATCCTTCCTCTAGTTCAGGGGTGTCAAACTCACCGCATCACATGATGTGTCGCGACGTAGTGCGACTTTTTTCCCCTTGCTGGAGTTGGGGTGGGTGCGGCTTCTGTGTGACGCATCTGGCCCGTGGGCCAGCAGTTTGACACCACTGCCCTAGCTGGAAAAACACATTTTGCCCCAATCATTAGTTCTCTTCTTTCCTACAAAAGTCCCAGAGCTATTTCTGGCTACCAGCCTTAGTTCTAGATTGCCATGACAAGAAATCAGAATGTATTCTCCATACAATAGTGGCATTAACTCACCAACTATGGCTTTAAAGTATTTTAGTTTTATTACCTATACCAGTGGTTCTCAACCTTTTTATACGGCGACCCCGGCCATAAGGACGCGCCGCGCATGCGCGGTGCCGCCCCCATGCGCGGTGCGCATGCGCGGTGCCGCCCTGAGGGGAAAAAATGGCGGATCGCGCTGTTTGGCAACCCCCGTAAAATGGTCGTTCGACCCCAAATGGGGTCGCGACCCAAAGGTTGAGAACCGCTGACCTATACTGATCTTACTCTAATTTTAACTGCTTCAGAGCTAGTTTAACACCTAAAACTGCCAGAAACAAACCAAACATTGAGTAGCACAGCCTTCCTTGAACCTATTCCTCCACTAGGAGAGGCAGCTTCTGCATTAATAAATATTGTTTAGATAGATTTATACATCACACTAAGACATAAAATGGTTTCTTTGATATTGTAAATTGTAAGGTTGTTGCATCAGGATTAATGTATGATTGTGCTATATGAACCTAGACATATAGAACCTACATTCAATATATAAATCAGTGCTTAATGTAGTTGACCTTTAGGTGGCAAAATATCTTACACAAATTTGTCCACAATCAGATCTAACCCCCTTTTTAAAATATTGATCAAACAAAGCATTTTGGGAAACTTTGTTAGTCATACATTCTGCCATCTTTAATTGTGCACATTGGGCAAAACATTGCAGAATAAATAAAATGAATACTTGAAGAAATGGCAACGGTTTCCCCGGTAAGGAAAGAGGATGTCAAAGCAAGCAGAACTGATTGGGTTGCAGCATGAAAAGCACGCTTTCAATTATTGATCTAGGATGAATCTGACAGGAGCACAAAGGAGTACTCATGAAAATACACAGTAGTGGTTGGGCTTGCTTGTCAACCGATTTCTGGATAACAATATGTAGCACAAAGCCGGCTGTACCTACCAGTGGCACATGATCCTTCTGACGCCACAAGTATCTCACTTTGCTGCTTGCAGGCAGCTTGTCTCAAATAGCACTCATTCTGATAGGTATCGCCATTGGAACCACACACAGGCACATAGTCGCTGTTACACTAATGAGCAAAAAAGAAAACAAGAGACAGCACCGTTAGTAAAGATGTGCACAGATGTGAAGCCCATTCTCCTTTACATTCAAGCCCCTTACTGCAGACAGTTGCTAAAGACCAAAATTATAAGGTTGTAATTAACATTCACTCTCCTAATCCTTCTCAGATGGGAAGGTTGCCCAGATGGAAGGGACACAGTCATCTATAATATTTCAGGAGTTCTACAAAGATTAAGGGGTTCAGGATGAGTTACAACCCACCCACCCTACATTACTATGTATATCCTTCTCTATTCTTTCTTATCATCTCTCTTCCCTCCGTGTCTCTGTGCTGTTTTAATCTCTTTCCGTCCTTTTTCAATTTCTTCTTCCTTCGGGCAAAAAGAGTCATTAAAGGAACCAGAGCAGATGCTTATGATATTGCTTGATAAGGGTGTAAGAAAAAAAAGTATTGCTAGCAAAAGACTTGCAGAAGCCAAGATTAATCTCTTTGGAATTATTATCATTATTATTTTTAAAAAAACATTTTAATCAATGGGACTGAATGGGAAGATTTTCAAGCTGGTGTGAATGGGTTCCTGATCTGGCCTTCTAAGTAACATAGACGTAGAAAGATGCTCTTTCTAAGAATCAATTATTAGTGAGACAGGTAAATGAAAATAAGATATGTCAAAACTATCATTATTCCTTATTTAATCAGGTCAAGGCTGTGGACAGAACAGACCAGATCTGGATCTAATTGATATCTTGCCTGGAGTATATTTGGAAGTATCCCACAAATATCTATGCCAAATATTTCCTGCCTACTGCGTACACATCAGTACTCTGTCTTATCTCCTTGACATAAGAGAGATACAGTGAAAGCTGTCGACAAAATGACCACATTTCATGATCCCTTTGCAAGCTACTTGAAAAAGGCAAAAGATTAACCACTAGAGTAATGATTATGAATATGATGAAAGAGTAGGCACAATCACTGAATATTGTTCTGCTTCAGAGCTTTTTGAAGGGATATTACAATTTTGCTTGTCTTGAAGCATAGCAACTGCCACTAACTGGGTATTTCGTTAGGCACTTAATTATGTGTCCGGATATCATAGATAATTCCATTGCTTGGTGGCAGTGGTTACAGAGGAATAACTTAAACCTCCCTTAAGCCAAACTTGCATTCGCCAATCTAAGGCTCCTGTCATCCCAATCAAGTAACGTCTGTGGGACAAGATGGCTTCTCAGTCCTCATTTCAAGCCCCAAAGCCAACTATTAGTTACAATGGGGCAGCTTCTTTCATTGCACCCAAGGACTGCTGTTTAGTTGAGTGAGTTGGTTGAAAACAGATTGCTAGGCATACCCTTCTGGTTCTGACACATGCCTCACAGTAGGACTGGCCCGGCTACTTTATCTTACACTGCACTGCGGAATTTGAAGGAAAATGTGTATGGGCTGCTCAAAGTAAAGACACAGTCCTGGGTTTTGCAGATCACAGTGTCATTCTTGGGGGTTATCTACTACATATTAGCCAATCAGGATGTTCACTCTTAACTTGCCATACCATTAGGAGTTGTGGTCGAACAAGGAAGCTAAATGTTTTCTTCTTGTGCATATTAAGAAGAAAGCTGTTTGCCTCTAGTTACAATTAGCTATTCCATCTAAAATGGAGAATTTTGGTTTCCTCTTAGCTTATTAAATAGGAACACCAATCTGCTTAGGTAAATTGGCATCAAACTGCAGTAGCTCATTAATATAACAGCTAATTGACCTATCCAGGCTGTAAGGGGTAAGGCAGAAGGTAGAGAAACCGATGCTTCATTGTTCCATCTTTTGTAAATTAAAGAGACAACATCTAAATAAGCTGTAGAATAGAACTGGCCCTGGCAAAATAAAACAAAACAAAGGTAAACCAAAGTTTCAAAGATGAACCTGACAGCCCTAATGACAGAAGGCTGCGCAACCTTATATACAGTATATATCAGTGATGGTGAACCTTTTAGAGACCGAGTGCCCAAAAACTGGCCACGCCCCCACTCTACCCCTACCCTGCCTGCCTGCAGGGCCACTCACCGCCTCCAGGGCCCACCACAGATCATCCAAGCAGCCCTGCAGCACCATGGTGGCCACACCCTCTGCTCCTGCCCCACAGCATCAATTGTGCACGATGGGGCATGAGGGCAGAGTCTTGTCTACGCTGCCTGGCTGCCATTTCCTTGGCTGTGCTGCTCCATGTGGGCCACACTTGGGGGCGACTCTCCTCCAGGGGGGCTGCTGGTGAGGAGAGGGTCATGGGGGGAGGCAAGGCTGGGGCAACAGCATGTGTGCCCACAGAGAGGGCTCCGAGTGCTGCCTCTGGCACCCGTGCCATAGGTTCGCCACCACTGGTATATATCATTGAGAAGGGTATTATTGATTGGAAACTACTGCAATGACAACACAAGTAATACCAACTCAAAGTTTATAATAAAAGAGATTTTGTCCTAGCTATTCTTGTATGCAGCATTGCTCCTCAGTGTAGCTGATATGACCCTCTTTTTTCCACTTCATGCAGAGCCAGACATATTAAGTCCAGAGTTATTCATATCTATCAACCCACCTGAAATTCCTGCTAGGCATAGGAGGCCATCAGCTTTCTCGTCTTCCATCAGAAGAAAAGGGCAGCTTCCCCCACAACCACCCTTGTTCATATTAATAAAAATAATTTGATTTTATGATTAAAATTAGACAACCTACCGGGTGCAGTTATCACAAGAAAATCATACTCAATAGCATTAGAGATACTTGGCTGTGCCCTGTACCAGATAATTATGCCACCGATGTGATTATCTCATGATTACTGTACTCTTGACATGTCTCATTGTTTAATTAGAACAAATGTAATGATCAAGATTATTATTATTTACAAATGATAAGCTCTGTTTAAAACTAGTTAAAAATAGGAAAAAGTCACACTGCCAATTAGTTGTTCTACACTTAACGATCTTATGACATGCTAATACACAAAATGTAATTGAGACGAGGGAAAATGACAGACCATAGACTGCCTCCAAAGAGAAATGGTAAATAGAAAAGTTATCCTAGTTGACACTTCCACAAAGAAACAAATTCCAGAAAATTATTATTACTTGGGCAATGTATGGTATTTCAGTTAGCTAAGGAACGAAACATCTTCCATATCCCTTATGCCAGGGGTCTCTAAACTTGACTGCTTTAAGACTTGTAGACTTCAACTCCCAGAATTCCTCAGCCAGCATGGGAATTGAAGTCCACAAGTCTTAAAGCGGCCAAGTTTGAAGACCCCTGCCTTATGCCATATGCTTCTGATCTTATTTATTCATATAGGCTTGAAGTCTAACTTTTACTAACCACTGTCCAATAGTATTATCTTCAACAAACCCAAAGAAATCTCTGTGAAGATTCTCTGCTAAACTGGCAATTTTCAGATAACACTTTCCAACATTTTGATTTATCTGCTGAAATAGTCTGACAGCCTCATGGAGAGGGAGTATGATATAATGATTACATCTAGTCCAAAGCTAGCGATTACAAGCTAGATCTAGGGTCAAATGCCCCAGATGGAAACATACTGGCTGATCTTTTGACCATTTGCTGGTTGAATTCAGATGTAATATGAAATCATAATTGGCTCTCATTCATGTGCACACGCACCTCTGAGTCAGTTTATTCCTAGCTATTGCATAGACAATTCCATGCAATTTTGCCTGTAATAAGTTTGGAGATGGTTTCCCATTGCTGGCTTCATGCTTAAGACAGAATTAGAATTCACAGTCTTCTATCTTCCAGCCATATGCATTATCCAAATTAGCTGCCTTGCTTCCCGTGTAACAAACAATAGTTAAATAAATTACACTTCAGTGCAGTGATAGACAACCAGCAAGCTTTCTGTGCTAATTCAGCATCCATTCTGTGACCCCTGATAAAAACCTAGTTAATGTTTCTTAAATCCAGTGGCATAATGTTCCACTTCTTTAGCTTCAAAAATATTCCCAAAAAAATCTCAGTGAGGCTTAATGTATTTATTCTGTACTTAAACCTATCTCTCTCAACTCAACAGTAACTCTGGATGTTCAAAGCAGGTGGTTCAAGGAAAGAAAGTAGTGGAAACAGCAGAGCACAACACAGCTACTAGCACTAGGAAGAACTGACTTAAGAGACCAATGAAATTAGAAAAAAAAATTAAAGCTCAGAAATATGCCTGAGGTGTCTAGTGGTATGTGGGAAAGACCTTGGGAGATGGGGCAAAGAGATGATATCTAGGGAACAGTCAGATAAGAGACAGCATAGCCTGCAGCTAGATAGTGGGCAGGCCAAGAGGCTCAAAAGGGACCTCCCTGGTTTCTTGGCGTATAAAGAAGATGGTGGGAGAGCTATATTTTCAAACTTGCAAGACCCTGTTAATGTAGCTTTATAATAAGGTAGAATTATCTTATCTGACTCTGTTTCCTATCTGGTCTATTTGGTAAGGCTGACATCAATCTTGCAAGTCTTTCCCACTTGCCACTACAGATGGAAATGGATTACAATCCCAAACATGGAGTATAGGGGTATCAAAGAAGATTAAGAATACTGTTTAATAGTATGGTTCCAAGGGCACAAAACGAAAGCCTATAGAACAGTGGTTCTCAACCTGTGGGTCAGGACCCCATTTGGGGTCGAACGACCATTTCATGGGGTCACCAAACAAGGCTGTCCGCCATTTTTTTCCCCTTTTCTTTGGCCACGCCCCTGGCACCCGGTGATGTATAAGTGGTTGGGGGTCATCAAAACATGGGGAACTGTATTATGGGGTCACGGCATTAGAAAGGTTGAGAACCACTGCTATAGAACTTCTTGGTTATTTGATTAAATAATACCACAACAAACAAACTGAGATATATATTTAATTTTTCTATACTGCTTTTCCCTTGCTAATAATGGAAAAAACTTAAGATTCCAAAAAGTAACTCAAATTTGTTGGATGGTACTGCAGGTAGTCCTTGAGTTATGACCATAATTGAGTCCAAAATCTATGTTGCTAAGTGAAACATTTGTTGAGTTTTACCCCATTTTACGAATTTTCTTGCCACATTTGTCAAGTGAATCATTGCATTTGTTAAGTTAGTAACATGGTTGTTAAGTGAATCTGGATTCCCCATTGACTTTGCTTGTTAGAAGGTTGCAAAAGCTGGTAACGTGACCCCAGGACACTGCAACTGTCATAAATATGAACTGATTGCCAAGCAATCTGAATTCTGATCATGTAACCATGGGGATGCTTCAATTGTCGTTAAGTGTGAAAAACGCGTAGAAGTCACTTTTTTGAACTCAGTTGTAACTTCGACTGGTCACTAAATGAACTAAATGTTGTAAGTTGAGGACTACCTGTACAACTAATCTGCCAACTAAATTTAGGACAAGATGAAGCTACCATATCTGTGCTGCAAAAATGACCACTGGGTGTAAGCAAACTGGATGTCCTAGTTTTTTTGCCACCCACAGATGCTTCCAGATTAGTCATTTCTCTATCAAAGTTTTGACCAATCTGAAAATTCTTGGCTGTTTTCTAAGAACCGTTCCTTTTAATTTAATCAGTGGGGAAAACACGTATCTTTTTAATTTAAAAAGTGAGGGTAATACATAAACCATCATATTTCAACTCATTTACATGATCCAAGGTATTATTTTTGCTCCAAATACTGTCCCAAATCTCTCGCCCTGCTGCCTGGAAACAAAATGTTTTGGTTTTTTTGAGCCAAGAAATCAGTATAATGTTAACAACAACAAGAAGTAAGACACAACTACATACAAACCAAGAACCAATTGATCTGAGCTCCTTTGTAATATGTGATAAGCTTCCAATGATTCCTCCTGGGCAACTTTAGAACTTAGAATGAAAAAAAAATGAAATAAAATGAACATCCATCTCCTCAAAAAAAAAAAAAATACCTGCCATTTTACAAAAAATTGCCTGCATACATTGCAAAATGGAATTTTATTTGAAAGCTCCAGTGCCAGCTTTCATCCAGAATCTAAGCAAAGCTTCCAACGGAGCTGGAGGGTAAATTGGCAAAATTTACTAACACAATTAACACAGTCTCTAGGAATCTGATATATTCAGGCAGTGATCAAATCTTAATCAGAAATATGTCTTAACAGACTTGCCTGTGATTGTTTATATGAATACCTAGAAGTGGTGCAATCTATCAACTGTGCTAGTTGTTCAGCGCTGGAAGGCATGTGCTTACTGCTGCCTTCCTCCAGCAAACACGTTTTTCAAGAATTTCAATTAGGACAGACTGCTTGAAATGACAGGAAACATACTCTGCCTCTTCCTTATTTGTAGTGTTTCCAGTTTGTATATGATGTGATACAACTACCTATAGTTTCGCCATCAGCTATAATTTTCAAATCAGGAGGAAGTGAAAGATTCCAACGAATTGCAAGCCCACATTTGATTCTATGGCTCCGTGAGATGAGTGTTTTTTTGCAAAGTGTCCCAAACTGAAACAGGAGCCGGGTAGAAAGTGAGAGCTGGATATTTGTGGGTGGTGGGGTGGTATTCATGAGCCTTCCTTGTATTGCTAATCTAGCTTTAGATGAGGAAAACATAACTGCTGGGGTTGAAGTAAGATTACTCATGTGACTATTTTACCCAGAGAGGAATCAGTGCCCCAACCCTTATGGTTTTCATATTAGTTTGGAATAAAAATAGAAAAGCTGCTTAATCAAGTAAATAGTCCCTAGTGAATACCAAAAGCAAGAGAGTCAACAATACAGGCAGTTTTAATGACCGTTTAATGACTAATCACTTAGCAACTACTCGAAATTACCTTCAAAAAGTACTTATGACTTGGTTTTGAAGTTCTGATTCACACACACACACACCCTGCAGTCACATGATCACATTTTGGGCACTTGGCCACCGGCTCACACTTATGGCCACTTGCAGCATTCAGCGATCACATGACCATAATTTTTGACATTTTCTGGTTTCCAGCAAAAAATGTATATTGAATATAATTGGTTTGCTTAACAGCTGTGGCATTTGCTTAATGGCTGCTGTGTATTCTTAACAACTGCTATAAAAAAGTTCATTAAATCGAGCACGGTCATGTGGTATCCCATTTAATGGCCACCATGACTTACAACTGTAATTCCAGGCTTGTAAGACGAAGACAACCTGTAGACTTCTAATACATCCACTTGCTTAGAAAGTAGCTGGTTTGGGCGATTCGGGCTATTCACCACCAAGTGCTTGTGTGCAGAGAAGAGAAGACTCTACAGTAGAAATTCTGCACCATACTGAATATCAGGAAATAGAGGCTCATATTTCAGACCAGATCATTACAAATATTAGTGAGATTATTTCATCATGTAGTTTAAAAAGGAGACGGTTCAGAGACAGGCATGAGTTTGGGACCAAGGAATACAGTGTTTAGAGATCAATGATGCAAAGGGGATAGTGCCATGCCAGATATGGATTTGTTTCCAGCCTGAAGATAATTGGGATATTCTCTGGAACAAGAATAAGCCACCAAAAACTATATTATGTTATGCAGCTCATAATTAATGATACCAGGCTTTCATCTATTTTAATTAATTAATTAATGTATTCTGTTCTCTTCCCTTCTAAGCAAGTCCAACAGTATTCTCTCTCTGTATGTATGGATTTATAAACATATATATTCACAGATACGCACTAGTTTAAATAATAAACTAATTAATTACCCTGAAATATCCTAATTTTCTAGTTTGTATTTCTATTTTATTCTGAATCTGTAAACTGCTTCCTCTTTGGCACATGGCTGGAGCTCCAAGTTAGCCTAAGTCGAACAAACTTTATGGATTTTTCACAGATTTGTAGGCTCCATAAAGAAAAATGTCATATATTTGACTCTTACTGGAGCCATTGTTCCTCTTGGTCATGTGCATCTCCTATGATATTCACTCACTGGCAAATTACAAGGCTTAATATGTTCCACTGACCCTCATGCAGTAAGAGTTCACCCCACCCCACATGGAAAAGCTTAAAATGTGAATTTCACTCATGAGAGAATGTAAGTAGCATCCATTCTTTCCTTTTAGTCCTGTGTCTCTCACATGACAGTTTTGTAACCAGATTTGTATTTTGGACTCTGCAGGATAATAAGTAGTAATAATAATTAGAAAAAAATGAAAATCTGAAGTAGCAGAAAATCTGAAATGTCTAATGTACATTTAACACCACAAGATGGTCCTAGGAGACATCAGTGCCTATAGAGTTCTCTCTTTGTTGCTTGCTACATTTCTTCCCTTATCTGTCAATGTTTAAAGGACACTTTTAATACTAGAAAAATAGATGAGAACCTAGCATCTTTTTTGTACCTCCAATAACGTTTTGGAGAGCAAATAGGTACTCTCAGGAGGTTAGGAGGGGATAGTTGATGACTACAAACTAGCACTTTGTTTGGAAAGATGCTAATCTGTCCAGTAAAAAAGGAACAAGATAAATTGGGGACCTTGACAATTTCCTGGTAGCGCTGGGAGGCAAGGGTTGTTGGCAGGCTCTGTTTTCAGTCACAACAGAGGTGATAGGGCAGTGGTAGCACCATCTCTTGGCACTGATCTTTTAAAATTATTGGCTTGGCTCCAACTGATATTGTTCTACTTTACAATGACTTTAATCCCTGGGCACATGGTCAGAATGGCAATTCACTTAAGACCACTTTTGACCTTTGTTCTGTGCTTAATTCTATCTTCATTCTCCTCCAGCAGATATTTCTCTCCCTGCTGGCTTCTACAAATATCCCCAGCTAGAGAAATAGGAGGTAAGGAAAGGACTAAAGCATCCCCTCCTCCATCTTATCTTAGTGCATGCAGTAATTTACTCCTTCCTCCAAGGCATAACCTATACTTTAAAACCAGGCTTCTGCAGGCTTAAACTAGCTATGCTCATCTTGGCTACCAAAACTTTCTTTGGGTTATCCAAATAAGTTGGCTTCCTCCCTTCCCTTGGAATGAACATGCCAAACTACAGGTGGTGAAAAGGTCTAGAAAGAATGGAAAACTGCTAAGAATGAATCCCCTAATGAGCACATAGGACTGCTCTCTGCAAGAAAAAATAGTGCCTGCTCTTTTTTGAAGCAGATGTGCAATAAGTGTGCTCAGTAGAGAATTAGAAGACCCTCACTATGAGTCTCTGGTGGGTGCCTGGTGCTCTTTTTGCTTGCAGAGTTATGGATGAGCTTCTGAAGTCAAAGTGTCTTCCTGAAATAAGTCAGAATCCATTTGCGCAACTCCAAACGATCTGATCTGAACTTGCCCTTTGAGAAAATGGATGTTATTTTTTTTTCTACTCTTCTACTTAATACTACCAATACATTTTGTATAATAATAGAAAGAAGACCTGGAGCTTCAGACAGTACCTGTTTCTGCAATAGCAAAGGTTTTTGACCTTTTCTTTGGGGAATTATAACTTTTCATTCAATGCATAAACACAAAACACTGGGCAGGGGAGAGGGGGATGGAAGTTTGCTACAGGAGGATGGCCAGGACTGGTCCTACTATTAAGTTGAGCAGGATGACTAAATCAGGCAGCGCATACTGAAATGCTCACGGTGCATGTGCCAAGTGGCTTTTACTGCATCTAGTGTCAATGCTGCAAATATTGTATATTCTTGCTTTTGACAATATGCAGACCTGTCTGGTATTTATGGGGTTAATACAGAGCAGAAGTGGGGTGGGGGTAAAGCCCTGGAAAGAAAGAGGAAGAAAACCTTTGACCTTCACACTAATTGGATAATGTGATATATGACAGCTAATTTAGGGAGGGGACATACTGATAATTTAACTGCTCAAAGAGAACTTAGATCCTAGCATCCCTCCGTTATGCATGTGCCGACATTTTGTAACAATCACTGACTTTTAGGAAAATAAATGCCTGGAAGTTCTTTGAAGTGTTTCATTAGCCGGAACCATAACACCTAGTTTATTCACCATCACATCAGTAGTGATGAAACCAAGGTTCAGTAGCTAGCTTTGTCCAATTCTGAGCCAAAGGAAAATTTGAGTTTCCCTCTAGGCTGCAAAATGTTTTGACTCTCACTTTATTTTATTAGATTTTTTTTATCTTATTACTTCAAAAATAAATCAAAGTGGCAAACATGCCTAATACTCCTTCCTCCTATTTTCCCCACAGAAACCCTGTGAGGTGAGTTGGGAAAAAAGTGAAAGATTGGCTCAAAGACACTCAACTGTTTTTCATGCTTAAGGTAGAATTAGAATTCACGGTTTCCTGATTTCTAGCCCAGCATTTTAACCAGAACATCAAACTGGCTCTGTTTATTTTGTTAAATCTTACAATGCATGAACCATAACCATTACTCAAATAATTATCATGGAGAAATTCCAGAGGAGTTGTGTTTCTTTGTTGCAGAAAAGCTACAGTCAAAATGTCTTAAAGACCAGGTTTTAAAATAAGTCAACATCTGCAACTAAAAATATGCTTTATAAGGCCACAGGGGGTTGTTTTCAGTTAACAATTCTATTATTCATCATATAGGAATGTGGTGAAGGTTGGGGTAGGATATTATAAATATTGTGGCTAAACTGTCACAGAGTGAGTGAGGTTAGTCAACCCATCATAAGATATACAATTTAGCTCTATGAATGGGATAAAATATCTTCACTCTGTGGTTTCCCAGATGGTGTAAAAATCAAAAAGATTTTATTTGTCCTTGCCCAAATTTTGACAAGTCAAATCAGTGCCATTATCAAAACTAAACAAATACAAATCTGCGATTCTCTTCTCTTTGATATACTAATGCTTGAACTGATGTCACAAATCTTTCCCCTGAATAAATCCTCCATTCTATAGTGATATTTTCCAGAACTGCCAAATTATCTATCCTGAGCATAAATGAGGTTACGTGCTTCTTGTGGTGGACGTCCACATAGATCAACTGATGGAGCTGTGCCATCTTGCTAGTATGACAGTACTCACATGTTCCTGATTTTGTAGGTCCTGAACGAGTCTTAGGTTGATTGGCTGAATAGTATATAGAAGTTTATAAGATTGGCATTAGAAGCTTAATGTTAAGAATGGGGGGAGGGGGTTTCCTACAGACACAATTGAAAGACAAAGAAAAAAAGGAGAGTCAGAAATGAAACCTATTTGTTCCAAGGAATGTGACTAATAAGTGATACTGGGAAGGGGAAGAAGAAGAAGAAGAAAAGAGGAATTACAAATAGTCCTCAACTTACAACTATAATTGGCCCCAGAATTTCTGTTGCTAAGCAAGGAAGTTGTTAAGTGAGTTGCATTGTATCTGTATGCTTTCAAACTGCTAGGCTGGCAGGAGATGGGGTGAGGATGGGAGCTCACCCTGGTGCATGGCACTCAGATATCAAACCTGGGCTGCTGACTTTCCAACTGACAAGCCCAGCATCTTAACCACTGAGCCACCACATCTAGATAGATGGATGGATGGATGGATTAATGTTGTAAGCCTCCCAGAATCTCCTTGCAGAGAGATGGGCATCAAACTAATAAAAAATAAAAATAAATATTGCAGAAAATGTGTATGTTGTGTCTGTCTACACCAGCGGTTCTCAACCTGTGGGTCGCAACCCCATTTGGGGTCGAATGACCATTTCACAGGGGTCGCCAAACAACGCGATCCGCCATTTTTTGTGTGCCGCACATGTGCGCCGTGCGCATGCACGCCGCGTGCATGTACACCGCCACGCACGTGCACACTGCCGCGCATGTGCGTCATGTATGTACACGCTGCCACGCATGCGCACTGCGCATGTGCACACCGCCGCACATGGGGACGCACTGCACATGCACGCCACGAATGGGGACGCCGCCGCATATGTGCGCCGTGTGTGGGGATGCGCCACGTATGCGCACCACGCATGGGGGCGCTGCCGCGCATGTGTGGCACGCATGGGGACATCGCCACGCATGGGCGGCGCGGCGCGCATGCGCGGCGCGTCCTTATGACTGGGGTCGCCAGAAAAAAAAGGTTGAGAACCACTGGTCTACACACATGTGTATATGTCTAATATAGAATCTCACTAAACTGATTCTGACTATAAATTCAATAAATAACAATTACATAATTCATCTACTTAAAAGGAATTATCATGTTGATGAGGAAACTGAGCTGAAAACCCTTTAACACTGAATCCATGAACAGGATGACACAGATCCAAGAGGATGATTGCCCATTTATAGATATACCTGCAATATTTCTTCAAATGGGCTAATCTAACCTGCCATTTGTTCAAGCTAAGACACTTAGACAATTTTATTTCCTTGGATGGAACAAAACAATGAAAACAAGATGAGAGTAAGGGTGGTGCCATAACCTTTGCACAGATTTTAGGAAGAAATGTTTGGCACAGCCTTTCAGGATTCTTGATTAATGGTTACCTTCAGTCAGGACACTGATTTATCATTCTTAAAAGTAAATTTTAAGCAAGCAAGCTTAACAGAAGTACTGCAAAGACAGACTTCAGCCAAATATTATCCAGAAGTCAGATCCTAGCAGTGCCATTTTCTTCCTATTTACCAGCATTAACTTTATTGCCATTCACTCTTGGAGCTTACTGGCATAGCAGTCAAATGGAACTACAGTTAGTCTCATATGTATGTGTGTGAGAGAATATAAAGGCATTTATATACAGTATATCCATATACCTATGTATATAACTCTTCACAGGGTTCAAACAATCTCCAGTACCACCCCAAGAACGAGAAGTTCTAGGTCAGTGGTTCTTAACCTGGGCGATATCGCCCCCCAGGGGGCGATTTCATTTTTCAGGGGGGCAATGGAACAAAAAGGGGCGACGCGGGGGCAAAGGAACAAAAAAGGGGCGATATGGGGGTGATGGAGCGAGAAGTTTTGGGGACACTTTTGAGACTTTTTCATACAGTGAACTGCTGTATATCTGTTGTACAAAAACATCAGATCGCTCGCTATTAGTGGATTGAATTGTGTTTTCAAATGTTCCTCCAGCTAGCTTCAGTACAGAACGCCGTACAGATGTGAATATGCGTCGCTTATCTTCATGAGCGTTGCGCAGCAGCCTCTACCCTTTTTATATTTCTTTTTGCGTCTTAAATTTCATTTGTAATTCAATCATTAAATGTTACTGTTTTTCTTTTCGGGCATTTCACTTTCTTGCAATTGAATTTTGTTTTCAGTGGTCATTACATTTAAGTGTCTTGAATAAATAAGATAATAATGAAATACATGTATCACGAAGTTTGGGAATAAAGTGACGGGTGGCACCAAAATTTTTCACACAGTTGAGATATGGGAAAAAGACTGAAAATAAATTATTTGCATCATATGTCCTGATGACAATTTTAAAGAAAACAAAAAAAGTGTTTGCATAAATTGAAGAATTATTTCCTATGTTGTGATTGAGAGGTTATGTTGGGGGAGGGGGGCGATGACAACTTCCTCATTGGCTCAAGGGGGCGATTCGTTCAAAAAGGTTAAGAACCACTGTTCTAGGTGACAAACAGGCTGAAGACTTAAGATGCAGTTGAAGAGGTGGCAAAGCCTACCTCTCAACTCCCTAAACATAGTGTTACCAGGAAAAGAGAACATTTGCTCCTTATCTACTTTCTCTTTTTTTTATTTTCTCTACCCCCTCCCCAGTAAGATTGAGATCAGTCCTGCAGGGTGGGGTGCCTTCACTTCATCCCGGGATGTCCTGGTTTCTACCATCTGCAATATAGGCACAAACAAGATTTGATGGAACAATTAATCTCTTTGTACAAGCAAAATGCTCGTCATGCTTTGCTTTCTAGTACCACATGCTGAGATAAAAATAAAGCGCAACAGGACTCCTTAGGGTTCAGCTCTAAACTTTGGTTTTGCATTGGGGGTGAATCCAGGAACTAAATGATCAACCTTTAAAGTGGTCCCAAGTGTTGTGTCTAATCTGCAGCAGTGGGCAAACAGACATGTTCTTCCCCAGAAAGCTTGGCCAGATTACTACAGAGAATAAAAGCACAATAACAAGCTTTTTCTAGGCTAGTTGGCAGCCCTACCTGGAATATGTTTTTTTTTTATCCCAGTGGGGAGTCATGATAGCTAGTGCAGCTCTGGGTTAAGAGAAAAGGTTTCCAAGCCAGAGGGTGCAAAGCTTTTAGGAGGGCTTGAATTTCTAGGGATTCTGGGGTAAGAAAATAATCCCACATTCTGTTATTGCAGATCTCCTGCATTAAATGGATTCTGCATAACTGAACCAAGGTAGTGTCGATATTGATTGAATTTATAATCATTTATGATTTATTGCTTAGCAGGGTTTATTCTTTTGGGTTAGTAGAATTTGGAATGAGTTGTTTTAGCATGAAAACGAAAGATCCAATAGACTGCATGTACTCCCAGTGGCCCTTTTTTTTCTTTTGGGAAATAGCTTCTGTTGCCTCTGCTACTATGAAAGCCCCTGTTTCAGCCTACTGTGTTCCCTAAATTTAAACCAATTGTGAAGCCCAACTGGAGCCAGACAGGAGGAAGTCAGCGTGCTCTGAGCTTGCTTTGATTTTGCTGCTGTTGGCACTGAATTTGCTGCCACTCCCCATCAGGCAGTGATACAAGGACAAAGCATTAAATCAATGCCTTGAAAGAGGCAACTTCCAAGAAACTCAAGGAAGAGGTTGGTTTCAGACTTACATAGAATACTTTTGTTCATCCCCCCCCCCCTCCTCTTTTGGCAAGAATTTGGGTGGGGAAATATAACACTTGAATGTAGTTTTATAGGCTTAGTGATAACATAAATATAAATGCAATATGCAGAGCATGACTTCAGCAAGCATTATATAATCCTAATACCTAATTTAAAGATTGATTAGGCACTGGCTATGAAATGCCATGCATGCTTAGAGAATCCTTATTCAATTAAAGGCTTATCACATATGGCTGCTACTACACTGTTAGATGCTAAACTAGTGATTATTTTCATGGAATCCAAGAGGAAGTAAGGCCATAAAAGGACAACCCTCCCATTCCCCCACTCATTTACTTCTAAAGCATGCTTCGGATACAGTTTCCGTACACAGTGAAATATGCAAAGGGAAGCAATTTGAAAATACTACACAATGTTTCTCTTCTCTCTCTTTTCCCACCTGTAAACATTTATTTCATTCAACATTTTAGAGAAAATATATCCATTGTGAAAGAGAAAGAACAAAAGCAGGGATAAAAAGGTAGGATACAGAGGAGGAAACAAGGGATTTACAAATGCCATAAAGATTATACTTTTCCAGTATATTGACTTTGAATAACTAAATATATTATGTGGTTTTAAAGGTCTGAAAATTGCTGTTAAGCGCTAAGGAAGCCACAAATATTTTAAATATGGTCAGCACAATATAAATCATAAAATGAAATAAAAAATGATTTTTTTTCCATGCTAAAAGTCTATTCTAATTTACAAGTTCCAAAAAATTAAAATATAGACTTTATGCAGTCAAAGAAAACACAAATTCATGTATTGAACTGTAGTCTAGGAATGACATTCAATTTGAATGAAGTTCTGTGTGGGGAGTTTACTTTTGGGATGTGAACTTACGACATTTGCAGAAGAAAATGTAATAATAATTTATCTGTGCAGAAATAGTTATAGTATTATTTATCCTTCTTGATGTTCCATTAAAATCTGAATTTAAACCACTCCTCTGAAGGAAACTGTGCTGATTTCAGTCATGCATTTAGGGCAGAGGAAATGATTGTAATAAGCCATTTTAAGCAGAATTCTGTGAAAAAAATGCAGCCTGCTGAAATCAATGGACTTATTTCCAAGTAATGTTTGCATCTAACTGTTTGCAGTTTAACGCAGCAGCAGTTCCTACATTTCATTTAACTAAGAATAGCTTTGCCTTCACCCTTCCAGAGAGACACCTTCAGGTTTATTAATACATATGAAGTTTTGTTTCAGGCAATGTGGACTCCACCCTTAAAATCAGTAGAAACTGATTCAAGTAATATTTATACTTTCTTGGATTTGGGATTGAGAACCAATCCCAGCCAACCAAGAACTTGGGGAATGGAACGACCTTCTTTCCTATCTTGATAATACTCTATTAGAGTGATTTGAACTCATATTTATATAAATCTTCTTTACCCATCACATCAGGATACGGCCTGCTGAATCTTTAACTGAAGATATGTCTGATTAGGAGAAAGGAGAATGAACAGAAAAACTGATTTTATAAAGGCCATCAGTTCAAGCTTACATCCCCCCAAAAGCATCTTATTCCAATGAAGCACTGGAAGAACATCTTCATTTCCCCAGAGACTCTGTCTTCTTGACACCAGTTGGCTGTCCTGCCAGCTTTTAAACTTGCAGCCAAGCCAGCCTTTCTCCCCGACTTCTCTCCATGCAGAGATATAAACTGCCAAGTGGTAGCTTGTAAAGCAAGATTCCTGATTTGTATTCTCATTAGTGAATTACCGAATGAGAGATCAATCTTCTTACCTTGAACTGACAGACGCAAGTCACGGTATCACCAATCCTTAAGCATTCCCCATCAAATTTGCAAGTATTGGTGTCACAGAGAAAGAGATCATTTTCTCTGTCATCGTAACCTCAAACAGAAGAGAAAAATGCTGTCAGCTTCAGTCTGGCAAATGGACAGGAATAGGGCAACTGCTTTTTGAGGCACAACAACCCTTGTGGAAGAAGCATATTCTGTTTTCCCATACCCACTTTGTCTAGCATCCTTTTTCCAAAGGAGTTTGCGATCCTGGCATACTCACCTTGCTGCTGCCTCATCACCTCTTTCTCTGTGATGAGATTCTAATTTCTCAAAAAAAAAAAAAAATTGCTTGTAAAGCAACACATTTTTTGTTCCTCCTAACAGCTCTTCTGCCTCTAAGTCTAAAATGGGAATTTCTCCAATGCCCCTCTAGTAATAAAGATAAACCAGCTGCATAGTTTTTGTGATAGGTTGCCTGGTTCCAATGAAGACTGATCACCTCCTGGTTAATAGGAGGGAGGGGGCAGGTTTTGCAAAGAGCTGCCCAAAGAGCCTTTCCTCCAGTTCTGATAGGCAGGCTAGCAGATCTGACTAGAGAGTCAGCTCACAAATGCCTCGGCCAGTGTTTCTCAACCTTGACAATTTTAAGGCATGTGGACTTCAACTCCCAGAATTCCACAGCCAGCAATGCTGGAATTCTGGGAGTTGAAGGTCCACATGTCTTAAAATTGTCAAGGTTGAGAAACACTGGTAGACAGTTGTCAGACCTCAGCTAGTTGCCATCCTATTCCGAGGGTGTGTAGCAAGGGATTAAACAAAACAGCCACTTTCAAGCTCCAAATCTATGTTCTAAGCTCGGCTGGGTTTTAAAAATGAAAGCATTACTGCTAGGGCAAAGGCAACGTTGCTCTGAACAACTTGGATAGTGGAGACACAGCCTCCACCAAACTATGCCATTTCTGTAATGTATTTGAAGTAGTTTGAAGAATACTTTTAACATGACAGAACAGTACCAGGCTAAATTCTACAGATGCTGCAAAGGTGACTGAAATATGAAGCTTTGGGTTTGTTTGACTTAATTAAATGAAACCAATAAAGATGAGGAAACTGCAGTGCTGACCAAATGATATATTCAGCAAGTATTGTCCCCACCTTCTGTACACAGAGAGAAAAGATCTGTTTTTGCTTCAGGTTCAGACTTTTCACACTTTTATGGGGGAAGCAGAAGCTGCATTCTTCTAGTGGCTTGCCATTTTTCTCACTGCGTGTATAGATGCATAGTCGTAAAGGAGTCCTTACATAAGAAATATAGAGATTTTCACTGGAAGGGAAAATACTTCCAGAAACATTTGGAAGTCAAGCTCATGTGGGAAGCCCTGCACAGCTGGTGAGCACATTCCAGACAGAAGAACGATTAATCTCTTGAGGATGAGCCCGGTCATCAGAAAAGGCAACTGATGCAGAGAGGTAATAACTCTCTGGTGCTGCCTCTTCCTTATTCAATTAGAGCATTTCAGTTGGAGGGTGCCTGGCAAACCACTTTGAGCAGGGATGAAACTGACCAGACAAATCAGGCAAAGGAAGCCTGCTTAATCACAGCTTTCAGAAACAGTAGGCAGCTTTGGACCTGATTGTTAATACTTTTCTTTTCGGGAATAAAGTATTTCCTCCAATTTAACTCCTTTACAGAAAGCATCTCAAAGCTAGTATAAAAGTTAAGAGAGAAAGAGGGAGAGGGTGCGAAGGAAAGAACTGGAAGTCTCCCCAAAGATCTAAAGATCCCCGGAGTATGTCCAAAGCAACAAGGCAGGTGGAAATGAGTTTTCTGGACTTGCTGGTTCCTGGTAAGCAGCCCAGACTTTCCTGTACACAAGATCATCCCTTTTAAGTGATGCTTTCTATCTCTTGCTTGCTTGCTTGCTCTAACTCTGAACAACGGCAAGCGCCCTAAGACTCATTTTACCAGATCCACCCTTTGCCGGCACGTAAGTTTGCGTTCAGAAAAGCACAAGCCTAGCGAGCTCACCATCCAGTCAGTCTCTATAAGAGGCAATTCAAGGCGGGATGGAAGCAGCAAAAGCTCGTTACCTTGTCTCCCGGGTTCCCCAGGCATTTCCAAAAACAGCCCCCGGGGTGGGCCGCTTTTCAGAAACGCCTCAAATCCCAATCCCTCGAATCCTCCCTCTTTCGCCCGTCCGGGAAAAAAAAAAAAAGAGAGAGATGCCTCTGCTTGCAAAGGGAGGGACTCCATTTCTGTCCCACGTTCCCGCCCAAGCTTACCGGAGCAATTCCAGCCGGTCGGCGTTTGGCAGTCACTTAAGGAGGTAGGGAAGGCTGCAAGTTTGTCCGGCCGGGCGACGATGAGCAGTGTCACTGGCAGAAGCAACCAGCAAAAGCAATCGCAAAGTGTCCAGCTGCTGCACTGGCGAACTGCGGAAGATTCCCACAACACCATGACTTCTGGAGTCAACTCTAGAGCGGCAGTGAGAGGGAAGCTCCCCAAAGCAGGTCGGTCTCGGACAGGCGGGCAGCAAGAGGCGTCGGGGGCGACTTAGCATCCCGGGGGCCCCAGCCAACAGCAAGCTAGGAAGAAGCAGGAGTAGCACCCAAGTACTAGCATGGTGAAGAAGAGCTTGAAGAGGATCCTGAGAGTTTCGGCAGAGATATCCAGTGGCCTAGCCCAGCCCGGGGAATGGCAGGAGCAAGGGCGGCCAAGAAGGAGAAGGAGCACCAGGAGGCTGGAGCAGCCGCTGCCATAAGGGGTCGGGCTGGGCTGGGCTGGGCTGAGCTGGAGAAAAGAGCGTCAAGGCGCTTCGCAGCCAAGCCGCCGCTGCCTTCTCTCCTGCTCTGCCGCCCGCATCCCTCTGGCGTTGGGAAAGCAGCAGGTCCTCTCAGCCCGCCGGGGTCACGTGGCGCAGGCAGAACTGGCTCTGATTGGACGAGAGGAATGCAGGTCCCCGGGAAGGAGGAGGGGAGGAGGCAGGGTGGTGGCAGCGGCGGCAACAGAAGCAGCTGGAGCGAGAGATGCTGATGTTGGCTGGGCTGGGTCCTCGCTCTGTGAGCAGCACCGGGGAGCTCGGGGGCGGCAACACCCAACCCCGCCCTGTGAGCTGGTGGGGCTCAGCCGGCAAGTGGCGGATGAGAGAGAGAAGCCGCTTCCTCCCCGGATGGATGAACTGATTCGCAGCCAAGACGTGGGCGTCGGAGATCTCGGACTGAGCGACGTCTTCTTCTTCCCGAAGAAAGCCCCTCGCTCTTCTCGTCCCCTGGCCGGGAAGAGCTGCCAGCTGGATCTACAGCGTGATGCTTCTGCGGCGCCCTCTCTGAAACCTTGCATCCTTCCCGGGCGAAGGCGCTTTCGCGGCGCAGCGTCCGCCCAGCCGCTGCCGCTTGCTCTCCCAAGCCCTCCCGTAGACGGAACGTGCAGGCAACGCGCTCATTGAGCCCAGGTCCCAGCCAAGGCGCACCGCAGGCGTGTGAAAGTTGGATGCGGTCACTACGCATGTGCGAGCGCCGAAGGTCCGCAAGCGCGCGCGCGCGCGCCCGCCCGCCACCGGTTTGTGTGTTTTTGTGTGTATGTGTACGTATATAAAATGGTGTGTGATACATGTCCGCGAAGAAGCGGCGGCGACTGTATTTACAACAAACAGCGGAGGTAACACTCTGTAAATGGGCCCGTACACGCGGAGGGAGAGGGGCGGGGGAAGAGTCGTGGAAGAACTAAGGCCCACCGCACAATTCTTTTGATAGGTGTCTGCATTTTCCTCTCGCGCCGTCCGCCCGCGCCTGAAGGGGCCAGTCTTTCAACAGTCTGCGTGGGTTCTCGTAAATGGCCAGGGCAGAAAACTAGGCTGCAGCGCGTTCCGCGGCTGGAAATACCCAGCTGAAGCGCTGGCTTCTTTCGTCTGAGGCTTGAAAGTTCGTGGCGACAACCGAAGGAGCGCCGTCTGCGTGTGGAGGGTTGTGGAAAGGGGAAGGGAAGAAAAAAGCAGTAAGATGGAGGAGTCGGAAGAGAAGCCAGAGGGAGCAACGACCAGCAGATTCATCTTCATCTCTCTCTCCCGAAGAACGGGCTATCCGCCGTTGCGGGCGTGGAGCACTGCTGCAGGCAACTTCCGCTCCGATTCACCAGGAGGGGGGTCGCCGCTTCGTCCTCTCGGGTTCAGCTCCAGGGTTTGGAGCCACGCCCTGGGCAAGTCTCCCTCAAGTCGGCGACTCTCAGAGGAGAGGACTTAAGTCAGCACGCGGGCTCGGGCCGGGCCGCACGTGGAGCTGCGCAAGCCCAGCGCTCGGTGTTTTGACTGTCAGCGCTTATGTTGGCTGTAGGAACGAGCGTACATTTCTTTAGAAAAATCCGGGGAGAAGAAGAGGTAGTTTTGTTTTTGGCGGCTTTTTTTTTTTTTTTTTTTTGCTCTGGTCAAAAGCAGGGGAGGAAACCAAGCAGGGAAAAGGAGGCGTCAGCGAGAATGTCTTCCGTGCCTGGCGTGGGATTCATTTCCCTATTTGCCTCTCGCGCTTCCCCCCCCCCCCGGAACCGTGGGCGATGCGGGAGAGAAACGAAATGTGTTAATCGCCGCCGCCGCCCGCACCTCGCTGACTAATTTGTTTCTGCCTTAAAGCTCGACGCGTTTGGCAGACGTGCCCCAATGGTTCCCTGCAGGCAAATATTCTGCGAACCCTTCGCCCCGCGCTGCTGCTTCGCTTCCCACCGAAGTCGCGCTTTCCTTTACCCTCCCGTTGCGCCCTTTCACACGCCTGCCCCGTGGCAGCGGGCGGAGAAAGCGCGGCCCTCCAGTCTGCGCTATGCAGCGGCTCTTGCTTCTTGACTGCATTAGCGCGAGCGGGCGCGCGTGCTCACTGGGAAGCAACTGGGACAATAAGCGGTGATCAGTTGGTCCTGAAATGGCATCGAAGGAAGCGTTCGGCAGACGCAGCTGCATCAGGTCTTCGAAGGAGAAGAAAAATCCCCATTATAGGAAGACTGAGGGGGGAGAGCCGTCATGCAAGAAACAAACGAATTAAATAAGCTGTTTTCCTCCACGCAGACACCCTCTCGCGTCCCCCCGCGCGCCTTTAGATTAGAGCCGCTTCAGCCGAAGTAGTGGCATCCAATTTGCTCGTTGCGTGAACGGCGATTTAACAGCTCGGAACTTGCAGGCGAGCCAGAGTTCCTTCTCCTTTCCAACCAGGCAGGTTGGCAGTTTATCAGGCTTTGTAGGAGAAAGCGAAAAACCACGCTTTCAAGGAAATGAAAGCAAAAGCCGTCAGCAAGCGTTTAGGCAGCAATTGCGGTGATCAAGTAAAAAAAAAAAAAAGCTGAACCTCGCGGGAGTTCGGGGGCACATTGCGGGGCGGGAAAAGGAGCGAGGCGGGAAAGAGGCAGAAATTAGCCTGCCCTTGTGTGCGCATTGACAGCTTTAAAAGCCGTTCAGTAAATTCGCAGTCCCCACACGCGGGCTTGCTTAAAATCGTCAGGCTGAGGTTTCTTTTTCTTTAGTGCGTGCATTTGCATCCATTCGAATCGTTTTGGGGTTTTGTTTTTGTTTTTTTTTGCTTCCTCCGTATTGGACAGAGGAAGAATTGTTACGTTCTTTAACATTTGGGCCTTAGTCGCTCTTCCTCTCACTTTCTGTGGCTTCCCATACAGGGAGACTGCATTAATCCACCAAGGGGGCACACTTAACACACAAAGCTCCACCATGTGGCAAGAGCGCATCAGTCACTGGATACTGTACTGAGTTGTAGAAATAGCAGTTGAATAAAAGAAATGGCTTCTCAGTGAATTCTGGCAGTCAAAGGCTGCCAGCAAATGGAGAGAAGGTAGTGGTGGTTGGGGGGAAATCACTCGGTGCTTTGAGAGGCAGCCTCTGTCAAACGTACATCTTCAGCAGCATGTATTTATTACTCTTGCCCACCCATACTTGCGTGGGTAGAAATTTGAAAGGCTCAAGGGCTAGAGAAGTGAAGACACCCCCCCCCCCAGAGAGTTGGCTGATCCTTCAAGATTAACCAGTATCAGTGCCACTGCATTAAAACATGGACCCCATTAAAGCATGTCACTTTCTCACTTTGTCAGCTGTATCAGGGAGGGAAGACACAAGGGGAGGAGATTTGCAACCATTGGTTTTTAGCAAAATTAATTCTAATTTGGAGATAGGCAAACACTCTGGTGTTGCTAAGCAGAGCTAAACACAGCTTCTTAACCAGACCAAAGTAGTACCATAACAATGAGTACTATTCATATATGGGAGTAATCATAATCTTAAAAAGAAAGGAAAAAAACCTATCTAGCAGGGGATCATTTTGCAAGAGATAATAGAGAAATCTAAGAAGATGATTTGTATAATAGCATATATAAGTGGCAGAATTCAGCTAATTTTGGCTGATCTCAGAAAGGCTTGTTGGTAACCCACTAAACAGGCTGATTACTACAAACTGGTTAGTATTTTGATGAGAGACCACTAAAAAAGTCCCATAGGAAATAAGCTAAAGGGATATTTAAAAAAAAAAACCCTTGAAGAAAGCAACAGTAAAATGCTTATGCCTTGCTGCTAAAGAAAAATCATGGGGTAGGATTGCCTAAGGGAAAACTTGAATATCATTGTGGAAGATTCAAAATCTGAATTCTAGCTTATTAGTTGACCCCAAAGTTGTATGCCAAGACAAACAGCCCTTAGGAGCTCCCATCTGGCCAGCCACATGGCCAATACTTGTCTTGCTGCTTCAATTTTTTAGCACAATCCCCTAAACGATCACCCCAGGCCTTTGATGTAAGCTGTGACTTTTAAGGATAAAAGACATTAAAATTACCCAAATGCTTCCAGTCTTCTTTGATATGTTGATAGAATAAATCTGCTTTCTTTTACCACCTGGTTTAAGATGATGGTGCTGCTGCTGCTGCTGCTGCTGCTGTTGCTATTGCACCTTTTGAATATTCCCAAACCCATCTGGCATCTTGTGTAGCATGTGGGTGGTCAACTGGCAACTGGAGCTGCATCCACAGATACAACTCCTCTTTGATTGGGCAGATTTTCTTGCTTCCCATATGAAATGAAAGGAATCTCCAGGGCCATTACATTCTCACCCAGGCTTTTGTGTTGCCTTTTTATTTTGCCCTATGAATGATAATTGCTAAGCTCCAGGCAACTTGTGCCCAAAGTTTGAATTCCACTGAAATTGCCTGCATTTAAATAAATTTCAGTTTTCATTGTTCTGAGAAGCAAATCACTGAATGTTTCCTGGTTCAACTACCTATGAGTTTCCATCATCCATAGTATCTTGATATGCGTTTCCATCATATTTCTGAATAAACCAGCAATAAAAGCCATCTATAAAGCTAACATTTTAAGACCAAATTCATTTTTGTCAATTTATTTCAGCATTCTTTTTCTCATTGCTTGATTAGGGTTTGGGGAGTGAACAATTTGTGGATAAATAAAAGTAATGGTTAAAAAGAAACAAAGCATAGCCATGAGAATCATTACCGACAATATGGCTATATAATAATATCTCTGTCTCCTATGTTTTAAATTTTTTATTTGGAGGTAAGGCAGTTTTCCTGCAGTTTTCAATTTTCAGGTTTACATTTCTGGATGGAAGAACTTTTTCCTGAAATAAAAAAGATCATATCACCCCTTTTAGTTGATTTTAATTTTGTTTCTATTGATGCTATTGTTTCTTCCTGCATTCTTTCAGGAATTAGGGAGTAAAAATCACAAATAGCAATGAGAGATCATTAAGACAATTGAGAGCAACATAAAATGGTTCCCCGTTTAATTTTTGACATTTTGAGTGCACAAATTGATTGTGGAAGAAAGACCTCTGGCTGGAACTTCTTGGAGCTCTTCCCTCAACCAAACAACACTGGATTTATCTTAGTATAAGCAGAATAGATGACTGTTTATCTAAAGCAGCTGCCCTCAGACTGGTGTACTCCAGATATGTTAGGGCAGGGGTCTTCAAACTTGGCCCTTTTATGACTTGTGGACTTCAACTCCCAAAATTCCTCAGCCAGCCTCACTGGCTGAGGAATTCTGGGAGTTGAAGTCCACAAGTCAAAAGGGCCAAGTTTGAAGACCCCTGTGTTAGGGCTTCTGTTTCCAGAATTTCTAATCTTCATAGAAGGAAAATATGAAAGAAGACCGGTAACATTTGGAGACAATGGATTGGGGAATGCTGATCTAAAGCCGAGGTGGCGCAGCAGTTAGAGTGCAATACTGCAGGCCACGTTAGCTGACTGTGTTCAGCAGGTTAGCGGTTCAAATCTCACCGGCTCAAGGTTGACTCAGCCTTCCATCCTTCCGGGGTAGGTAAAATGAGGACCCAGATTGTTGGGGGCAATGTAAATATATATATATATACATTGCTTACTGGTGTACACCGCTTAGAGAGTGCTTGCACTTAAAGCGGTATATAAGTCTCATAAATAAATAATAAATAAATAAATAAAGCTGTGCACTAGTTGAAATTAGTCTTTGGTAATCAGGCTGTTTGGTTCCTATCAAAATGATCCAATGTAGAGTTCTTCCTAATGCTCATTTATTAACGTTCATCTAGTACATTTCTGGACAATTTGGCAGGCGTTATGGTATCCTAGATGTTAGGATATCAGGAAATTAGACATAATATTAACCATAATCATAAAATCACATTTGGCTCCCAAACTTTTATTTCTGTACTCTGAGCTCTCCTGAGATAAACAAAATTTGCTCCATGAACAAATATGCAATTCCCTCCCCTTTTTTCTTAGAAAACAAAAGGAAATCTGGTAACTTGAGTTTACGGCATACTTAACAAATCTAGAACAGTGCAGTAATATTAAGCAGAAGAACCCCAAACAAGGAAAAAGAACCAAAATTTTTGATCTGCTTCCTCTGGATGTATAATATAATTATGGCTTCTTCACTGTGGTCTGACTAATATGAAGCTCCAGGAAGCAAAATTGCCCCTTTATTTTTTTATAACTCTAGGCACCCCACCTAGACTTCTGTCCCCTTTTCCATCCTTTACCTTATTTTAAATTGTTCTCAATTTATCTTTTTTTAATACAGACATTGCGAGTGTTTTAAAAAAAATAACCATGCAACACACATATGGTTCCTGCGATGCTCAAAAGCTTCATATTTTAGGCTGGAAATAAAATTCAAGCAATATTTCTGTTTCTGAATCTAAATAGGTATTTAGACTTCTAAAAAACTCAAAAAAAGTGTTGGGGGATTATTTATCCCCTGCATGATTTGGATATGCCCTGTTTTTTTTTTTTTTCTTGTATACTTGGGCAATTCCCGTAAGCATTATGGACCAAGTAATACATATTTCCCTAAAAATGACAGGTGACTTTCTTTTTGGCTTAGACCTTGTTTTCTCAAGCATGTGAGATCATACCCCTAAAGGAGCACATAACAAAAACAACATCTGTTTGTTAGATTTTAAATAGCCCAACAGCAAATGTTTGCTGTTTCAAATGAAGCAAACTGACAGTGCAACCTAAGAGTTTACAGCTTTAGTGTAGAGTTACTTTCTTTATTGAATTAAAGCCCTAATTGCTAGATGTACATACCATGTACCCATTGAAATCTCTGGCAAGTCCCCCATTGAACTGAATGACCCTGGACTGTACACAGCTCATGTCAATCATTGTAGAGCCAAACTAGGTGATTGAATCCTTGCTTGTCATCCGCCTCTAGTTTTGGAGGCTATTTTAGTTAATTGTAAGCACATGGTGATCCAGTCTGGATGCACATAGGGAAGGGAAAGTGTAAACTCTTTCCTCAGCCTCTTTGTTTTGTTTTGTTTTTAATTTATGGTCCCTCTGCAGGAGCAGAGTTTTAAAACAAAAGGTTCCATTAGCGCCAAAGGAAGCTTACGTCTTGTTTTTGTTTTCCTAAACTACATTTTAGAAAAGGGGATTCTTTTTAAAGAAAAGGACTAAACAAAAAGAGTAATATTATCCACACACCTCTCTACATATGGTCATGATCCAAATAAGGACTCTGTATTTCTCGCTGGATAGACTTACAGCAGCCCTTCCCATTAGATCAGGGGTGTCGAGCTCAATTTCATTGAGGGCCGCATCAGCATTGTGGTTGCCCTCAGGGGGCTGGATGGGTGTAGTCAGGGTGGGTGCAGCCTACTGGGTGGACTTGGATGGAGTGGGTATGGCATACTGGGTGGGTGTGGCCAGCTCTACTTCATTTGCGTCAAGGGTGCCTGTGGGGGCCTGGGCAAGAGTGGGATAGATCTGAGGGTCTCTGGCAGAAGGGGTGGGACCGGGGCAAGTGCCAAGGCATGGTCCATTTCTTCATTCCTCACAAAGGGTGACACCTGCCCAGCATGCACCCAGGGGGCGGGGCCGACGCAGCAGGGGCTGGTTCCTCGCTGTTTCCAGATGACCTTGTGGAGCTAAGACTGAATACGTTTCAGCATAGATGGCCACCACAAAATTGTACATTGGCTCCCGGCTGGCCTGGGCCAGGACCAAGGCAGAGGGGGCCGTTCCCTCACTGTTTCTAGGATGGCTTCGTGGGCCACATGAAACCACTTTGCGGGCAGCATCCAGCCCCCGGGCCTTGTGTTTGACATGTCTGCATTAGATCATTAAGCAAGTCACCATGGTCATGAAGTGAAACATCATGTCACCACGATGTACGATGTTCTCCTTTAAGTGTTCTTGTTGCAAACCGATCAGGAAATGTGCAGATAGCAATCACATGACCTTGGAACGCTGCAATGGCTGTAAATGTGAGGATTGGTCACACAATTTTTTAAAATACAACTGTATCTCTCAAGTTGCTAAATGAGATAGTTGGTAAGTGAGGATTATTCATTGTATGTTCTGGTGCTTAGAGCCAATCGCTCTGTTACATATATTTTCCTATCCAATTCATTTTCCCCATATCTGCATGTCTTTTCTCATCACAGGGAGTAAAGGACTGACTGCTGACCAACTAATTACCTTAGGAAAGTGCTTTCCTGTTTGAATCAGTATTCATTAAATGAGGGGAAAAAACACTCTTGCAATATCACTCCCTGGGAGCTATAGTGAGGCATATAAATTGTTAAAACTCTCCCAGCTTTCATCATTAGATTAATGGTACATTCAGTTCTCAGCTAGGGTTGATTAAGGTGGCCTTACATTTATCGCCAAGCAGGTGATGCTTTTGATTTTTACGAGAACGGTAATGTTCTCCATGGTGTTAAGAAGCCTATTCAGTAAGCACTTTTAAAATGGATTGTTAAGAGCCATGAAAGCCTAAGAAAAACTGATCAAGGATTTGGAAACAGACATCTCTCAATATTTCATTATGGCCTTGTGGGTAGATCTTTGCTATCCAAAGGAAAACTGGTCCTGTAGAACATGATCTTAACAAGAACTCTTCATATAGCAGAGTTTCCTACTCCTCACTTACAGTACAGTAGGAAATGCCCCAGCATTATCCAGTTGTCCATGCCTCAAAAGTCACTCTGTAAGTCCAATCTGAAACTCTGAAACTCCTATTGGAAGAAAAAGAGGACTGCATTTTTTTTATGATGTTCAAAAAGTGTCACCATAATTAGCAATACTTTCCCATACTCATTCCCCTAAAAATACCAAGGGAGTTATGTCCCTGGACCAAAAAAAGATGTAAAAAAAATTACAGGATTTGATGATAGAAACAGTGATGCAGTACCTGTGCAGCAGCATTAGGTTGATCACACTTCAGCCTACACATGAAAGAAGAATCCAGTATCCCCATCTCTTTCAGAAACTATAGTTCCTAAGAGATTTGAGGGACCTTAGATTGCATTTGAGGATAAGTTCATTATGAACCAATTCCCAAATATTTGATGTCATTTCTTGTACTGTATCTACTGAAATAACTCACCTACTATATCACACCACAAACCGTGGTGGTTTGTGCATATCTGTTACACATCTGAATATGTTGAAGAAATGGGCAATACGTCTATCTAGAGTTATTGCCTAGCAACTGGATTTGCTAATAAAATAACAACAACAACAACAACAACAATAATAATAATAAAGTTGTAAGGGACCTTGGAGGTCATCTAGCCCAACCCCCTACTCAGGCAGGAAACCCTATACCATTTCAGACAAATGGCTGTTCAGTCTCTTCTTAAACACTTCCAGTGTTGGAGCATTCACAGCTTCTGGAGGCAGGTTGTTCCACTGGTTAATTGTTCTGTCAGGAAATTTCTCCTTAGTTCTAGATTGCTTCTCTCCTTGAGTAGTTTCCGTCCATTGCTTCTTGTCCTGCCTTCAGGTGCTTTGGAGAATAGCTTGACTCCCTCTTCTTTGTGGCAAGCCCTGAGATATCGGAACACTGCTATCATGTCATCCCTCATCCTTCTCTTCATTAAATTTATCTCTTTCACTGCCCTGTGAATTGGCCTTGACTTTGATAAAACAAAAAATAAGCTTACTTCTTCCCCAGATTAACAATTCAACCAAACTGTATTCACCATTATTTGTAAACCTAAATGATGGCCACCTTAATAGATTCTTCCAAAGCACTGAAGGCAGGACAAGAAGCAATGGGTGGAAACTAATCAAGGAGAGAAGCAACCTAGAACTAAGGAGAAACTTCCTGACAGTGAGAACAATTAATCAGTGGAACAGCCTGCCTCCAGAGGCAATAAATGCTCCAACACTGGAAGTTTTTAAGAAGAGACTGGACAGCCATTTGTCCAAAATGGTGTAGGGTTTCCTGCCTGAGAAGGGGGTTGGACTAGATGACCTCCAAGGTCCCTTCCAACTTTACTACTATTACTATTACTATTTTTACATGGCACATTGAATG
This sequence comes from Crotalus tigris, assembly GCF_016545835.1. NCBI lineage: Eukaryota > Metazoa > Chordata > Lepidosauria > Squamata > Viperidae > Crotalus > Crotalus tigris. The sequence continues at coordinate 307,258 of NW_024097050.1, read as the reverse complement.
TTGAAACTGAACCATAACAAAGATTTTTTTTTAAATGTTATGTTATATCATGATATATTATTTGGAAGATAAGCCTTGGATATAAAAAATCTCTTTTGGAACTTCACCTTCCCAAAAGGAGCCAGGCTTATAGAATTAAAAAAACAAAGAAACAACAACAGCAGCATGATTTATGTAGCTTTAAGGTAGATAAAAGATAGCGAGATCTGAGGCAATCCTTGGATTCCCAAACTAAGTTAACCTCTTGTGGCTTATCTGATAGGAAACTGATTCAACAAAAGGTTTTGATATTACCCTGATCTGGTGTGTGTGTGTGTGTGTGTGTGTGTGTGTGAACATGCGTATGCACATGCGTGGACCTTCAATTCAGTTTTGACTCATGACAACTACTACAATAAGTCCCTGGACTTTTCTTGACAATATTTTATTTGCCATTGCCTTCTTCTTAGGGGCTGAGAGAGAGTGTCTGACCCAAAACAGTCACCTGATGCCTTGACCATTATACCAAACTGGCTCTGGATTTAATTATAAATAATGTTTTGGTTTTTTTTTTAAAAAAAAAAAAATATGAATTGAATGTTACTGATGAATTTTTTCAGCTCTCATTTTATTTGATGTAATAGAATGAGAGCTGAAGAAATTATACCCGGTTGTAAAAATTGTTGCTGCAGCAGCTCATCAAAGGAGGACATCATTTAAGTGCCACCTTCCTACATATAAGGAATCTGGATACCAACAATAGAACCCCTACTTAACAGGCAGAGGGTGTCAAAGTTAAAGTTCCTTACACAGCTTCAGTTAAGAGAATCTAAGCTGGTAGAGCCGGGAAGGGCTTCTCTTTTGGAGAACTATTGCCAGTTGAGCAAATACTATTGGGTTACATGGGACAAATGTTTTACACAGCTTCATCCATAATGCAGGAGAGGACAAGCTTGTGTCCTTTTGATATCTTGAATTAACTTAAATCAGTGCTAGATGGCTTGACCAATGATTTTGGGAAATATAATCCAAAATATCTGGAGAGTAGTAGATTGCCATAATGCATGAAAGAGTAGAGAATCTATTATGATGATGCTTCATCATGGGTATATAAATTGGTGGGAAACCCATTTGGTCAACTCAGTCTATAATGAATATCTTGTCTTCTGAAATGCTTATGGGGCTTAGCACAGTAGGAATTTTAATCTGTGAAGGAGACAATTTACAGAATGCATTAAATGTAGGATAGTGGGAGTGGGAGAAATGTGTGACCACAGATCACACATCTCTGGGGATGTTGCAAAAGCTGCAACTTTGACAACTACCCCCTTGTTCAGAGACATCATAACTTTGAATGGTCACTGAACAAGTGGTTATTGGTCACCACAGTTTTTTAGGCATCAAGATTCATTAAGATAAAACCTGCAACCCTGAAACTAATTAGCAAAATGCCTAGCTTTAATTTTTTTTCTGAACATCTGCAAAGAAAGGACCTAATACTAGGTGTTGTATTTAATATATGTATATAATCCAACTAGTAATCCCCATGTTTCCGATATGGAATCTCTCCCTATTCTATTGGGACTGAATCCAAGATTTCTGTATCTTGAGCAGGTGAACTATCACAGAGCTATGCCTAGCCTGCTCTATGACGATTTCTAAAGGAAGGAAACACATATAAACAAGCATCTGAGAGCTGACATTTTCCATGCATTACCGCTTAAGCCTTAAAATTATGCCCTATTCTGCATGTATTTCTCCCAAATTGAGATAGGGAGTAGTGACTGAGAATGGTACTCTTGTTAACTGTAGTCTTTCTTGATGCTTTGGCATTTCAGTGGCACAAGACAAAAGAATGGTTACTCATAGCTTCAAACCCTTTTGTGCTATTTTGTGTTTCAAAGTAGTCTCATATCTGATTCTGAACAGGTTCTAGTTCCAATTACTGCAATTTTCAGATCTTGCTTTTAATTACTATTAAACAATCCATGCTCCCTTGGGTTATAGCAGTGGTTCTCAACCTATGGGTCGGGACCCCATTTGGGGTTGAACGACCATTTCACGGGGGTCGCCAAACAATGCAGTCCACCATTTTTTTCTTCTTTTCCTTAGCTGTGCTACTCCCTTTTATTCTATTGGCTTTTGAAAGCCAATAGAATAGACTCTCTTGAATAGAGTCTAATTCTATTGGCTTTCAAAAGCCAATAGGAATTGTCCAGGCTGTCTCTGCCCTGCTGAGCCCGCCAAAAGTCCCATTCTGCAAACGGTGCTGCACCAGTTGAGTAGTCCTCGACTTACAACCGGTTGAGTAGTCCTCGACTTGTGACCGGTTGGGGGTCGCGCCATTAAAAAGGTTGAGAACCATTGGGTTATAGTTTCAGAAATATTTCCTTACCAGATTCCTCAATGTTTTCAACAATGGCAGAGCTTCTAATGTACTTGGAAAGTTTGTAAAAATTCAGGGGGATATTTAAAGATGTTCCATCCAGTTTAAGGTTACAGACATAAGAGTTCTAGTAGTATATAAATTTTATGGCTGTCATTACTACTACTGTACAGTATAAGTATTGCACTTTGTAGGAGCCTTGATCTGCTATGTACAACATTTGGATTTTGACAATGTATATGAAAACCTGACCCTAAACAGGCCTTTAAGGTCTTCCAATTGTGCACTTATTGCCACTAGCAGGAGGTCCATATTATGGAATGCTACTTTCTTTCTCCAGAAGAATGAGATGCTACTAGTTTTCCTTCTCAACAGCATTGTTTATCCTTTGGCAACTACACAGATGCTTCAACCAAGTAGCCATTAGGTTCTGCACTTTGTATTCAAATTACCTTGATTTCCCTCTCATTTACTTGATTGTCCCCCCCCCAGGTAACCTTGTGACCCCACTGGAATTTTACTCTGGTGTAATTGAGACCAAAATTAGACCCAATAGCTTTATAAAAACAGAGGCTTCATAATGAACCATTAGAGAGTGTAACTCTAATATAATAATAATCAAAGGCTAGTAATTGCGCCATTAGAGGTAGAAAGAGGGACACACCATTTATACTATGATTGCATTTGCACGTACAAAAATGCCAACCAAATGAAGGACAATCTGTGACCGAGGTCTTTTCTGGATGGAGTCATTAATGCTAAAGGGGAGTGGAAAGAAGGGGGAGAAAAGGAGAATCCACAAAAGTCCAGTGGAAGGATCCATGTTTACAGAAGCAGACATGGGATCTAAACTTGTGGCAGTTTGGTTTCATTTCAACGAAGAACTTCACATTGTGAAAGTGACACAATTTTCAGTGTTAAGGGGAAAAGTTAACTTGATTGAGGTGTTTCACCCATGTCTTGCAGCTGTTGCAAGTGCTGATGAGACAGAAGAAGGAAAGCAAGAGGACTGATTTACTTTGTTCTTAGAAGTGAGAGGAAACTGTGTGTGTGTGTGTGTGTGTGTGTGTGTGTGTGCATTGCTTCATAAAATGCCTTCTAGTAGATGCTTTGCTCATATTTCTATTGAAGTGAAACATCCCCATAAAGATCTGCATTGGTCCTGATAGGATCCAGCCATATGTCAGAGCACGCACAGTCTTATTGCACTGAGGTAACCCAGGACTAAATACAGTACGTAGTGGTTTGTATTTAAATGGTGGTTTATCTTACACTATCTACAAATATACACTAGAAACAAGGTACATACACATGGTCAATCAGCAAACTCCAATACACAGCAATTACAGCAGAAAACAGACGAGAGAGAAAGACTTCAGCAAGGTCTTCCCTTTCATACTCAAGCTCTTAAAGGGATACAGATTCCTGCAGAGTCATTCATAACATTGCATCATTCATCTCACATTATACAAGCTGGTTAGCTTCTAAATCATTACCTTGACAAGTATGCAGAACAAAGTGGGAGTCCTGCTGCCTTTATCATTCCCAGCCTGTTTGAGTTCTCTTTCTTCTAAGGCAGGGGTGTCAAACTCAATTTCATTGAGGGCCGCATCAGCATTGCGGTTGACCTCAGGGAGCTGGGTGGGTGTGGCCAGGGAGGGTTTGGCCTACTGGGTGGGTGTGGATGGAGTGGGTATGGCCTACTGGGTGGGTGTGGCCAGCTCTACATCATTTGTGTCAAGGGTGTGCCTATGGGGGCTGGGCAGGAGTGGGACAGATCTGAGGGTCTCTGGCAGAAGGGGGTGGGACCGGAGCAAGCGCCAAGGCATGGTCCACTGGAGGAGCCTCACTGTTCCTCTCAGGCCATGTGGGGGGGGGGGCTTATGGAGCTAAGACTGAATGTGTTTCAGCATAGATAGCCACCACAAAATTGTACATTGGCTCCCAGCTGGCCTGGGCCAGGGCCAAGGCAGAGGGGGCCGTTCCCTCACTGTTTCCAGGATGGCTTCGCAGGCCACATGAAACCACTTTGCGGGCCGCATCTGGCCCCCAGGCCTTGTGTTTGACATGTCTGTTCTAAGGTTTGGTATTGACTTCCAACCAGCCAATAGAAATAGCACTTTGGCTTATACACGGCTTCATAGTGCTTTACAGCCCTCTCTAAATGGTTTACAGAGTCAGCATTTTGCCCCCAACAATCTGGGTCCTCATTTTACCAACCTCAGAAAGATGGAAGGCCGAGTCAACCTTGAGGCGCTCAGAATCAAACTCTGGAGTGAGAAGTGAGTTAGCCTGCAGTACTGCATTCTAACCACTGTGCCACCAGGCTTACAATTTGTTCTTTCTTCTAGCAACTATAGTTTGATTAGGGTGACCAGATTTTTCAGTGTAAAAAAATGTGACAAATTAATTGGTGTAATTTTACACCGATTAGTTTATAACTCCACTTACCCAAAGTTCTGGGCAAAAATGACTCCCCCCCCCCCAAAAAAACCCCTAGGAAAATTAATGTTTGAGAGGCATTCTGTGTAATAAAACAGCTTTTAATAATACCCAACAGTTCATGTTTTTATTCCATGCAGAATGATGTACTCAACCCATGCTCTAAAATGAAAATTACTTCATTGTGAGACATTTTTTAGTCCAGTCCTTTGCTTTCCAAATTCATTCATTAATGCTGCATTCCTATGTCGTTATTTCAGAGGTTTCTATATTAGGGAAGTCAACTGACATAATTTGATCCCCAGGAGGGGGCAAATCCAAGCAAAGGGTAGCACAAAATAAAAATATTTGTTTTAAAAAATGCATTAGTCCTTGCAGTCAAAAGCAGGCTAGCACCAGCAGATTGCAAGTGATTGCTCTTGGTTAGTAATTGACAATTATTAGCAGAAAATAAGCTATCTGTTTTTTGCCAGTTAGCAAAGATGTTCTGAGTAACTGCACATAGATTGACATGTTGCGATGCAAGTCCTGCCCTGAAATGGTGTCATGATGTTGACATATAAGGGGGGGGGGAGGGCTTGAGCAGTGCCATCACTGGGCAGAGTTTGTCAAATCTTATTTAGCTTTGTTGCAGTCACCTCTTGTCTGGTTGCAACCTTTGCCTTCTCTCTCTCAAAACCCCTCACAAGCAATTATGAGCAGGAAACATCACAAGAACCAGAATGGGGGAACCTGCCAAAGTTAACAAAGCAAGTAAACCCAAACCTGTGAACAAATGGTATCTACTCTACCCACTGCCATTGCCCAAGTTAATCTTTGCCTTTTTCTTTAAGAAGTGGGGGAAAGGTTCTAACTTTGTGTCCAGCAGAAAAGGAGAAATGCAAAACTTTCCTTCAAGGTAACACAACAACAACAACAATAACCTTGTTTAAAAACTATCAATTTGATCATGAAAAAAAAAAAAAATAGGACCAGGTAGATTCCCCCTGGACATGTTTGATCTGTGATTTGGGTATCAAGACTCTTGTGCCTTTGTAATGTTTTTCTTCATTTTTGAATTCAGTCTGGATGGTTCTTGAAACACTTTTTTTTTTGTGACTGTGAAATGAAGGTGAGAAGAACCAAAGGCAATCTATGAAATTATTGTGTGGATGCAGTGGAAGCCAAGGTGGGAAGGAATTGAGAGGTATAGTGAAGGGTGTTGGCATAAATTAGATTAGTTTCCAGATTTCCTTTCTTTTTCACTTGCCTCCTGCTAAGTAATCGTTAATTCTTTTTCTGCCCATACTACTTTTTTTTGCTCTTTCAACACTGAGCTTTGCATAATGTTGCCTATCCTAAAAGGGAATAATGTATGTATGTATATTCAGTGGTGGGATTCAAATATATGGACAACTGGGTCTCTGTGCCGCTTCCGGAAGTCCATTCTGTGCCTGGGTAACAAAAAATTAGCTACCGGTTCTGCCAAAGTGGTGCGAATCAGCTGAATCCCACCACTGTGTATATTTAGATCTACAGTAGCTCTTCCAACAGAGGATGCCTTCAGCTATGAAGATATCTTCTTTACATATTAAGTCCCAGTTCCACTGTTTTCTCCCCTTTTTTAGTCTCTAGCTGCTGCTTCTACAATGGTAAGTACACATATGAAGAGGAAGCCTTGATAAAAGATCATGCTCAAGGAGTTAAAAAAATACAGTAGATCTTTTCTCCTTGACAAGTTAGTATGCTGTATGAACACTATTGTATTTGCTTCTGTGAATAGTTTGTCCCTGCAGCCTGTTGTTATAATAGCTCAGCAGCTTGAATGCCTCAATGAGATCTAGAATCTGTTCCATGGGCTTCTGTTACTGCCTTGTCATTCATCTGTACTTAGGCTGCCATATTTACATTATAGACCATTATAGACCATTGTGGGATGCTGTTTAGATATACAGGCAGTAATGTACCTGGCTTTTGACTGATGTCCAAAGCAAGGTTAGATCTGGTTAGTATTTAGATGAGAAATCACTATAAAATCTCCAGGCTATAGTTTAGATGGGGAAGTAGAAAAAAATGCCCTAGAAGGCAGTAGTGGCAAGCCACTTCTGTATTCTTGCCAGGGAAAATGATATTACAGTAGTTACCTGGAGTCGAGGTCAATTCATAAGAATAACAGAACAACAGAATTGGAAGGGACCTTTGAGGTCTTCTAGTCCAATCCCTCCTCAAGTAGGAAACCCTATACTATTTCAGGCAAATGGTTGTCCAATCTCTTTTTACAAACCTCCAGTGTTGGAGCACCCACAACTTCTGGAGGCAAGTCCTTCCTTTTAGTACAGCAGATACTAAGCTAGCTCTACAGTCACTATGTGTCGATCCCAACAATTATGTAAACTAGATTAAGTGTTGTAATGCTCCGTACCATTAAGACTATTGCTGCAAGATCTAAGAATTGCCTTTCAAATGCTTTGACAAATATCAAGATGTTGCATCATTTTTTAGATTTGGATTGGATTGGACAGCCATTCCCAGAAACTCCAACTAGTAACCCAAGCTTGAACATGTACAGAATACCAGTTTCCCAACCCTCATTTAAATAATAATTGAAACAGAGATAAATATTAAATGTCACATAATATGACAAGAAGGTTTGCCTTGTCAGGTGCTCAATGCCACCCTCATTTTTGCAGTCCTGGCCAACGGATGATCACAGAAAGATCATAAATCTCCATGTGGCAGAAAGGCTGTGGGTGGACAACCAATTAGTTCTATGTGGTAAATCTAAGAGAGAAACATATTTAAGGTAGAGCTTCAGAACAGCACACCCACTCTACCTCACAGTCTGTTGCTGCTCTGTGGGAATGGCCTGAATCCATTTTGGGCAGAGAGTCCTCCATCTGGCCTTGCCTTCCTATGTTTGATGCTGTTCCCATTTTTGCTCCCAGATTTTGCCCAGAGAAGTTGTTGCTTCCAGAAAGTGGTTACTTTTCATTCCAACCTACTACACCTGAAGGAGACAATCTTTTTCAGTTCAAAGGTTTAAAGGTTTCCCCTGTCCAGTTATGACTGACTCAAGCGGGTGGTGCTCATCTTCTATTCTAAGCTGGGAGGGCCTGTGTTGTCCGAGAGACGCTTCTGTCATCATGTGGCCAGCATGAAAATATGGAATGCAGTAACCTTCCCAGTGAAGCGATACCTATTTATCTATTCACATTTGTATGCCTTTGAATTGCTAGGTTGGCAGGAGCTGGGGCAAGTAAAGAGAGCTCACCCCAATATGCGGCGCTCAGGTCTTGAACCCAGTGTCTTAACCACTGAGCTATTACACTGCCCCATTTCTGTTCAAAGGTGGCATTAAACATTTGAGTAGCAGGCTAGAGGAGTGGGATAGAGAAACATACTTAAAGAACAAACATAATCTTACATTTAATTCCTAAATATGGTAGTCCTTTAGGTTCAAAGAAGACACACTGCAGTGCAGTTCGTCTATGGGCACAGAAATTGCTCTTCAGTCCAGTCTGGAAGCACAAAGTCTAGCACAACGGGATCCTAGAAATCCATTGTTGTAGTAACTCTGGGTGCTAGGTTAGGGCTAGGTTTTTTTTAAAATTTTCTATTAGTTTTTCTAAGTGCCTCTACCAAAACCAGTGGAAACCTCATACTACAGGGCTCACCAGGAAGAAATCCATTCTGGGCCTGGGCAACAAAAAATTAGCTACCGGTTCTGCCGAACTGTTGTGAACTGGCTGAATCCCACCACTGCCACAAGGCATATGTTTTGTGTTCATCAGCATCAGATGAGGTTTAATATCTTATTGGTAAACACTATCACTTTAATTATTCAAAAAGATAAAGTTATTGTTGTTACTGACCAAATATAAGGAAACAATTACATTTGGGCACACTTATTTTTTTTTATTATAAACTAAACTAAAAGCAGGGAACTATTTTTTTATTTCTCTCTGGAGGGGAAAATATTGGTCTAAAGAAGATGTGTCTTAGCTCTGCATATAACAAATGAAATGTAAATAAAGAAACAGATTACAGTGATGTGGTATGGAAAATACTCCATTTCTATGTTATTTATTTATTCAATTTCTACAGCTTCCCATCTCAATCAATGACTGAGTGGTTTACAGTTCCAAAAGTATAGAAACAGTAAAAACATCCAAAACAAATTAATATTGTTATATTTATTTGCTGCCCATTTCCCGGTTCGAGGCAACTCTGAGTGGCTTACAATGTGGTAAAATAGACAAACATCAAGACAATTATAAATATAAAAGCAGATTAAAATACAAAAAAAAAATCAAGCAAATTAAAAACCCTGAGTTTGGAGTGGATGATGCCTTGGTAATGCCTTCTCTATTACCAACCATCTCCAGCCAACAGTTTCTCTTTCAGGAGTCCAAGCCAACTGAGAGGAAGTGGATCTCAGCTCCTGTGGCAGGATATTCCAAAGGGCAGGAGCCAGGGCAGAAAAGACTTTTCTCCTGGACCCCACCAGCTGCAATTCTTTGGCTGTTTGGATCCAAAGTAGGCCTCTTCCACCAGCACAAATATACACAAGAAGCCGAGCTACTTAGCCATTTAACAGTGAAGCCAAGAAACTGTGCCCTTAACACATTTGGGATATGTTGTGGTAGAAATTCTTGTTGCACAAAATTATTTAGTTTATTTAATTAATGAATAAAGTATGTTAAGTTGAAATAGTTAACAAAATGTTTTAAAAACCAAAAATTGATTGATTTATTGGCTAGGGATTCTTATCAAAAAACTATATTAACATACAAAACTCTTTGGACCTACTAAAATTAGTAAGTTGTATCCCACAATATTTGTGTCATTTTTAATAGTCGTTTTCATTCATGCAGGACGGGATAATAAATTTTGTTCCAGTTCACCCTTCTAAACGCGTTGAAAAGATGATTCAAGGGGCATCTCTAGACTATTTTGGGATATGGCAGTATAAACAATATCTTCAAATAAAGGTTTCAATTTCAATTTATGCATGCTTTGTTATGCATGCTTGTTATTTCTGTTTCATTACTTTTAAGTATCTGGAAAAACTGTTTTAAATATTTTGTATAGCATATTCGATTAACATGACAAGCTTGTTTTGTTTTAATTTTTATACCCACCTTTTTCAAGTGTGTGAACAATTTATATGAAGAGAACTTAAGATGGGATAAGAAAAACTGTAAGCTATTTGATAGCCAGCTATCATCACTGTCAGCCCTGTCAGTTTAGGTCGGGAAGCTGGGACTTATAGCTTGGATTGGTTACTTCTAATATATGGCAGAACTTAATAAGTTTACTGGGGGGGGGGGGTTGACACACAGATTCTTGTCAAAAGGTGGTCTACAAGCTAAGAATTTGCTCTGCCCATAGCAAGATATTAACATATTGCAAAGTCTTACAGAATTAGAAATGTTAATTTGTAAAGATCTTTTTAAAAAATCAGGTACATTGCAGAATTGTCGCTTGTGTGGGCGGCTTGCTGAGACACATCTACCTAATTCTAGCAACAGAATTGTCTCATTTGACTTCAGATAATTCTCTGATTTTGCATGATTAGTCCCTACAGTTGTTTAATAGCACAGCTACACTGTAAGCCATAGTGATGGAGAAATTAACAAGTAGGAAGTAACATTAACATTTAATGAAAACAGTGATTGGGGAGCTTCAAATTTAAAGACCTGTCTTAAAGCTGATCAACTCCATCTAAGCAATTGATTAGCTCCATATGATCAAGAATCAATTCCATCTGATTTCCCCCCACCATTGAAAACTAACTAAATGCATTCAAGAATTACTAAACGTGATCACTTGTTGTGCATGAAACCAATATCTGAGTTACGGAAGATTGCCACAAAAGTCAACTAAAGGAAGCATGGATATGCAACTGTAATATCTTTATAATGTTCTTCAGGTATGTTGAATTTTTAGCTTTTTGGGATTTTAGTCTCAGGTACCTCCAGTGTTTGGCTGAAAGCAAGCTTTCTCAACAGAATGTGTTCATGGTTGGTGAATAGCATGGCAAATGAGAGTTGTAGTCCAATACATCTAAATGGCAACAAGCTAGCGACAACTGGCTTAACTGAGTGGGAGAAATAACAATGCCATTAAGATGTACTGTCTATATTATACTCCAGATTATACATCTATATTTTGCACCTCACTGCTGTGGTTTAAAATGTAGAAGTTGATTAGTTTTGTATAAAACACTATGTTCTCCTTTCTCAAATCGTGAATAATTTATTATAAGTACAACAAAAACAAAATATTCCAAAGGGATATTTTTGCTATCATTGTTTTTCTTGTTATGGTTGTTTTGCTAGATTTGTTGATCGTAAAATGATTGTAACTATGTTTAGATTTAATTATTTTAATCTGAGTGTATTTACTGTGGATATTTTAATTGCATTTGTCTCATGAATGTTTTAATAATCAATTGTCAACTGCTATGAGTCCTGGCAGGTTCAGCTCTACTGAATTATAGTGCTTAACATATGTTCAAACATACTTAATCTTATAGGGCATTTAAGGATGCAGTTGTAACTGTTCTAAGTTGCTTGTGTGACAATATTAAGTATATGAACACAAATTAAACTTACATAAACTGAACATATGGCTGAGCTTTCTAAGAAGGCAAGAAATCCAACCTTACTTTGGGAAGATACAAAGACAGTCTGAATATCCAAAAAATGTCTCTTTTGCAAACAGAAAGGGCCCACCTCTTGGGAAAGCTGTAGCTAAACACTGCATTCATTAAGCAGTGAATTGGACAAGGACATTCCCCTGTGATCCCTTGTAATTCTTTGGATTTCTGACTTTATGGAAAAAGAGAGAGACAGAAATCTGTCTTAGAAACATGGGATGGTTTCTTAAACTAAGTCAGCCCATCACTATCTATTTTATGGCACTGCCTGGCACTGATTCTTAAGGATTTTAGGCAAGTTTTTTCAGCCCTATTGGGAGAAGCCAAAAATTTTAGCTCACAAACCAAATGTCATATTGGTATAAAGCAGTGGTTCTCAACCTTTTTAATGCCGCAACCCCCAACCGGTCGTAAATTGAGGACTACTCAACCGGTCGTAAGTCGAGGACTACTCAACTGGTGCAGCACCGTTTGCAGAATGGGACTTTTGGCGGGCTCAGCAGGGCAGAGACAGCCTGGACAATTCCTATTGGCTTTTGAAAGCCAATAGAATTAGACTCTATTCAAGAGAGTCTATTCTATTGGCTTTCAAAAGCCAATAGAATAAAAGGGAGTAGCACAGCTAAGGAAAAGGGGGAAAAATGGCGGACTGCATTGTTTGGCGACCCCCGTGAAATAGTTGTTCGACCCCAAATGGGGTCCCGACCCACAGGTTGAGAACCACTGGTATAGAGAGTAAGGCGATAACCTTGATAGAAATATACAGAAATTGTTGCCAAGGCAGAAAAACTGAGACATTTTTTCAAGTCCAAGCAAGAAGGTAGCACTCATAAGCAGTTGAGGCAGATACCTGGCTAATTTTGTGGTGTATAAGAAGGAGGAGGAGGAGGTACAGCACAATCAGACTTGCAAATTTGTTATTATAGCCAAGGTCAATCAAATTAGTTTCTTTATGTCCTATGGAGTTGATTTCCTGGTCTGCTCTACCTAGTGGAGCTAACAATCACTGTGGCGAAGGCACAAAGCAGTACCAGAGAAAGCATTTGAAAATTATCTTTTAACTCTTTGAATGTATAGCAGGTGGACAGATATGGAATTCTGGTATAAAATACTAAAATATGTCTATGGACAATAGTGTAAGAGAAACAGAAAACAATAAATTTTTGCTAAGAAGTTAGAATATATGGAAGAAAGTGATAGCAATAGCACTTAGACTTATATATCACTTCATAGTTCTTTACAGCCATCTCTAAGCGGTTTACAAAATCAGCATATTGCCTCCCAAAAATCTGGGTCCTCATTTCACTGAGACAACCTTGAGCCAGTCAGAATCGAACTGCTGGCAGTTGGCAGAATTAGCCTGCAATACTGCATTCTAACCACTGCGTTATCATGGCTCTTCTAACACCTAACAACCACAATAGATATACTTGTTTGAAATGATCATTGACATCAAATGCTAAACTGTAGTCCACTTGTGAAAAACGAATGCCATTTCTTTCTCTGGCAAAGATCTCATGCTCTTGAGGATAGTCTGATATAAGACATCATGGCAGAAATGGCAAGGGCAAAATCTAGTTAGAGTAAAAAAAGGGGGGGGCAACTTTCCCTTCTCCTCTTCCGCTTTGTCTTTTCTAACTCACTCCTTCATTGGTGCATTGTGGGAGCATTGGAATTATTACTTGCCAGCTATTTGATTCTCTAATCTACTGCTAAATAGATCTATTGATTTCAGTGATGCATCCAAGAAGGTGTGGTCATGCTTTTATGGGGAGTATATCAATAGAGAATTTACAGAACAATTCATCATGTACTCTATGAAGTACTATAAAGCTAGAAAGAGATTGTCATTGTTGTTTCTATACCTTCCAATTGATTTTTGCAATCGTACCAAATCACAGGAGGCAGCACAGCCTAATTGACTTCAGTGAATCTCAAGAAACTAAGCCAGCTCAAAGCTCTTTAGTACTTTAAGAGAAGACCATCAGGGGAAATGATGGTTTTCTCTCAAAGTCCTCCCAAGATAGTAGGGTGGGCTGGGAAGTAAAAAAAACAAAACAAAAACCCCAACCCTTAGTACATGGCAATGACAAACAATTTTTCTGTTGTTGCCGAGATAACAACATGAATGCTCCCATGTAGTCAACTAGAATCGAATTCAACTTGAGTCTTTATCTTATTGCTACCCAATTTTGTTGGGACATAATATAAGTGAAACATACTAAGAAGCAGTGACCTTCAGATAAAACCAAAGTGTCTTAAGGGAGTCAGAACAACTGAGCGAGCAAAGACGTCTCCTTCCCAATAAGGAAAGTCATGGATACAAATTGAGGGCAGGGAAACCAATAAAAAAGGAATAATTTCAGTGCGAATGATAAACCATAAGTTGTTAAGGAAGAAGCAAAACATTAGATACACTGGAGGTTTTAAAGTCTGTAACAAGATTTAGTATTCTGGCGCCTCCTTTGGCTATGCAAATTGAGAATTCAAAAAGTTGAAGCTGCCCGGAGCTAGTGACATCAAGTTGCAGAGGGCCACCCGGAGCATTGCAATTGTGAGAGTAATATTCAGTTCAATGGAAAATACGCCTTTTTTAGATGAAGGGCAAGATAGACAAATCAATTCTAAAACGGCTCACTCTTCTGAAGAGAAAGGGAATTAATATAAGATTTAAAAATGAGAAGATTCTGAATTCCCCTAAATTTCACATAGAAATACTGGAGCACATTAGTTCTCTCACCAGTAGGCCAGAGACTCCTGACATTTGATTTGCGTTTATGTCAAAGGTGTGTTTTATACCCATGTATCTCTAAGCAGTATCAGCAAGACACTTTGATCAGCAAAGGTTCCCTTTCCTTCTTTTAAAGCATCTGCCTATTTTAGCTGTAATTACTGCTAGCAGCTAATTATTTCTAGCTTTTGGCTAAAGCAGAAGTCCCTGCAATTTATTGATAAACTTCTATTTTCCACCCTCGTCTTAATCAATTTGAAGCTTTGCTTCCTGCTGGAATTAGCTTTTTATTGTTGATGAATATCCCCTTATCTACATTTTGCTTGTTTAGAAAAAAAACGTGTGTTGGAAAGTGCTACAAAAATTCATTGAAGCTAAATAAGCCTGAAACAACAATGACAACATTTTAATGTTTTTTTCTTCTGTCTATAAAGCTGTATTGTGGGTTTTTGGATTCTTAGCTTGACTGTTCAATGCAATTAATTAAGCAATGGGATCTCAAGAGAATTATGGTGATGGAGAAAATAAAGGAGGAAAGCTTCACACAAATCTCTGCACAGTTACTGTTTCCTATGTTGTTGTGGAATTCAGTAGTTTATCTAAAAAAAAAAGACTATAGTCAAACTGCAACCAAGGAATAACATCTTATAAAAGCTGTGTGGTTCTGTCTGGGGGTCCTCAGTTTCTACCTTGTGATCTTCAGCTCTTGGCCACATGTTTTCAACAACAGAATATTGTTCCCTGGTCTGGATAAATGGCGGTGGGATTCAAATATGTGAACAATCGGTTCTCTGTATGGATGCTGTTTCCTGAAGTCCATTCTGGGCCTGGGCAACAAAAAAATAGCTACCGGTTCTGCTGAAGTGATGCAAACTGGCTGAATCCCACCACTGGTCATACCAGACTATCAACACACAACTGAATCACACTATGCACATCATATTGGGTGCAATAAGATCTATCCCCGCTTTCTGGTTGCCAGTTTTCAGCTATATTCCTCCACCACTTCTATGTAGGGAAAATGTTCTACTGTGAGAGTATAAGAAAATAATTAGTAATACTCACCTGCCAATCAATGCAGATATTTACTGATGTTATAAACAACAGGCTTCGCTCCAGATATCCACCTACTAGGATAGCCAGGAACTTGCTGGATAACAACTTCAATCTGCTTCAGGCCTGGATGCAAGAATGGTCCACTACTGCTCCTCCAGAGTGTGACAATATTCCCTGCTTTGCAGCCGAACCAAAAGGATTCTATCTACCCCATAAGACCCGGTCAAGCCTCAGTAGGATTCGGAGTCAACATGGCAGATGGGGGAAGCTCTCCCCTTTGGAATGGGGCTGTGGTGCTCCAGAGCAGGCAGTGTGTCATATTGGGGAACAGGGCCCTCTGAGCGCATATCAGGGGAACTCTAGAGACTTTCTGTATGCAACTCCATTATGTATTGACTATGTAACTAGTCTACCTTTGAATTTGTAAATAGAGTAAATAGTTTCATACTTGCTCATTGTGAATGTAATTGTGATGTGTTTTTTTTAACATTTTTGCCATATGCTAAATAAATAAATTAGTAGTTCAATTGTTGGACTAGATGAAGTCTTTGTGCTTTTGATCCTAGCAAAACTGTCAACAAAAAGGATTGAAATAAACCCTTTTTACTTGTACGTATTGTCTGGAGCTCACCCAATAAGACCTCAATAAAAGAGTTTTATTAAAAATACTTGTTTATTAAACAAATTTATATAACTGCTCTTATGATCAATGGAATTCTAGGCAGTGATATCGCTATATTCTAAAATGATCAGAATATGATGCTACAGAAATTGGAAAATATCTGATGTTCACTTTGAATTTATGTCATTCATAAAATAAACTTCAACTTTGAAGCCGGCTCCTTTATTCTGGAAAATGGTTTAAATGTCATGTTGATGTTGAATTGGCCATTAACTGCCACATGCTTGCATTTGGCTAAGATCATTGACCATAAGAACAATCATGGATATGTTAAGAGTTATAGATGAAGAAAGAAAAACAGATGGTGGGGGGGGGAGGAGGAAAAGCAATCTGAGACCTTTCAAAATCTGAATTGTTAAACAAAGGTTGCATCATCAAAAACCAACCTTATTTTGATAGGAGAACACATACATCCTTTAAATTGCAAGTTTTCTTCAACTATATTAGTGAACATACATTATTACCACATTAGTCCCACCTCAAAATAATCCTGACTATATTCTCCGGGCACATGCATCTAGCAAAAAAGAGCCAACTGTTAGCCAGTCCCAGATTTACTCATATTTTCCTTATTTTTTTTCCTTAACAAAACTCAGCATATTCAGTAATCTAGAAATCTTCCAAATGAAAATGAAGATTTCTGTATTTGATTGTTTCACTCTTTTCTTTGATTATATAGTCTCTGCTCTGCTCTAATTAAGTATGAAATTAATATATATCCTGCAACAGTATGCGTATTTATGTCAGTGCACCAGGGATACCGGGTATATCCCAGATCAGTCAGAAAATATGAAGCACAGCTGCCAAAATCTATTTTCTATTCAGCATAGACATCACCTGTGTCTTTGAGAGAAACATGAAGAAGTATGCAGATCAGTAAAATATGGTCCTTAGCTTTTTATGTATTATTGTATTTCAGGTACTTGAGAGTATGAGATTAAATGCATTGTTGTTCTCCTACAGTATGGAGAACAGGATAAGGGTGATGTCCAGGACAATTGATGTGAGACAAGGAGAGATATGAAAATGTTCTTGAGTCCTGTGTAGCAGCTGGCAGCCAGGAACAGTTTGGCTTGATCATCCAGCCTCTTTTAGAGTGTGTAAAAAGATGGGATTGCAGTGAAATGGCATATAAAAAGGGCAATGCAGATGAGAATTGGATTTTAACTCACCTGCACATCTCTCATTGTATGTTACTTATATTTTGGCTCTTTCTTTCATTTGGGACCTTGCTTCAGACAACTCAACTTTGAATATTGCAAGTCACTTAAATATAAGGCATTTGTCCCTGTTTATAAGTACAGAAAAAAAATTAATAGCCAGAGTTAAATGAAGGGATATTGAAGTCACTAAGTAAATGGAGGGATATTGAAGTCACTAAGTAAAGAGGGTTAGTGTTTTGGGGTGAAAATTGGGGGCTTGTTCTTATTTTGAACAATTTATCTATTTTAAAGCTTACATTACTTCAATCATGGTCAGATGGAGCTCCGGGAGCTGAAGATGAATATTGGATTTAGGATCATAGATTGTTTTTCCTTGTAGTTGGATAGTCTAATGCTTCCTTCAAGGAGTTGCATTTATGTTTGTCTTGTTCTTTGGATTCTGATTATATTGCTTGGCAGGGTGAAATACTTGTTTCAGGAAGTACACTTTGGGCTGTCATAAAAAAATAGCTATTGTCCTTCAATTCATGGTCACTGCTTATGCTGAAAAGAGGAGAGGCCTCTGTGAGTGGTCTCTGATTTGTGTGTCAAAATAATTTGATTGGGTACTATGACCTCAGCTGATGGAGAAACCATTTGCAGCCACACTTCAGGCAGGAAATTAGGGAGGTCAGCTTAGTTTTCCTAGAACATTTAGAATAAACCTGATTACAATGTTCAGTTTAGTTAAAATAATGTGCACTGATCCTTTTTGGACAATTGTTCTTTTGATACCGTTCTGAACAATAGTTGAGATTTGCAGTATGTAACTGTCTTGGATTGTTAAACACAAGGAAACAGTTTTATTAACAGATATCTGCTGTACCCATCACAAGACTCATTGATGACTCACATCTGACCCATTACAAGACCCATCACAGACCCTCACTTGATACACCCATACCTGAAGCCCTTATAAACAGAAGAACACTGGCATCCCCTAAACTCTGAAAACCAACCCACAAGCTTGGAGAACGAACCTTCACCCTCAGCTTTATCTTTGTTCATAAAAACAGAGAGAGCATCTATCAGTTTAAATGTATGTAGACAGCCAAGGATTTCCATGACTGATGGTGAAAAAGGGTGGGGATTGAGATGATTAACAAACATTACAAGGTAATTTTAAAACGGAAAACATCTTTTTAAAAAGACTCAAAGCAGGACTTGATACTCTCTGCATGCTAATCATATTGCACCACTTCTATTTATCTACTCATTAAAAAGCACAATACATTTGCCCTAAATACAAGTTATCAAGTGCTTGAATAATTTGATTCTCATATGCCTTGGAAACAACTTCAGTTGTTTTAGAACAACCACCTCCAGAGCTTTTCAGTGAGAAGGTCAGCACATCCTCCAGACACCTACTCTGCCTCTATGGCTACTTCTGGAACCTGCAGTTGAAATGACTCATATATAGCCTTTGATACAGAGGTACATCTGTGCAAATAAACCTACCCATTGGCTTCTAATGAAAGTACATCTTAAAAAAAATTAGCTGTGTGCTGCCTTGGTGCATTTTATTATTAACTTGTACTTATTGGCCTCTGTTCAGCAAACACTCTCATGAAAGCTTATAATAAAACAATACAAGCATGATTATAGCACAGGTTATAGACAAATAACATGAGATATAACACCAGCAAATTAGATAGGTTTATGCAGGAAAGAGGAGATATTTTAGAAATGGTAACATTTATAATTCAGCCCTGAATGCCAATTGGTGGAGGATTTCTAGGGACACATAAATGGATGCATAAAGATATGGCCACAGTGGTTGTGGAATATGCATAATCACTAGAGTTTGCCAGCCAGAGCATAGACTTTTCTCCATTATATAGGTCTGCCTTCTGAAGTTTTATTTAAGACATTGGTGTGATTATATGGAATAACTTTTCATGTTCCAAATGAAATAGAGTGATGAACAATTCAGAATGTTCAGAAAATTAAAGTTAGTAGGTAGGTGCATCAACTTAACAAATTGTTTTTCACCTCAGACTTCATTTTTCTTACCAGTTTGCATTTGATTTAATTTTTGCTAATGACCCTTTTATCCTGCAATTTGCTGTTCAATCGGATCTAAACACAAAACCCATTTTTCTTAAAAAATGTGTGCTTGCAAGCACAGTTGTATATTGTTCTGACATATGGAACAATTAACATTGTACATTTATCTTTCTATGGCATAGAAGATGTACCAACAATCTTTAAGTTCAAGTATAGGCAAAATATTAACTGCCACTGTTGTATCTCTGTTGCCCCACCATATTTTAGTAATGTGTGCAATACCTTTGAATAGACCCTGTTATTTTAAAGTGCAACATTTTTTAAATTAATTACAAGTAAATTTTGGACAACTTTACATATGTAAAGCATGGGGTTTGGCATCTACATCTTTTTTTAAATAATGGTCAACTCTGCTAAAATGTATAAATTATTACAAGTAATAATACATTGATAAATAATATAAATTATCACTTGTTTCTTATGGTTTACCTTTCCATCCAGTCCTTTTTATTTGCTTCTGATGAAGAGCTTTTCTCTTCCTTTTTTCTTTTTACCCTTTGGTTATAGTGCAAAGTGAAGAGGCACTACATAATCTAAGGAACATTGAAGCATAGACAGACACAATTTCTGGGTATTAAATCTGTGCTCTTGGCTTTAGTGAATTGCAGAATCTACTGCCATAACTTTCTGGCCTTATGTAAGGTGCAGCTGCAGACAATTTAATGAATATGGGTAGATTTTAAAGCAGCATAGTAGCAGTAGAGCAGTAACAACAGTAGTGTTTGATCTATATGGCATATTTGGGCCAAGCATTACAATTATTTGATACACGTTCCAGTTGTAATCCTTATAGCCTTCCTTTATGATAGCTCTGTATTAGATTAGCTTTGAAATTAGATATTTTGGAAGCTAGAGGGCTGCAAATAGAGCAGGCCTTGGGTTCTGAACTTAAGCTGGTGTCAAAAGACCAAGCAGCAGAAGGAAAGATGCATTTTGAAAGAGAGGTGGTTCAAACAAAGATTTAATTACTAGTGGTCTTGGAAGCACTTGATACTTTCAGCCTTTCACCTAATGTGGTGGATCAGACCAATTACAAACTTTCTAGCTAGATTTGCGTAATATGCTAACTTGTGTTAACCTTGGCTAGTTTATTGATGCTTTAGTGTATTCTACTAGTGCAGTGTTTCTCAACCTTGACAATTTTTAGGCACGTGGACTTTAACTCCCAGAATTCCACAGCCAGCATTGCTGGCTGTGGAATTCTTGGAGTTGAAGTCCACATGCCTTAAAATTGTCAAGGTTGAGAAACACTGTACTAGTGTATTCAATGAATTTATGTTCACCTCAAAAAATGGGTTAGAGCTTGTTTTGTGAATGCATCCACAATGCGGCAATGTCACATTAAAGCTGCATTCCTTTTGCTCAAAGTGGGAACCAAAGCATGGAGACTGGGGGAAAATACAAAACCTTATGATCCCTCAGCTAAGAAATGGAGTTGAGCACCGCCCGCTAGAGTCGGACATGACTGGAAATCTTTAGAGCAGTGGTTCTCAACCTGTGGGTCAGGACCCCATTTGGGGTCGAACGACCATTTCACGGGGGTCGCCAAACAATGCAGTCCACCATTTTTTCCCCCTTTTCCTTAGCTGTGCTACTCCCTTTTATTCTATTGGCTTTTGAAAGCCAATAGTATAGACTCTCTTGAATAGAGTCTAATTCTATTGGCTTTCAAAAGCCAATAGGAATTGTCCAGGCTGTCTCTGCCCTGCTGAGCCCACCAAAAGTCCCATTCTGCAAATGGTGCTGCACCAGTTGAGTAGTCCTTGACTTACGACCGGTTGAGTAGTCCTTGACTTACGACCGGTTGGGGGTCGCGGCATTAAGAAGGTTGAGAACCACTGCTTTAGAGGAAACCTTTAGGGGCTGCCACAAAGAAAAGGTGGTCAATTTATTTTCCAAAGCACCAGAGGCCAGGACAAGAAACAATGGATGGAAACTAATCAAGCGGAGAAGCAACCTGGAATTAAGGAGAAACTTCCTAACAGTGAGGACAATTAACCAGTGGAACAGGTTGCCTTCAGAAATCGTGGGCGCTCCATCACTGGAGGTTTTTAAAGAAAAGACTGGACAGCTACCTGTCTGAAATGGTATAAGGTCTCTTGCTTGAGCAGGAGGGCTGGACTAGAAGACCTCCAAGGTCCCTTCCAGCTCTATTCTGAATTAAAAAAATGATCTCACAATGCAGGGTGTTAGTGTACATTGTGGGGCAGGAGCACAATCTATACTAGCACAGAACAATCCCTTTCTCAGTTCATGGGATTTATAATATTAAAACAACAGATGAGTTTGAGGAAAAACAGGACTTACTTAAAGCCATCAAATGACTCATTCACTTAATTAGCATCCTACATTGTCCTTGTTTATTGGAAGAATATCCCATCTGTACAGGAACTGTTAAATGACAATCATGCAGATCTGAAGTTGTTGCTGACTCATATGCAAGGATAAAGCAATAGCAGCTTTTACTATTCTCCCCTTCCTCCATGTTTGTCCCAAGACCCAAAGTAATGCCATGTTGAAAGAAGTAACAGTAACTAAGAATAACCCAGCGAGAATGGCATATGTGCACCAGAACAAGAAACCTGAAATCAGTCGAAACCAGACAAGACTATATAACAACCAATAAGGAATAAAGCAGCTAAAATAACCACAAGGCAGCAAGTCATACTTTATCCAATAAAAGCATAAATCATAGCTGAAGTGATGTGTGGTAGATAGAGAGCTGTGTGCACAAGATAAAAGAAAGGGCTGCACAAGGATTAGTCAAAAGACTCCATCCATGCATGCAACCATCTATCAGGCATTGTCTTTTCTCCAACAACCTTTGCATTACCTGGCCAACACTGTAGTGTGTCTTGGTGAATAGGAATGTGTGAGTGTGTGGTGCTTGTACTAATCTATCCAATAAATCAAGAAGTTAACAAAGGCTTTTGGCATGCTGTTTTTCTTGAGTCCTATATTGCTGCATAACAAGAACAACAAATGAAGTTCAGTTTTGTAATAGGTTGATCTTCCCTGACACACATCAGTACTGCTACATTTTGTTGACACATTTTTCTTGAAACTACAGATTGAAAAGAAAGAGGAGGTTGGGATCACCAACTATAGAGCAATATTATTGAGAAGCGATTCCCCCACACACACTTGAAACACAGATGTGAACTCTTATATCCCAATATCCAGAGAACACATGGTACAGACATCACCATTCATTAATGCTCTCCGTAGCTGCAAAATTATGAGGAAGAGAATGATAATTAGGCACACATTTGAGGCATTAGGACTACTTAAAAGGTTGTGGTTTCTTTTTTAAACAAGCAATTGTTTTGTTCTTATAACTGCAAATAAGTTGTAAATATTTGGATTGGATATTTTCATGGCTTGGGAAAACTGTTAAAGGGTTGGCTACATGCTTTTGTGTGCTGAATGACTACACAGATCGTCTGCCAATAGGTGAAGTCAATCAGATTGGGAAAACTACATGCAAATGGCAAGCCTAAATGTTCGTCATTATTGTACATTTTAACAAATGTACAAAGGTATCAGAAAATGGTGAAATGGAAGACAACTACAAAGACATAATGTCCCTTCAAATTTTCTCATGCTTCCCCAAAACAAAACAAAAAAGCAAAAACCAGTTGCCACAGTTGGAAATATTGTCCATTCCTAGGCTAATATGAATAATTTCATTTATTTAATAATGTATAAGACATATATGTTGTCTTTCCTTCAGGAGCTCAAGGTGATGAACATAATGACCCTCCTCCTATTTTTCCTTATAGCAACAACCCTATCATTAGGTTGGGCTGAAAAAGAGGGACTGACCTAAAGTTAGGGGTCCTTTGTGCTCCCTGAGCTTAGTTGTTTTCTTGCAGATGTTTCATTATCCAAATCAGGTAATATCATCTGTGCTAGTGATATTATCTAGTTTGGATAATGAAACATCTGCAAAAAAACCAACAACAACCAAGCTCAGAGAGCACTAAGGTCCCTTCATTTGAGTCCTGAGCTACAAATATTCCCCTTTATTGGCCTAAAGTTATCCAGTTTGCTTTTTGTGACTGAAGATGGACTAGAAGCCAGGACTCCCTAACACCAGTCCAACATATTAATATTATACTACACATTGTCTTGACAATGTCAGAGGAGCTTTTTAGTGTACATCTACAGTTTTCTGGCTCAAAAAATATCCTATTTAAAGATATGCTCAATAGGAGAACATGTTAAAGGGAATTTGTTCCTTTTAAGACTCGGTCTGTGTGGGTACCACCCAGATAATTAATGGATTCTTTAAAAATGCTCATGTTGCACATTAGCAAAATTTGCTGAAAAATTAGGGATATTAAAATAAGCAACACTGCCCTTATATTGACCACACTCATTAATGTATATGTGTATAAGTCACCTTCGCACAAGAGAAAATCTCACTGGTGCTTGATCCATTGCTGTGGACATTTAGAAGACTGCTAACAAAACACAGGTCATTCTCTGGGAGATTTTGTCAGTGTTGTCTGAGCCTCCTGATGCCACAAAGAAAATTGATAATTGCTTCCAATTCTTAGTCTACCAACAGTGGCCTAAACAAACAGCCTTCAATTAATTGTTCACCTGCAAAGTCAAAAACAAGGATATTCATTCTCTTCACCCTATCCTCCTCCTTTCCTACTTAGATCATCTTTCTTTGGGACATTCCAGGCCAGCCAAGGTTCAATTTGTTAATGTTGTTTAAGTCCACCTGAAAAAAAGAAAAACAGAAAAGCCAAACATCATTACTGGATCAGCTTCTGTTGACAATGACCAAAGAATATTCATTAATGAAGCAATGCCTTTACATGGGCAATGATAGATATAATGTGCCAATTCCTATATGGGCCTTGAACCTCTGTTTTGTGTAGTTCAGTGGGAATGCCATTGAATCTAGAAATCGCAAATCTATATATGATCATTTGAAGAAAGATATACAAATTGTGTTTCCAAGCTTCTTTGTGATTTGGACCGGAGAAGGGCTGTAGGGATTCATATCCACATGTTTAGAAACTAGGAAGTCTACAGAAAAAGTCTCCCTGAGTACCGTGTTTCCCTGAAAATAAGACCTGGTCTTATTTTTTTTTTTGCCTCCAGAAGAGGCACCAGGTCTTATTTTAGGGTGTGTGTGTGTCTTTTTCCACTCACTTCATGACAGCCCCGTCCAGCTGGCCCACTTCTGTGGCCGAAGGAGCAGCTTCATTCTGCAGCTGAGAATGGGGCTCCAGCCTGCATTTTGCAATAAGCTGAGAACTGAGATACAGATTGAATCCATAGCTCAGTTCTCGGCTGCAGAGGCCTTGCAGAAAGGCCTCTGACTGTGAAATGCAGGCCGGGGGATGCCGCAGAAGAAGTGTGCCAGTGAGGAGAGGCAAATGTTGATCCATGGGAGGCCTGGTAAGTGGGTGTGGGGCGTGTGGGGCCCACTACCCCCCTAGCTTGATTTTTAGGCATGTGCCTCACCCCAAACCTAGAGCTTATTTTGAGGGTAGGACTTATATTAGACCCATCCCCCAAAATCAAGCTATGGCTTATTTTTGGCATAGGTCTTACTTTCAGGGAAGCACAGTAGTTTGGCTGCCTAAAATTGATGGTTCTTTTAGGTCACACTTTTGCACGATCCAGGGTGCACCATGGGGCAAACTAGCTCCACACAAGCTGATTGATGATGTTTAGTGAAAAAATAGGGATATTAAAACTGGAAAACTCTAAATAGGATTTGCTTCTCTATTTAAATGGGGCAGAGTATCCTCCCCTGAATGTAACTGGTGATGTTCCTCATCAGACACTGGATAATATGGTGACTAGCTGCCATTTGAGAACTTATACAGGAGGAAAAGCAGATTTTCTCCAACTATCTTAATGCACTTAATTGGATAAATGGCCTTGATATTAATATATACAATAGTTATACATAACTTATATATAACTTCTTGAATTCCTCACGCCTTACAAAATTGTCTACATATTTCCATCATACATGTACCACAACATCACTTGCTTTTATATATTTTTAACATTGTTATCCACTTAGTCTTATGCCATACATGAAATGAATGAATGAATGAATGAAAGATATTCATTTCAATCTTGTTAAAGAGTCATGCCATTCACACCAGTTCTCTGTGTGGATGCTGCTTCTGGAAGTCCATTCTGGGCCTGGGCAACACAAAATTAGTTATCGGTTCTGCAGAACTGGTGCAAACTGGCTGAATCCCACCACTGATCTAGACTTTAGAAACCTGGTCCCAAATTTCCAATTATACTAAAAAGACAGATAAAACTTGGCTGTATTTTTATTTTCATTCAGGACATTATGGCCACTTTTCTGAGGTGACCTGCTTCTTTTCCTGGGTTTCAAAATACCCAGACAAGAACCATTACTATGGCAACATGTTGCTCCTGCCGTCCATGGAAATAGTCAGCGATTAGTTTCCAGGGAGAACATCTTATATTTAACTGGCACAAGCAAAACTCATTGGGTCAATAGTCAATTCTTAGTGATCAAAAGATGGCATAGTCCATTAAAATATACAGGGATCTGATTGAAATTATTCCAGAAAAAGTCCAGGGAGTGATCAATTAACCACATGCATTCCTTCAGATCAGAAGCCAAAAGAACAATTTTGCTTACTCCACCAAAGGGGAAGAGTGAAGAGTATACATGGCCATGTTAGAATGTTTATTATAGCAAATTAATTAATGCTAACTATGATTATGCTTGGCTTGGTTTATTTTAATGGACTATGCCATCTTTTGTTCACCAAGAATTGACTATTGACCCAATGAGTCTTGCTTGTGCCAGTTAAATATCAGATGTTCTCCCTGGAAACTAATTGTTGACTATTTCCATAGACGGCAGGAGCAACATGTTGCCATAGTAATGGTTCTTGTCTGGGTATTTTGAGATCTAGGTAAAGGAGCAGGTCACCTCAAAAAAGTGGCCATAATCTTCTGAATGAAAATAAAAATACAGCCAAGTTTTATCTGTCCTTTTAGTATAATTGGAAATTTGGGATCAGGTTTCTAAAGTCACCTTTGAATGTTGGGTCTAGATCAGTGGTGGGATTCAGTCAGTTTGCACCAGTTCGGCAGAACCAGTAGCTAATTTTTTGTTGCCCAGTCCCAGAATGGACTTCCGGAAATGGCATCCACACAGAGAACCGGTTGTTCACATATTTGAATCCCACCACTGGTCTAGATTATGCTAAAGGCACAAATTCAAAAGACTACTGACAGCATCAAAATGCTGCTAAATGTATACAATAAAAGAGTGAACTTATCTTGATGATAACTTAGAACAGTGTTTCTCAATCTCTCAACTTTAAGCAGTTCCGACTTCAGCTTCCAGAATTCCCTCAAGCAGCATGGAACTTTGGGAATTGATAACTGCACAGCTTAAAACTGCAGAGGTTGGGGAACAATGAATTTAGAGACATTTATAAAGCTAACAACAGGAAACAGATCGTTATAGAGCTGATATTAGTTGCAGACTCCTGGAAAAGCTTGTTTTTAGGTCTTGTAAGCTGGTCAAAGAATTGAATTTTCATTTGTTGTTTTAGGGGAAGCTAAGGGGAGGCAATCAGGAACCTCCAAATGTCTTCACCCTTAACTTCCATCACTTCCAGGTAGATAAGATATACTTTGTACTATTGTAAACCAGCCAAATTCTTTTTGGCAAAAACAGCAGGAAAAAAAAAATCAGAAGTGCCTCTCTCCACATCTGCCAATAAAAAAAAATGCAATAATAACAGATTAGATTAACTGAGGTTTGACACTATGTAAGATGGAGAGAACAAAGTATATGCCTTAGATACTCCTGTCTCACATTAGGGCTGGCCTTGACTTGGAAGAGTAGGTCAAATTTCAGCTGATTGCTTGCCCTTAGAATAAAGCACAAGGGTATAAAGGTTTCTCTTTGCTCCTATTTTACACTGTTAAAAAGGAATCTTAGCAGCTTCATTTCCGAGCCGGAAATAAAGAATGCAGACAGTTGCTTGAATAAGAGGTAAAGTTTATTCCAAGAGCGCAGTATACAAAAGTCAGCTGTCAGAGGTGATCATGATTTGAATTTCTCTCAGTGGTTCCTTATGTAGAAAAGTATACCCTTTGTTTCTTGAAAGTACACAAAAGCGCACTCTATAGGAAATCTAAGAAAATCTACTTAGTTATCTTTCCAGGAAGCACACTATTAGTGTGCTTATTGTCAGGTGAGAGCAGCCAGAAACACTGGTGAAGAGCCTCAACTAATTTTATTGCTAATCAGTTACAGCAGAGGTCCCCACCCTTCTGAGCACCAAGGACCGGTTCTGTGGAGAGAGGTTTTTCTGTGGACCCGAGGAGGCATGGTTTCATGTACTGCCTGCATCCTGCAGATGGGGCTTTGCTTGTTTGTGCAGCCCAGTTTCTGGCATGCCACGCCCGGTACCAGGGGACCCCTGAATTACAAGACTCTTGGCAGATTTACTTCATTCCCTTTGGAACTGTAAGATAAATCTTTAAGGATTCTAGGGAGATCAGGCCCCAACTGCTTCTTGCTGTGAAAAGACTGCAAACTCAGATCCCTTTTAATTCCTCCTTCCAGTCTACCTGGACATTTCACCACACCTACTGAGCTGTGATCTCTGCTTGTTTACAATGATTGGAAATGGTAGTCTCTTTGGGGGAAAGATCTTTTTCTGTTACTTGATCAAAGAAATCACAAGCGAGGTTTTAGACAGGGAAGAATCTTAACCTGAGATTACATTTGGCTCTTTCCTGTTGATATTTGTCTACAGCAGGGGTCCCCAATCCCTGGTCCACAGACTGGTACTAGTCCACAGCCCATTGGGTACCGGGCCGGGTGAGCAGCTTGCGAGCCTGTGAAGCTCCATTTGTGAAAGTGGCAGGCACGCAGACAAAACCATCACCTCCCCCCTGCCTCCACTGCCACTGCTGTTGCCGGTCCACAGAGCTGGAAAGGTTGGGACTGCTGGTCTACAGCCTATCCTAATTTGTGATTTTGAATTACAGAAGCAGAATGTGCAAAGAGAGTAACTTGATTTCTTTCCCACAATTCCCCCCCCCCCGTATTATTGGGTAAATGGTGGTGGGATAAGCAAAAAATGATTTTTTTTAAAAAAAATCCTATGTGAAGAAATTAATTGAAAGCAACAAGCTTGCTGAAAATCTGGCTGCAAAAGACATTTTCCTGGTGAACTACCCATCTGCAGGCTTGGAACAAGAACAATACAGAGCCTTGTATCTGGGCTGATGTTACTATTTAATTTGCTTTCCAGTAAATCATTCATGAAATTCATAGCTTCAGCTAATACTGGTTACTTACTGCATTGCCTGTTTACACATTTGCCTTGAAAAAATGGCCAGCACTATCCCTTTAAGAAGGATACTCCCTTTTTTTCTAGATGTATCTTAGGTATAGTTGTGCTCCTGTTTTTTTTATTGAATGCAGCATGAGGTATCTTTTTACATATGTATTTGGTCAATGACCACATTTTAATAAATGAACTCTCCAATAATAGTTTCAGATCATTTCTGTAGTCATGTACAGTAGTATAAAATAACTCAGATTTAATTTAAGAACATACTTTTTTCCAGATAAAGAGCAAAAAATAAATTCTTTAATTTTTTAAAAATTAGGGGTAAGATGTTCAGTGTTTGGGGTGGGATGGAGGGTTAAGAGAGAGTGTTCATCTTCTCGATCCTTTCCATTCAGACTTCCCAATTGGAAATATGTTAAATGCAAAGTAATGTCACAGTTCTTAAAGCTCTGTATGAAACCTTTGTGGCTGTGGTTATTTTTAATAAACTTGTTCTGGTTGTTTTTAACAAACTTGTTTTTCACAGAAAGAGTAAAGATACCTGAACAACTGGAAGGAAAGAAATTGGGCTGGGAGAAAGAACAGCCAAAGCAACTTGTACCCTGTCAGAGATCTGCAAGCAGCAATTCTTTAAGATAGAGGTCCCCAACCTTTTGGGCACCAGGGACCAATTACGTGGAGAGAGGTTTTTCCGTGGACTGGAGGGGGCGTGGTTTTGTGTAGTGCCTGCATCCCACGGATGGGGCTTTGCTTATTTGTGCAGACCGATTGCTGCCATGCCGCGGCCCGGTACTAGTCCACAGCCTGGGGGTTGGGGACCCCTGCTTTAAGAGCCATTTAAAAGAAGCCAAATTTAAGGCAAAGAAACATTTTTTCCATCACCCCTCATATCCTGATTTTTGGCCGATAGGAGTCTTAGTATATAACCCATGTTTTAGGCGTATGCTAAAGTAAGCAGGTCCATTTTCCCCATTAAAAGTATGTTTTTTTCATTTTATTGTTTTTTTTTTCATGTTCAATGAAGTGGTTTTACTTTTATCAAATTCAGCTAAAACATTTTTTTGACCTGTAGATTAAAATGTAAATATTCAAAACATGCAGCCTTTTTCATCCTTACTCAATCCCAATAGCAATTAAATCACTGATCATCTTGGAATGCTTAGACATTTATTTATCATTGTGGGAGATTACAGAGTTTGAGAACTTCTGGTTTAAGGACTTGAGGAAAAAAAATCTATTTTAAGATGCTGTAAATTACGGTTCTCAACCTGTGGGTCGCGAACCCTTTGGGGGGTCGAATGACCCTTTCACAGGGGTCGCCTAAGACCATCGGAAAATACATATTTCCGATGGTCTTAGGAACCGAGACACCACTCCTCTATCTCCTTGCCCTCCTCTTCCTCCTCCTCTCCTTCCTCTGGTGCCCTCTGGGCAGCTCGGGCAGGTGCCAGGACAAGAGGGGTGCCTGGGGGGGGGAGCAGCTAGGCTGGCGGAGGGGCTGGCAGGGTCCGCATGGCACCAGCCCCCACCGTGGGAGGAGGGCGAGGCTGGGCAGCGCGGAGTCCCAGCTGGGGCGGCTGCTTCCTTGTCCTCCTCCTCTCCTTCTTCCTCCTGCTGCCCCCCAGGTGGCTCAGGCGGGCGTTGTCTCCACTGTGGCTCCATTGATGGGTGGGAGGGTGAGGCTGGGCAGCACAGAGACCCGGCAGTGGCGGTGGCAACCCCAGACGATGCAGCCGTGCCGCCGCCGCCACCATTGGAGCCACTGCCTCCCATCCTGCTCCCCTCCCCACCCGTTCGACTGAGGATGCGGCAGAGGCTGGGCTGGGGGCGGTGGGGACCCCCGACGATGCTGCCATAAGAGAGAGAGAGAAAGAGAGAGAGAAAGAGAGAGAGAAAGAGAGGAAAGAGAGAGAAACAGAGGAAAAGAGAGAGGAAAGAGAAAGAGAGAGAGAAAGAGAGAGAGAGGAAAGAGAGAAATAGAGGAAAAGAGAGAGGAAAGAGAGAGAGAACTAAGCTCTGCCAGCGCTGTCGCCCTCTTGGCTCTCTCTCTCTCTTGCTCTCTCTCTCTCTCTCCCTCTCCCCACCTGGGCACTTCTCCAACCAGGCTGGGCGGAGCCAGCGGAGCAGCCTTCCTGCCCCCCTCCCTGGCCAGCTGGATGGGGGGTTGGAGGTCACCACAACATGAGGAACTGTATTAAAGGGTTGCGGCATTAGGAAGGTTGAGAACCAATGCTGTAGACGTTTACACAGAAATTCTGTGCAGATGTAAAAAACTAAAAAGCATCTCAGTTTAGAGATAACTTAAGAAGGAAATAAACATTTTAAAAACAAGTTTGATAAAAAAAAGATCGAGATTTTAAAAATTGATAGGAATCCTGATGAGCATATAGTAATTCCTTCTTAAGTTAAGAATTGCATTAGATTTTCTATTTAACCAAACATGCTATTTGAGCATCATTACTTTCAGCAACTGCACTGGAAGTTAATCAAGTAACTAAGGTCGCTGGAATCAATCTGAACATAAGAAGATAAGAAGTACCCTACTGAGCCAGCCTGAAAGCCCATCTAGCACATCATTTTATTCTACAATGATCAGCTTCATGCCAGCGGGAAGCTTGCAGGCAGGACAAAAACATTAGAAATTTAATCATCTATTACAATAATAATAATAAAGAAAAAGTAAATTTTTATTCTACTAAGTAGAAGACCTAAATCCTAACTGCACAATATGTAAATTTTACTAGCAGTAGGTCTTTTTAAAACAGGAATTCTGGCCAGGCTGTATTTTTCTGCTTCGCTACAAGTGCTATAGTTTTGACAGAATTCAAAAAAAGAAACACAGACCTCTCACGGCTGCTCTTCTCTTTTGTACCAGTTTCTTACAAATTCAGGTCATTTGCAGGGTAACCTTATACCTACTTATGCATCAGTCAATCCCATTAAGTTCAATGGAACTTAATCCCATGTGTGTATAGGATTGCAACCTTGAGTTTTTATTGATCTCCATGATGGAGAGTTAACTGTGCATTTAAACCTAGGAGTAGGAAAGAAATATACCATGGATTCCAAAAGAAAAGATTGGTAAGATCTCCCAAGGAGACTCTGGTTGTTGAGTGAATTGGCAGCTGACAGTTGGTATCCATTATTTTGTAGTCAAAAATTTGCACGGGAAAGTACCTGGGGAAAAAATATATTCCATCCCGTATAGAGCCTTTTTTTTTTTAAAAAAAAGGTGCATACTATATATAATATATTTACAGAAAGAATGTGGTGTGTGTGTGTGTGTGTGTGAGAGAGAGAGAGAGAGAAAGAGAGAGAGAGAGAGAGAGAGAGAGAGAGAGAGAGAGAGAGGGAGAGAGGGAGAGGGAGAGATTAGAAGTTATAAAATGCATATATTGGAGCAAGGGTGGAAGAACATCAGCATTTGGGGGAGTTGGAGGTGTTAAAAACATTGGATGTATTAAATCTTAAAACACCCATTTTATGCATCAGAACCCTGGGCTCTGGCTCCATATTTACCTCTCAATATACAACATAAAACTCCTCACAACAAAGGAAGCTATGTACCCCTATACTAGAAAAAGTTCTAAATCAGTGGTTCTCAGCCTTTTCTTCACTTCGGATCCCCTTTAAATGTCTTTTGTGGCCACAGACCACAGCCACAGACACCCAAGACTTAACTCAAGATTTAAATTATAACATTTTTTCAGATCCCCTGCGATGACATTTTGCCCCCCCCCCCCCCGGGTTTCGCAGACCACAGGTTGAGAACCACTGTTCTAAGTGATAACATGGATTTTTGATTTTGGAATTTTTTAAAAAACATTGGGAACATTTATCAGAGGATTACATGAATTAAGATTACCCATCTTTATTATTAAAGGCCCATGCACTAAATTACTGATAGCTTGACATGTTCACTTTTGGCTAAATGGGAAAAGCTTCCAAATGGAAGTAACAGAACTGCTTTGACTCTTGGGTTGACAGTTGCAATATCTGAAGAATCCATACTTTGCACATTCTATTTGCCACCCTTCTCAAACTTCCCTTGCTATCTTGTACCTTTTCTTTGATTTCCTTCTGTATTAAGAGGAATGAACTAGTATGGGACTGAAAGGATTTTTGTTTTTGTTTTTTTGCAAAATATGCTTAGGTTTGGTTAATGAAGTATGTGTGGACTTATTTCTGCATCTTGCTTTGCTCTTATATGCTGGCAAATCATCTTCTTCTAGCAAAATGAGTCACATCCAGTAATATCCAAGGCTGTATTCTAAGCATGATTAAGTTTGCATTTTACCCTATGACTTTTTTGCCATATGGACTCCATTTAATTGAAAATGTTCTGCATTTCTGTAAGATTTGCATGAGGACAATTTCAATCTAAAGAATATTCTCTTGCTCCCTATGGTGACATGAAATGAGACATCTGTTGTGGCTAGCTTTGGCAAGAACTGCAATTTTGTGGGTATTATTCAACTGTATAATTAAGGCATCCAGACTAGTCACCAAAAACACATAACGCCCTGCTAGTAGACACTCTGCAATCATGAGATTCCTATTTAAAATTATTTGCAATGAATGTATTATATATGGAGAAAACATTTGGCTCATTAACACAACATTTGATAGGGTTCAACTAACCAGAGGGCCTGTAGAAACTACTGTATCTAGCAGGTGAATTTCATTTCATTTATAGGCAGGTTTCCTTCCAAACCAAAATATTAGTTCTGAGGTTGTATCAAATACAAACTACAACAATGGTTTTTCAGATAGAAGCAGCTGTTAGGGCACCGTTAATCTCATTTTTCACTTCTCTTTGTCAAGATAAGCACAGTTTCAAGCTATGGGAAGGCCTCCCCCCTCCCCAGAAGAAAATATTCTACAGAATATTAAAAGAGGGAGAATAGACTATTTCTCTTAAAGAAGAAGAGGAGAAAAATCTTAACAAAGGCAGAAAGCAGCCCCAGCCTTTCTGCTATAGGAAATCAGTCTCAAGCAGAAGTCTGAAGAGGCTAGGCCAGAGGTAGGCAACCTTGGCTCTTTTATGACTTGTGGACTTCAACTCCCAGAATTCCTGAGCCAGCCATAGCCATGAGTCATAAAAGAGCCAAAGTTGCCTACTCCTGAGCTAGGCTTTATGAATGGATATTTTGTATCCATTTATAAAGCTAGGCCACTCTATTCATAAACAAAGGGCAGTCAGCAGCTCTGAATTAGCAGCACAATAGGCAAGGAACAGAAACTGACAAGATTAGGCCAGACAAACAAAACATCTAAGATTTACATTTTCCCTTTTGTTTCTGGCCAACAAATAAATGGAGACCTCCTTTCCAACTGCAGCCTGCTTCCAATTCATTTCTCCTATGTCTTTCTCCTGGCTTGGAATAAGAACCAGACCAGATTTTACTTCCAACAAAGCCTTACTAAATGAGGTGGAAACAAACTGTTTTTAAAAGATTATTTCTCTATAAGACTTTGGCTACAAGAATAGGGGAGGGAAAAGAACCTATTTTCTATCCATGTCATTTTTCCTTGTTTTTTTAAAAAATCCATTCCGCTTTCTCTTTCACCAATATATACACTGGAATATTATTCTGTAAAAAACATAAACATATATTTACTTTTAAATCCATAATAACTAAATTCTACTCTTCCATGCACCCAAGAGCTAAGACTTAGGATAATCCACACAGGAATATTGATCATATTGATCAAGTGCATGTCGATGTGATCCAAACCATATCTTCCTTCTTTGAGGAATGGATGCAACAACTAGGCTTTGAACCTGATACTGCTTTCAATAGAAACTTGGAATTTTCTTCTTTTGCAGGATACATTGCTTAAATGTGGATGAATTAGGTGAATAAGTTGCATATGTTTTTAAAACCTCAGCACTACCAGCATCCCTGAAAAAAAATTGGGCAGGATTCCACATTGCATAAAGACTTACTATATAACAGAGTAGTCAGCATAATGAAAATCGGTGAAAGCTAATTCTCACTAGAAATAGAGAAACAAATATCAGGCAATGTGGAAGGAATGGAAGCTCTTTCTGTTCTAAGCATGAAATTATAAGAGGAAAAATGTAAAGTAAAAAAAAAAAAAAGGATCCATCCATCCAGGCTGAGGATCCATTCCAAAGCATTTTATTTTGAGAGTAGTAAATTACTTATAACATTTTAAATAAATCTTCATTTGAGAGTTCCTATTCTAAAAATTAATATTTTAAAATCACAATATTTTACTTTATTGAAGTAGGTGCAATTTGTTTTATAATAATAATAATAATAATAATCACCAGTAACCTAATACCCCAGACTTAACAATTGTTGATAAGAAAGACAAAAAAGTCTGGAGAATGGACGTGGCAGTGCCTGGAGACAGCAGAATAGATGAGAAAGAACTGGAGAAGATAACAAAATACAAAGACCTACAAATAAAAATAGAAAGACTGTGCCAAAAGCAAGCAAGGATAGTATCAATAATAATAGGCTCCTTGGGTGCAATCCCAAAATAACTGGAGCACCACCTGAACACCATTGGCATTGACAAATTCGCCATTAGTCAATTCCAAAGGCAGCCTTACTAGGAACTGCTCCCATTCTGTGATGATATCTGTAATACCATCAAACATCCACATCTGCCTATCCCAGGTCCTTGGTAAGGACTCAATAGGTAGACAAAAATGCCAAATCCAGTCAGAGCATCTGGCTGACTGTGCAATGATCAATAATAATAATAATAATAATAATAATAATAGAGATCCCATCAGCAGTTACAAGAAAAAGGTCATTGATTTCTTGCAGCAACTACTGAAGGACAATGCCATATATGGACTTCCCCAAAATTCATAAAGAGGAAATTTCACTCAGACCAATTGTCAGCAGCATCAACTCTGTCACCTACAATATTGCAAAATATCTAATCACCTTATTAGCTCCTCTAGTTGGCAACACCACCATCACATCAACAATTGACAGAACTTCATCAGCAAAGTTTGGAAACTAAAAATGGACCCAGATGAGACCATGGTTTCTTATGATGTGACTTCCCTCTTCATCTGCATTCCAACTACTGAAACTGTCATTGCAGTAAAGAAACAACTGCTACAAGACAGCACCTTAGGAGACAAAACCAACCTCAGCCCAGACCACATAGGTTTTACGCTGGACCTCTGTCTGACCACTACCTCTTTTAAATACAATGATGGTTTATACCAACAAAAACACAGCTGCGCCATGGGTTCACCTGTGTCCCCCATTGTGGCCAATCTCTACATGGAAGAAGTGGAAACCAAAGCCCTAAATTCCTTCATAGGAATTCCACCCATTCACTGATATAGGTGTGTGGATGATACTTGGGTCAAGATCAAAACACAGGTATTGGAAGTGTTCACCAAACATATCAATTCCATGGACATGTGATGCTTGAACAATGGGAGAATATATGGACGAAAGGCTTAAAATTCACACAAAATTATAATCAAAAAATTATAAGATCGTGAATTGTTAGTATTTAACACCACATAAGTTATCTAGAATGTATAAAGGTATCTCAAATGAATGTTGGTAATGTAAATGTAATGAAGGGACTTTTTATCATTTATGGTAGACATGTGATAAAGCAAAGAAATATTGGAGTAGGATTCATATTCTAATGCAGAAAATTCTTAAAGTGAATATAAGGATAAAATCAGAAACTAATGGGAAAAGACTTGGGAAAAAAAAATTGGAATTCTAACTGTATATATGTTGATGGTAACAAGACTATTCCATGCACCCAAATTGAAAGATGTTTTGATTTCCACTAAGGATGAATGGCTACAAAAGTTGATGGGGATATGGCTAAATTGACTGTTTTGCTAAAAGAAAAGAATATAAGTACCTTTGTTTCTACTTGAAACTGCTTCTGGACTTTGTGCTTGAGGTGGAAAAAAATGATACTTTGATTTTGGGTTTTATTGTTTAGATTGATTTGTTGATATAGAAATGGCTATACTTTACATAGAAATGTAAAATGTAAAAAGTTGAGATTCGTTGCTAACACCTTAATTTACTGCAACAGAGGGAATCAGAAGTCAACACCTTTTTTTTTCTTTCTCCCCTCTTTTCCACACTTCTCCTTTTTTCCTTCCCCTTCCCTTTGTTCCCTACTGTTTGCTTTTGTATTTTCGTATTTTATATTATAGGTTAATAAAAAATTTAAAAAAATCAATTCCGTAGATAGATTGCATCAAATTCACATGGGAACAGGTTAAGGAAAATAATCTAACTTTCCTGGACTGTGAAGTACACATTAAGGAAGATAGAAGCCTTAACATTGAAGTTTACAGAAAACCTACACACACGGATCAATATTTACATTTTGATTCTCACCACCCACTGGAGCACAAAATGGGAGTTATCAGAACCCTATCCTCCAAGCTAAAGGCCTGCCTATCAGCAAAGATGGGAAATAAAAAGAACTAAAACACATCACAGAGGCCTCAGAACATGTGGCCATCCCAAGTGCACCTTCATCAAATCCCAAAAAAGATCCAGCAGGAGCTCCTTCATAACAGACAAAGAAAAGAACAATAAATGAAGCAATGTTGTCATTCCATATGTTGCAGGAATATCTGAAAAGCTGAGGAGGATCTTCAGCCAACACAACATACATGCACACTTTAAATCCAAGAATACACTAAGCAGAAGCTTGTCTGTCCCAAGGATAAAACACCCAGACACAAACTGAGTAACGTGGTACAATGCAGTGAGACATGTGCAGATGTGTACATTGGCAAAACAAAACAACCACTTTATAAGTGCATGGCACAACATAGGAGAACAAACCCATCAGGACAAGATTCAGCAATCAATCTGCATTTAAAAGACAAAGGCTACTGTTTGAAGACAGCAAACTCCACATTTTGGACAGAGAGGACCGCTGGTTTTGAAAGAAGGGTCAAAGAGCCCATCTATGTCAAAACTGAACAGCTCTCCCTCAACAAAGGGAGCAGGATACAACACCATCTATCTCCGGTCTACAATACGATCCTTTCAGCAGTTCCAAGAAGGCTCCACACCCATTTGCACTATTCAGGTGATCCTGAGGACCCAGATAAACCTCCAAGTGACCTCAATGACTCTCTAAAAGAATGCAAATGACCAGCTGTCAGCAGTGGTGGGATTCAAATATGTGAACAATTGGTTCTCCAGCATGATTGGATGGAGAACCCACGGATGGGTTGTCTTAATCTATCTGCTCCAATTAGACTAAGTCTGAATCTTAGTACCGCCCCCCGCTGTGCCAATTGCACCCCAGTTTTAGACTTAGTCTCTTTGCTCTAAAGACGCGTTTTTCTTCGCTCCTGGAGCAGAAGATTACATTCCCTTTGATTTAGATTAATTTATTTACATTATTTGATTGTTTTATATATTTTACATTTTTCCAATTATCCTTGGAGTTTAACTCCTCTTTATAGGTCTGCCTTCCCGGCTGGGCTGACAGGCTCTGCACGTTCCTACATGCCTTCCTTCTTCATTCAATTCCCCTGAGAACCTTTTCTCTCCGAGGTTTGAACTGCCGCTCAGTCGATCCCCACCAGCCAGCTGATCGTCGGAGCAGCCAGCTGATCGTCGGAGGCTTCCTTTTGCGAAGGCAAGCCTCGCCGATTTCCCGGGAGTCCGGAGGCGAGGGTAAGCTCAGCTGATTGTTGGGGGGATCTGCAAGCAGTGACAGACGTTGCAAATGACCAGCTGTCAGCAGTGGTGGGATTCAGATATGTGAACAATTGGTTCTCTGTGTGGATGCCACTTCTAGAACTTCGTTCTGGGCCTGGGCAACAAAAAATTAGCTACCGGTTCTGCCAAACTGGTGCAAACTGGCTGAATCCCACCACTGGCTGTCAACAAGGAATATAAATCCTTCCATTTCCTACCATCAAGTCAGAGGTGAAGAAGCTTCTTACATGAGAAGCAAAATATCTTCAAAGAAAAACAAGACAGTCCAGTTGCCTGTTGAAAAAGCACTTTTGGGACATTTGTCTATAGTTGTTATAATGAAGCTTGGGAATCACTTCTTTATATATTTATTTTGTTTTTCTTTATCCAATTCTTTTTCTTCTTTCTTATGTACTTTTTACTATTCTTTATTTTCATTCTTTAAATTTAGTTTGTATTAGATCTTACTATTATAATTGAAATCCTTAATAAAATTATATACACAAGAGTCTGGATGTTTAGGTCTTAGTATATTTGGTTAAGTCAGATGTGTGGTGTAGTACTGCGATTGATTGCTTAGCTGATTCTGGAACTAAGGATGTGAAGAATGCTGTGACACTGAATGAAATATAATTTCACCTTTTTAAAATAATCAGATCTAGCCCTGACCCTAAGCAACCTCAGAGAGCAGTATGAACTCCTCAGTTTGACTCCCTCCTACATATATTCTCTTCTAGTGTAACCTTATGTATTTATTTGCAATAAGAAATGATTTTAAAAATCTCATTTCCCCTTTCTCTTTTTGCCCCATTTCAGAGCAGAAAATCCTGATACTTTTATCATTTATTACTGATGATAAAGCTCAGTTAGATGGTAATTGTTTTATCTGAAATCATTACAATCACACTTAGACTTATATACAGCTTCACAGAGCTTTACAGCCCTCTCTAAGTGGTTTTACAGAGTCAGCATCTTGCCCCCAACAGCCTGGGTCCTCATTTTATTGACCTCAGAAGGATGGAAGGCTGAATTAACCTTGAGCCTGTGAGACTTGAACTGCTGGCAGTTGGCAGAGTTAGCCTGCAATACTGCATTCTAACCACTGAGCCACCACGGCTCTTAGGAGATTTAAAGATGTCTTACAAGACAAGAGCTGTCTTAGTAAAGTAGATATAGGTGTGAAAATGGAGTACAAATGGGATGTAATTTACTCTAGTGGTTTCCATATCCCTAGCTATGCAAATATACCACACACACACACACAAAAATCAACTTGGATCAATTAAATATGGATCCTTCAAATGATCTGCATGATGTAGCAACCAAAAAACAAACAAACCCTGAAATGCATACTATTTCAATATAAATGGGGCAAGAAAGAATTTCATAACAAAGCCAGAAATGTGGCAGTTGGTATCTCACAAGACTACAATCCCATGATCTTCAGAAAGGAGCCACCCTCTCTGCAAGCAGGGAAAAAAACTTGTTTTCAGATGGTGGTGATCACAGAAGGTAACCTGATCTTAGACACCACAGAAATCTCTGAGGTTCATTCCTCAGTGATAGAGCTTAATGGAGGTGCAATTAAAACAAGGAGAAGGATAAAGAAGAGAAAGGCTGGTGATGTTTCATGGATGTGTCCGAGAAGAGTTAGAGGAAATAAGCTTTGGATTGGCAGACAAAACAATTTCCATTTTCTCACATGCTTTTAAGTTGCTAGCAAATCTAGACCCATCATTGGTGAATTTTAATAACTGCAATCTAATTATTAATAATATAACTGGAAAGAAATGGAGAGACAAAGGGGAAAAAAACTCATCATGCATCATTCCTCTCTTATTTTCATCCTGCTGATGTAAGCTTGGCAGCTTCTGGATACAGCAAAGCTCTGTCTTTAAATGCTTCTCCTTTCATAGCAAAAACAGAATGGCTGTAGATCAGAGCCAGACAATTGTAACATCTTTGAAGTGAAACCAATTGCCCAGAGAAAGAGGGAATGGGGGGGGGGAGGAGGGGAGGCAGGGGCTCCTGTTCATTGGAAATGTTCAAGAGAAGGTTAGATAGCTATCAGGGAGGTTTAAACTCTTATAGTGTGCAGTGGATTGAGTGTATCCATGGTCATTTGCCTTGACGTCTCCTTTGACGCATATGAGTTTAGTTTTAATTCAAAAAGCAAACAGTGATTATGTGGAGAGCTGGTTATCTGCAAAGCCCCAGCCTCTATCATCTTTTCTTTCCGAGAATTACAGCAGGGCCCACAGTAATCCATGGAATATAAAAAAAAGTCTGATTGTGCCCTCATGATGTGAATCTACTCAGAATGGAGTACCACTCAGACCTGGTCTCTAAGGAATCAAGTCTAGCAGTAGAAGTGTAGGAAAACACTTTGCCCCTTGCTCATGAAACTCCACACTGATCTGCAACCCTATCAAAAGGCAAAGGGCAGAACATAAGAGCCATGGTGGCTCAGTGGTTGGAATGCAGTATTGCAGGCTAACTCACTGCTCACTGCCAGGAGTTTGATCCTGACCAGCTCAAGGTCGACTCAGCCTTCCAACCCTTCAGAGGTCAGTAAAATGAGGACTCAGATTGTTGGGGGCAATATGCTGACTGCTTAGAGAGGGCTGTAATGCACTATGAAGCTATCTATAAATCTAAGTGCTACTGCTATGGGCAAAACATCAATTTGTTTTATGGAAATACACCTTGGACAGTGATGATCTACTTAAGAACATGTTCTTACTCCTATAGTTTACCTATAGTGATCATAACTGGCCAGCAATGGCTGGAAACTTCCAGTTTAAAAGCCTTTACCTGAAAACAATTAGAAGCTGGAATGATTCCCGTAGTAATCTGACTCTATCTTTGTCTCAGTTCCAAGCCAGGTCTGCCTCCTGGCAATCCTTGAAATTTTTCCCTGGCTTGAACAGAGCCTTCTATTCTGCCCTTTGAATCTTCCTTCTGCAGGCAAAGCAGAGATACTGTAAAAGTTGCTTTGGTCTATGGGCAAGCCTGATTTTTAAAAGAACTGTAACCTGCCAAGTTGCTAGTGATCCTCTGGGAGATCATGAGTGCTACTGTACTGGCTTGCATCTTCAGATCTTAGCAGCTGCTTGCTCAGATGTCTTCTTTAGCATCCTGAACATTCACAGTAATCTCATGGAATTGCCGTTTAGCTGAAAATTGCCCATTCCTCTGTGGCACATCTGGCTCAGTGCTGATCTATCACCTAGAGAGCTATCAGATGCTAGCCTATCATGTTCTGGTGCCACGATCTGATCCCACAGGCAAAGAAGCTGTAAGTGGGGTCTAATACAAAGGGCAGTGATTTTAGGACTGGCCTTTCAATTGTTGAACTCAATTCCTCTCCCTTTTCTATTTATGTACGTTCTATTTTCTTATTGCACATATTTTTATGTCTGTGGGGTACTAAATGGTTTATGAGTTCTGTTCCAAAAGTGAAAAGTTGTAAAAGTTGGGTTCTAAAGACTCTTTAAGCTTTCTGAATGGATTTGCAGGAAAACCTTTCATGTTATTTTCTCCTGTTTGGCTTAAACGTCATAACATGCTTGTCCTGAACTTTATTTGATTATTTGATTCAAATCTTTTCAATAGTGAAAAAAAATAGCCTCCAGTAAAAAAAACCATGATTATTTTTGAGATAGAAAAGTTACTTTTCACGAATAGAATTGCTTCAAATCTAAAACGGTAAGGAAGGGATCTGATAGTGAAGTCTCCAGCATTTCAATATCCTTTTAATTTATCACTAAGCTCCTTTCCAATTGCATTTGTCTCCTGTCACCACACGGGTAGCAGCATTCTAAAAAGATCCAGAGCTTTTTTAGAAAGCTTTTTTACTTCTGTCCAAATGAATAGGAAGTGTGAATCGAACACAAACTTTATCAAAAACAAGATTATAAGAATGCGGGTTTATTTCCTACTATAGCAACCATTTTTTTAAACCCATTCCCAGCCTTTTCTTTTGATTCCTATTACCTCATCTCTGGAGCAAATGATCTTCCCATTCACATAATTAGATGGTACTTAATTCTGCTTTAATCACAAATAATGTTATGATTAGTGCTATTACCGTGTTACTATTTTGAACTCTTAGATAAATGTTAAATTGATGAGCCTTAGTTTTGGGACAATATGTTACAGTCTCAGTCTGCTTTGACCTCAGAGTTGTCTGTGTAGAGAGCAAACTGAGGGTAAAACAGAAAGCTACCAAAGCACTCTTCATGTGCTGCCATGGATGCAGATTTATAGATGTATAGACTTAAAATGAAAAATAATTATTTGAGCATATGTTTTGTGAAAATCAGGCCAAATGATTTCCTATCAAGTCATCTGAAATAAATCCTTCAATTAATCATCACTGTCAGGCATGAAGAATCAGGATCATACAAAGTTCCAGTTCAGAAGATTCATTGCTCAAACTAATACATAAGAGTCTGGTCAACTAATGGTCAGCACTAAATTGGCTCTAGAGTTTACAGAATTCAAGGGGGTCTGGACTTGGATTACTTGAGGGCATATAATGATTCTAGGCTGAGTCCTCTCTTGACTTCATCGCCAGACTCTGCCTATACCAGTTTTTGAGAGGCTGCCACAGAGATGAGGGGGCCAAACTATTTTCCAAAGCAACAGAAGGCAAGACAAGAACTAACGGATGGAAACTCATCAAGGAGAAAAGCAACCTAGAACAAAGGAGAAATTTCCTAATGGTGAGAACAATCAACCAGTGGAATGGCTTGCCTTCAGAAGGTATGAGTGCCCCTCACTGAAGGCTTTCAGTAAGAGACTGGAAGCCATTTGTCTGAAATGGTA
This sequence comes from Crotalus tigris, assembly GCF_016545835.1. Lineage (NCBI taxonomy): Eukaryota > Metazoa > Chordata > Lepidosauria > Squamata > Viperidae > Crotalus > Crotalus tigris. The sequence goes on along the minus strand of NW_024097050.1, from coordinate 264,198 downwards.
TAGACTCTCCTGCTCGAGCAAGGGGGCTGGACTAGATGACTTCCAAAGTCCCTTCCAATTCTGTTAGTCTATGTTCTGTGTTCTGTTCTTCTCCTATACACCCTAATGTAGGAGATGACCAGGCTGAGCCTGAGGGCGGGCTCAAATACATCATAAGCTCCCACAAGAGACCTAGGTCCAGCCCCCCCCCCATTGAATTTGGTTGACTCTTATCTTGTGCCAATTTGCCTTGACCATTAACAAACAGAATCTTGCATAAAGGTAGCATGAAATAAACTCTTAGTAGTTTTGGATTCTTTCCCAGGTCTTGGTTTCTTGTGCCTGACACCTAGATTACCCTCAATCAGCTGTTTTTATATTGAACTATATTTCCCTTCAATATTCTTCTTTATTTCTCCCTCCACTCCACAAGTGACTTAGCATTAGTTCATACCAGTACGTAAAGGGTATCTTCATTAAGCCATTTATTGCTTTTTCATGCTTTTGGTGGGCTTGGTTGTTTCAGATAAAGTTATAAATCTTTTGAATTTCTTATCTGAGTTCATTGGTTTTTTTGCATATGAGAATGACCCATTAATGATTAACTATTTGTATGTTTGAATGACAGTTTGAGCTAATTAATCTCCCTTTCTGAGCCATAAGTAGTTATTCCTTAAATTAAAGAAGCCACAGTTCATAAACATTCAGTGTTTATGCTCTGCTTTTTTTTTTTTTTTTTTTGCATGATTCCTTCTTCTGCCTTGGGAAAGTAGTAGGTTTATATTTTCCTCCTGTTCTGTAAATTATTATTTTTAAATTGATTGATCATGTGCCACCAAGTTACTGTTGACTCTTAGTGACAATATAGATATATTTGTTATTTTTAAAACTGGCAGTTTTAGGACTAGCTTTTACAAAATATGATTTTTATTTGTTTCTAACCTTTTATTTTCTATGTGGTGATACATATCTGTTGATGTTTATTTTTGATTCCTGCTTTGTTTTGAGAGATGCCTTGGATATTTCCATTACGGGTGGGAAAAGGGTAAGATAAAAAAATCCTTTTGTGAATCATCAGACCTATAAATTGAATTTCCTGCTGCTGTGCCATATGACTCGTAAGCCAGTCACATCTCTAACTTCTTCAGTTTATCTATTTTATTGTCATCCTCTCTGGAAAACAACCACATACGAATTTGTGTGCTGAAGTGACTTTTCAAAGAGATGGAACAGTGTGGTGAAAGAGTCACTGCTTTGCAGTGTAAAGATTTGTTATAAAACAAATATGCCCAAATATGACAATTATCTACAAAACTAAGGGCAGATAACCAAAATGAAGAAAAAAATGGAAGACATGACCAGAACAACAGAGATATTATTCTAGATGTCAGTCCAGATTTTTAAAAAATCGTATTTATGAACTACATTGTTGTATGTATAGAGGCGAGCTTATCCCCTTGTGGGCCCTCTTCTGTGGAGTGACTGTTTTACATTTGATAATGCAATCCTATACATGTATGTTTATTCAGAGGGAGATTTCACTGAGCTTTACTCATGTTTTAGGACAGAATGTAGTCCTGTTTCAAAATGTTATGGGCAAGACCGCTGCTGTTATTATTTTTTTAAAAAAGTGTAAGCAGCGAGGTAGTGAGGAATGAGGATGAACCTGGCCTTTTGCTTCTTCATGCTTGTTACTATTTACCATTACTTTTATTGATATTATTGTATTTTCTTCAATTGTTGTGAGCCACACATAGTTATTGAGAGCTGGGCAGCAGTTTAAAAAAATTATTATAATTAAACTGCTGTTATTTTATACAAGTATTCTTTTTAGATGATTATGATCTGTATTCTGCTTTTTACTATTTACCTATAAACAACAAAAGTGACACGACCTAATGACACGACACAGAAGCATCAAAAAAACAGGAGTAAATTATCAGCACATTAAACAACGTTGCTACAATCAAAACAATACTTTCTGAAATAATTAAGTCTTCACATTTGCATTCAATGGATATTTATCCATCCAGGGTGTTTTGTAACAGGGAACCATACCCTTCCCCAAAGTTGCAAATATATATCCATATATTTATAGCTTTGTTTGAAGAGGTTTGGCTTCAATCAAAAGCTCCCTAGCGAACTTTTTCGTTTATTGCCAGGATCTGATAGCATCAGTAGAAAATTAAAAATAGTGATATAGACAATACCAAGAGATCATTTCAAATGGTGTCCCTGTTGGAATATTCATGAGCAGGAAGAGTCATGTGGTAACTCAGTCAGCCAATGTGAAGAAAGTGCTACTGAGTCTGTGCAAAAAGGGTATTGAGTTAGGAGCTGGATTTTTTATTCAGTCTTGGGTCTGTCTCTGTATCTCTCTGTAAGAAGTCTTCATTTGTGCTATCTCGCTATAAAGAAGAATGTATGTATTGTAAATATTTTGATATGAATATAAAGAAGTTATTTGAATCAGCTAAATGCAGTCAACTGCGAGAGCTTCTGATTTATTTTTCACCAATAGAAAAATTAAAATTCTCTACAAGTCTCGGAAAGTGGTGTTAATGCTGGCTGGCTTTTGTGGAACACTGAGGCTCTTTGGCAATGACTAAAACTGGACCGTCCCAGTTATGGGATTGGAGGGGAACAAAGAAAATGCAGGCAGAAAACAGCATACTGTAGGTAACTGTGCTGAGATCTGAACTAGGATATCATCAATTCACATGGCTTGTCAGTCATGGATTGAACAGGGGCCTTAGCTAAGCCATCACATCAGCCTCAAGCTTTCCACCAATGATGCAGGGATAATAACATGATCCAACAGCTGTACAGAGAATACTGTTAGGAAGCCATCTGAAAACTCTTTATTACATAGTACTTTTCTGGCAGGCTACAAAAAGGACAGACTCTTTGGATTTAGCATTAGGATTCTGTAGGTAATACTTTTGTGCACTGTTTTACAAGAGGCAAAACTTTTGCCACTAAAATGAGTGAGATAATTGCATTTGGTCTGGCTCTCAAACAATTTTTGATTTACTCTATAATAATTTATTTATTTAGCGTATGGCAATTAAAGAGGTCATGCGATCACTGATATACAAATTTAGCTTAAATAAAATGTCAGGATAGATACGAGGGCAATTTGGAAATGAATGTCCGTCTAGTTACCAATGAAAGACACTCACAGATACAGAACTTTTATTATGCACATTAGAAAACTACAACATTTTTCAACATATTCGCCATTCAAATTGAGGCACTTCTCATAATGTCTTACAAGGTTTGAAATTCGTTAGTAATAGTTGCTTAGTGCCAAATCTGGGCTATGGGTGTGTGTGTGATCAAAAACATCCCAACGGAACTGCTTCAAAAGTTCTTGGGTGCATCTAGCGGTGTATGGGTGAGCATTATCATGAACCAACACCACACTGGAAGTGGTCCCATAGAAAATCCCACCAAATGTGAAGATGCCAAAGGAGTACTGCTAGTGAAGTTCATGGAGCATGGTTTGACCATCAATTCAGACATCTACTGTGAAACGCTATGAAAACTCAGATGAGCCATCCATAACAAGCATCGGGGCAGGCTGATTTCCAGTATGGTGTTGGTTCACAATAATGTTCGCCCACACATCGCTAGATACACCCAAGAACTTTTGAAGCAGTTCCGTTGGGATATTTTTGATCACTCCCCCCACTCACATATAGCCCAGATTGGCACTGAGTGACTACTACTAAGGAATTTCAAACCTTGTAAGACGTTATGACAAGTGCTTCAATTTGAATGGCGATTATGTCGAAAAGTAATGTAGTTTTTTAATATGTATAATAAAAATTCTGTATCTGTGAGTGTTTGTCATTGATAACCAAACGGAGATTATTACCCTCATAGATAGATAGGTAGATAGGTAGATAAGTAGATAGATAGATAGATAGATAGATAGATAGATAGATAGATAGATAGATAGATGTGTAATATGTGAATAATATAGGTAATAAAATATAAAATTAAGATTAAACCATAATAAAATCACCATAATATGGAACCATAGAACTGCAATGGGATGTACATTATAACTATAATATGTAAATCTTTACTGATGAGATGACAGTATTCTTCAGATACACAATTCATCAGATTATCCATTTCCTTAAATTTGCTATATAATTCTTCTTTTTGGGAAAAAATGACAAACTAACGACTACAACAGAATGAAGAGCCTGTGTGTAGACCAGCTCTCCAGAATTCTTCTCCAGACAAGAACAGGACTATAACAACAACAACAACAATAATAATAATAAGTTGGAAGGGACCTTGGAGGTCATTTAGTCCAATCCCCTGCTCAGGCAGGAAACCCTATACTATTTCAGACAAATGGTTGTCCAGTCTCTTCTTAAAAACTTTCAGTGTTGGCGCATTCACAGCTTCTGGTTAATTCTGATTAATTCTTCTAACTGTCAGGAAATTTCTCCTTAGTTCTAGGTTGCTTCTCTCTTTGGTTAGTTTCCATGTGTTGCTTCGTGTCCTGCCTTCAGGTGCTTTGGAAAATAGCTTAACTCCCACTTCTATGTGGCAACCCCTGAGATATTGGAACACTGCTATCATGTCACCTTCATCCTTCTCTTCATTAAACTAGACATACCCAATTCCAGCAACCGTTCCTTATATGTTTTAGCCTCCAGTCCCCTAATCATCTTCGTTGCTCTTCTCTGTACTCTTTCTAGAGTCTCAACATCTTTTTTACATCGTGAAGACCAAAACTGGATGCAGTATTCCAAGTGTGGCCTTACCAAGGCATTGTAAAGTGATATTAACACTTCACATGATCTTGATTCTATTCCTCTGTTAATGCAGACTAGCATTGTATTGGCTTTTTTTGGCAGCTGCAGCACACTGCTGGCTCATATTTAAGTGATTGTCCACTAGGATTCCGAGGTCCCTCTCACAGTTACTACTATTGAGCAAGGTACCCCCTATACTATACCTGTGCATTTGGTTTATATATTTATATATGATAGGATGAGATGAACCAGATAGAACTGAAGATTTAATTAAAGGAGAAAAACACTTAAATTTGATTTACTAATCCACAGTGGAGCAAAATATTTCAAGATTGGACATATTGGAGGATATTTTTGGACAATGGACCTATAAATTAATTTTAAGAGTGTTTGCCTCTTTAGATAGACTGTGTTTAAAAGATGCTATATAAGAGGAACAAGTTTTAGCAGACAAGACTGAGATAGATTTGAAAGTGAATTTTAAAAATGATAGGCTACAAGAATGACATGGAAAACAATGCTACAATGGCCATACAAAAGAAACTGGCCTAATAATTAAAATATCTTAATAATAAAAGGGTATATAAATAAACAAATGAGTTGGATAATTTTCCTGTATTTGATTTACAAAAGAGACTTGTTAAAGTTTTGAAGAATTTCGTGAGAAGGGACAAAGAAAAAAATGAAAAGAAATCAAGTTCTAGGAATTATTTGAAGAGATTAAGGATCAAGAGTGTTAAAAGTAAAAGGAAGGAATGTTTGTTTTTTTATCAAAATTAAAATAAAGACCTCTGATAACTCTTAATGGACTTTTGCTTATTAGGACTAAAGATGAGGCTTTAGGGATTTAATTATAGATAACAGATATTGGAAGAAGAGATTGTTTGTTGTATTTTAAAAGAAGATGATAAATTACTAAAATTGTTTACATTTGTGATAAAGGAGAATCATTTCTTTACATACTGTAGTTCTTTTCTTTTTCTTTGCTATATTATTTTCTTTTTTCTCATTTTTATTTCTATTTTCCTGCATTTCTTTTTATTCTTTTATTTTTAGGTTGCATTAGTTTTTATCATTTGAGTGGCAAATGTAATAAAATTACTATGAAAAATGCTATGCAACTCTTGTTCTTGGCATTTTCTTATGCCTTTTTGACATACAAAAACTAATGCAAAATTTCATACATCTTTTATAGTGAAAACACAGAAGGATATGGATATTGGACTGACTTTTGTTTGAATATTCATGAAACCAGCATGGTGATGACATTTTCTAGGGAGTAAAAGGCTTAGAGAAGGACAGATGCATGAGAACCCTAACTTTTTTTTTTGTCTACCACATTAACAGGCTTAATAGTAAACCAAATTAATCCCAGTAGCAGGATTACTCCACTGGATTTCTGGTTGGAAGGATATATTGGATTCAGCAGAATTCCAAATGCTGAGCTGAAATGGGCTGGTTCAGACGATTGAGGATGCTTCCTCTATAGCAGACTGAATCTACATCTGATCTCTCCTAATCATTCTGAGGTTAATTTGACTATTTTCTGAATCACTGAATCTTGTGGTCTGCGCATATTCTTATTTCTTGGCAGTCCATTCTCATCAGGGAATGAGCTCTGCATTTTAAACTGCTGCTTTCCGTATTGAACAAAATGTTAATCAATGGAAGTACCAACTGTGCCTGGGATGTTCTACAAAACACTTCTAAGTACCTATACCAAAGGCAAAAGAAGAAGGTTGGGATAGGAAGAGCAAATGTCTGAACAGATGCATCCAAACGGCATGATCTGGCTTCCAATTTCTGACACTGGATCTAGATGATAAAAACAAGTCTTCTGTACTTTAAACACATATTTTCTAATCAGCAATCCGTATGATTGTATCACACTTCTCAACACTAAATTGTCAGAATCCTATACCCACCTATGAGGATTTAACCAAAATGTTCATCTCTTTTGAGAAAAAAAAAAAGGAAGCAATTTCTCTTTCCTTGAAGTGAAAGAGAAAAATCAATGGATCGCATTGGGCTGATGTCACTCTGTTGATTGAATGCTTTTTGAAGCTTTTGTCAATGTAACAGGAAGGCTGGCTATTTTTGGCAATCCCTTCTTTCATAAGCAGTCTTCTCAGTTCGAAAGGGTCCCTCAGCTATCCTGACAGGAAGAAAGCAAACAAATTGAAGAAGGAGGGGAAATAACACACACAAACCATTCTTTTTCTCTTTGTCCTGCTGATGAAAGCTTCTCATTGTGTCAGTAGAGGAAAACCAATTAGTTTTGGTGGCACCCTCTGATAAAATATGGACTGAGGCCTGTGGAGTTCTCCTTCAGAGAATCTCACCCACATCGGTAAGTTAGCCTCTCTCCCTTGGTGCTTGGCCAGGATTGGAGATTGTCAGCCTCCCAAGTAGCCCAGACAGGAAGCATAACAAGATGAACTCATTCTACTTTATTGTGAGGCTACAGTAATAGAATCCTGGAAGTCTCAAAGTACAAATCTCCTGCTGGCTCCTCTTACTGCCTGATAAGGTAGGGCAAGTACTTGCTAAGTTTCTTTTTCTTCCTGTTATTCAGTCGTGGGCTCCTCTCCCCTTTACCTGATTGTTCCCAGGGCAGCGTCTCTTCACCCCATCTTTGAAGGTCATTTTTTACATTCCTCTACAGAAATGTCTTTTCTTTCTTTGTGAATCAGTTTACTTGTCAGTCGTTGGCAATACTATGGGTCTTAACTGATTGACCATTAAAGCATGATGGGCAATATTTTAATGGTCAAAGACTACATTTTGCTTTTGGGAGAGAGCTTGGGCCTGCAAAATGTATGGAATCACATCTCACACTTGGAAGGTGTTACGTCCTGAGAGTAATGAAGAATGGGGAGGCTCATCTTGAACACAGCAGTCTTTATTAGTAACAGCTTTTTCCAATCTGGCAATCTACGAGGCACTCAGCCTCTCTTAACAACTCAGAGACCCAGACATAATGGCAACAATTACCGAGTACTTTCGCGCTTTGCGCATGCGCTCAAGGCCGGCGTCACTCATTCTGGTCCCGGGCAGCTTTTGCAATTGCCCAGGACCTTGCAACGTCCTGAGCCTGCTTTTGCAGGCTCAGGACACAACAGAAGGGACTGTGATTTTTGAGGTCTCCTCTTTTTCTCTTTTTAAGTGGTGAACCACCCTTCCTCTGGTCCATGGAAAAACCTCTTCCACAGAATCGGTCCCTGGTGCCTAAAAGGTTGGGGACCTCTCTTCTAATACAACTTCCTACACAAGGCAGGAGCCTTATATCATCCCAGTCAAATGGCTATCCAGTCTATTTTTTAAAAAAACCTCCAGTGATGGAGCACCAACAACTTTGGCAGGCAACCTATGCCATTGATTAATTGTTTCCACTGTCAGAAAATTCCTTACTTCTAGGTTGGATCTTTCTTTAATAAGCTTCCATTCATTACTTCTTGTCCTGCCCTCTAGTGGTTTGGAGAATAAGTCAATCTTCTCTTCTCTGTGGCAGCTGGAAGTACTGGAAGACAGCTATCATGTCACCCCTAATCCTTCTCTTTGATAGGCTAGACATATCTAGCTGCCTCAACCATTCATCTTATAATTTAGTCTCCAGACCCCTTCCCATCTTTATTTTTCTTCTCTGCAACTTTCCAAAGTATCAGCATCTTTTTTGTATTGTGGTGACCAGAAGCGGACAAGGTATCCCACTTGTGGTTTCACCAAAGTGGTATAAAGTAGTATCACTTCTCGTGATCTTGATGCTATCTCACTGTTGATGCAGCTCAGAACTGCATTGGTTCTTTTTGGCAGCTGAGGCACATTGCTGGATCATACTTAAGTGGTGGTCCACTAGAATACATAGATCTCTCTCACAATTAATAATAATGAATACTGAATTGATAATTGATAAAATTGTCAATAAATATAATTATTAATAAGATGTTCCAGAAGGCAGGAATAACAGCAGAGAAGACCAGCCTCCTGGACCACACCAGCTGGATCAGCATGCCTCCTCTGCTGGCACGAGTGGTATGGGCCAATCCCAGTGCGGTGAGACAGTCCCTCAAGTAAACTGGACCCATGTCATGATGGGCTTTAAAGATGACCACCAATACTTTGAATCGCATCCGGAAGCAGACTGATAACCAATGCAGCTTGTGGAGCAGTGGTGTTACCAGGGACCATTCTTGGGGCCTCCAAAACTACCTGCACCAGCTGTAGTTTCCGAATGCTCTTCAAGGATATCTCCACGTGGAGCGCATTACAGTAGCCCAGTCATGAGATGACTAAAACCAGGGAATCCTGGTCCAGGAAAGGCCGCGACTGGTGCACAACATAAACTTATCACAGGAAATCACAAAGAAATATAGTTCTATCACTTTATGGGCATAGATATGTAATATTTAGCACGTAAATACATCAGTATGGCTTTGTGTTTAAACTCCCCTTTCAGTTTGCACAAAAGTCTGAACTCACATGCAAGTGAATTTTCTATTGGTCATCAGTCTATTAAAAAATTCACTGTGTTTGTGGAACATTGGAGGATGGAGTTGGCACATGCATATGGAGGCTGTGTAAACCCAAGGCCCCAGACGTTGCTTTCAGAAATCCCTGTGGATTCTGGAAAGCTAAAGAAACCTGCAAGAAGCATTCATGCAGCCAGACAAAGATGCTGGAACAATGGAACCAATTTTCCCAAAATTGTGATTTCTGGGCCCCCTCTTTGGGGGGATGGTAGACAAATGCCTAATTTTCCTATGGTAGAACACACCATTACTTGGACCATTGCTTTCTTAAACAAACAATTCATCCTGCTCTTTGAAGACAGTGATTTAAAAGCTCCATGAGATCATTAATAAGAAGATACTGTTTTGGTATTAAGGTTGAACTTCATTTATGGATGCCCCCAGACATTTGCATAAGAAAGAAATCATTTAAGGTAAGTGGTTCATTTCACTTTAATTTTATGGGTCAAAATCAGTTTAACTTCTGTCATTCATAAAATCTGCCAATAAGGACCATTATTTAAACAAATGCAGTGAAATAATAACTTTAAAAAAAAGCAAGGAGAGGAAAGCCCTTTATAGCAGTGGTGTCAAACTGCTGGCCTGTGGGCTGGATACATCATGGCAAAACCACGCCCATCCCATTGCCGGCAATGGAAAAAAAGTTGCAATACATCGCAACACGTCACGTGACATTGCAAGTTTGACACCCCTGCTCTATAGTGAAGTGATTCTAAGGTTTCTGAAGACATTTTCATTCTTAGAAACTGTTTTTACCATTATGATATTTGCCTAAATCAGCAATGCAGGTTTTTTTTTTGGTTTTTTTGTTTTAAATGTATTGCATTCTTACCAACCTTCCCACATTTGTGCCCAGCACGTGTTCAACTACCACTTCTGGGATCTCCAGCCAATCAGATTAGTCTCTTTACAATCACTCTACCTCTTTTTCAAGAAATAGAAGATGTACAGTATCTAATTTAGCCCAGTTATTGATCTCATACCTATGCTTTTGAGTCCCATAATAGTTTATCATCTAAGGTTTTCTTCTTTTTATGAATTCTGTTTTTTCATTCATAGTCCAATTTTATCTTGAACTTCATCCTGTCTTCTAAAGCATTTGCCAACAGCATTTTAAATTAAGCAAAAGCAAACTACATTGAAATCTTAGAAAATGAACATAATGATATAGCTCAATTCTAAAGGTAGCAGCATCAGAGTTAACTTGAGGAATATTAGCTTTGTTTCTGAGTTGGTAGCGAAGCCTATAAGGTTAAAATGGTTGGACTCCGCTTTTCAATTCTGCTGTTAGGTTTTTTTTTAAGATCTAAATTTGTTGTTTTTGTGATTTCACGTTGGGGAGGAAATGACTCTGAATGTTGAAGTACAATGTAATGGGAAAATTTTGGAGTCTCAAGTGACAGGAGATTTAAAATGAGAGAGATGAGGCTTTCAAAGAGGCTGGTCATCTTTCCTAAGCAATCCTTTGGAAATGACACCACACCATAAGAAGAAATCTCTCTCCTATTGAGTGTTCTGGCCTCAAATGAAAAAGAAATGCTTTCTAAGAATGTCAACCATTATATTTTTAATTCTGGGAAAGAAGGAAGTAACCATGATCACCTTGTTTTTTAAAAAAAATGACTTAGGTGATATGCTAGCATCTAGAATTCTAGATGACCTTGTATGCATTAAACCAAGGTGGATCTAGTTAATATTTGAATGAGGATCCTCCAAAGCAGGGGTCCCCAACCCCCGGTCTGTGGACTAGTACTGGGGTGTGGCATGCCAGCATCCATCCGCACAAAAAGGGGCGTTGTTTTACCTGAACGCCTTTTCTCAGCATGATGATGGAGAATCCACGGATGGGTTGTCTTAATCTATCTGCTCCAATTAGACTAAGTCTGAAATTTAGTACCGCCCCCTCTGTGCCAACTGCACCCCAGTTTTAGGCTAAGGCGATAGTCAGACTTTAGTCCGACGCGTCTGATCAATATGGGAACCAGGCCAACTGACCTAATGGGAGGGAGTGGATTCTCCATCATCATGCTGAGAAAAGGTGTTCAGGTAAAACAACGCCCCTTTCTCCAGCATGATTGGATGGAGAACCCACGGATGGGACATACCAAAGCCCTGTGTCCCTAGGGTGGGGAATTAGATTGGGCCTGAGTCCCATCCAACGTTAATGTGTGTTCTAGAACCTTGCGGTCAAATGAAGCCGTAGAAGAGGCATATATATATCCATCTTGTAGTGACGGACAAGGGAAGAGGGCGATGCCCATGTTGTTGTTCTACAAATTCCCTCTATGGAGGCCTGATTAGACCAGGCAGCTGTAGCAGCTGCACCCGGGTGGAATGGGCCGTGAAATGCCTAGGAGCTTGCAGTGACTGAGACTGGTATGCCAGAGAAATACAAACTCTAATCCACCTGCGTATTGTGGTTGAAGAAACCTTCTGACCTAGTGATGAAGGGTGATAGGACACAAACAGAGCCTCTGTTATGTGGAAAGATGAGGTTCTCTGTATATAACAATATAAGCCCTGCGCACATCCGATTTGTTCCACTGAACCTCTATGTCATTAGATGGGTTAGGACAGAAGTCCGGCAAAACTATTTCCTGAGATCTATGATACAAGGACTTGACCTTAGGCACGAAGGAGGGGCCTAGCCTAAGGGTTACCCTGTCCTTATGGAAAGTACACAGGTCCTTCCTCACTGAAGAGCAGCCAGTTCAGAGATCCTTCTGGCTGAAGTTACAGCAACAAGAAATGCCACCTTCATCGATAACTGTTTGAACAAACCAGTGTCAATAGTTCAAAGGGTGTGAAACAAGAGCCTATAAACCTGATGAAGATCCCACGAGGGGTATCTATGTACAGTTGATGGTCTGACATTGTTAGCTCCTTTTAAGAAGGAGCGTATCATAGGGTGATGTGTTAAGGATTCATTGCCGCAGGAAATAACTGTGGCAAGTGATGCTACCTGCCTGCAGATGGTGTTTGTGGAAAGCCCTTTGTCTAGACCATCCCTCAGGAACTCCAAGATAACTGGCATTGAAACCGCCAAAAGGTCAATTTTTCGAACTAAACACCAATTACAGGAGCCTCTCCACGTGGCATCGTATATTCTATTTGTCGAGGGTCGCCTGGATTGCTGAATCATAGCTATGACCTTCAATGAATATGAGTCTCGGCCTAAGGCCTGCCTCTCAAGTGCCAGACAGTTAACTGGAGCCATTGAGGGCCTGGATGGCGTAGTTCCCCCTGAATGTGGGAGATGCGATTTGCTGGGATCCTCCATGGAGGGGATGCGGAGAGCTCCATCAGGTCGGCGACCAAGAGCGTCTCAGCCAATGCGGCACAACCAGGAGGACCTCTGCTCATTCACGAAGGATCTTCCTGATCGTGGCAGGGGAGGGAAGGCATAGAGCAGTTCCCTGGGCCAGGGACTGCGGAGTGCATCTGTTCCCTCCGCTGATGGAGATGGGAACCTGGAAAGGAACCTGGGAAGTTGTGAGTTGATTGGGGAGGCAAAAAGGTCTAAGGTTGGGGAACCAAACCTGTCCACGATCTCTCTGAACACCTTCGGATCCAGCTGCCATTCAGAATGGTCCACGGTTGCTCTGCTCAGTGAGTCCGCCTGCTGGTTGGTCACTCCGGATATGTGCTCCGCCCTGATGGAGGCAAGATTCAGTTCCGCCCAGGACCCAGCAATTTGGCCTCCTGCATGAGAGGCCTGGACCTTGTCCCCCCTTGTCTGTTGACGTGGGCCTTGGCTGTAATGTTGTCGGTTAAAATCAGGACATGTTGGCCCTGTACTATATCAGTGAATCTCTTTAGGGCCATATGTATAGCTCTGAGTTCCAGCCAGTTTATATTGTTCTTTAGGTCCTGTTTGGACCACCGACCTTGAGCCCAGTGCGTGTGGAGGTGTGGCCCCCACCCAAACAGGCTTGCATCTGTGGTAATGGTAATCCTGTCTGGTTCTAATACTACTCCCCGTGACAGCACCGGGGAGTCCCACCATTGAAGGGAGTTCAACACCGATGTGGAACTTGGACCTTCTGGTGGGATGTGCTGGTGTGAAGTCTCTGAAATGGAAGGAGAAGCCATGTAATTCTCTGGCATGGAGGCGTGCCCATGGCACAATTTGCACGCAGGACACCGTCTTCCCCAGTAGCTGTGATAGGGAGGTCAATGTGACTACTCTGTCCCTTCGGATCTGACGTACAAGAGTCTGAATAGAGTTCCTTCGGTCCTGAGATAGGTAGACCGTACAATTGTCCGTGTCTATAACAGCGCCCAAATGGAGGAGCCGGGTTGTTGTATGACTTTTCTGGAAATTAACAGAAAACCCGTGCTCCTGAAAGACCTTGATGGCTAGGGCGAAGTCTGACTGAGCATTTCGGAATGATGATGACTGAATTAGTATGTCATCTAAATAGCATTGACTTCTGATTGGAATTTGTCTAAGGTGGGCTGCGAGCACTGCCAGTACCTTGTAAATACCCTCGGTGTCGATGAGAGGCCAAATGGTAGGGCTCTGTACTGGTAGTGGCGTTGGGCATAGCTGAATCTGAGGAATTTGCGGTGGTTAGGAAAATGTCTCAGTTAGGTCTATTGAGGTAAGAAAGTCACCTTGCCTGATGCTGGCCAGGATTGATTGAAGTGGTTGCATCTTAAACTTCTTATACCTCAAGTAAGGTTTAGACCTTTCAAGTCTAAGATTGCCCTCCAGCCCCCCAAGTCTTAGGGATGACGAAGAGGTTTGAGTAAAACCTTCGTCCTTCTTGGTCTTGTGTACTGGTTCAATTGCTCGTATTTGTAATAAATGAGCTATGGCCTCTGACATAAAGTCAGCCCTGGACCTGCTCGTTGGGATAGGGCAAGAGCGGAATTTGTCAGGTGGTTGAGAACAAAATTCTAGTCTCAGACCTTGCGTGACGGTGTCTAACACCCATGCATCTGTAGTGATGGCTGTCCAGGTGCTGGAATAAGGGGCCAGCCGGCATCTGTAGTGGCGACTGCCCAAGTGCTGGAATAAGGGGCCAGCCGGCTTCCTATGGGAAGTGAGACTGTGAGATCACTTGCCTAGTTTAGAGGAACGGCCCTCCAGGCCTCGAACGGCCCCCCAGGCCTGGATCTGTGGTCTGCTTCTGCATGCTGAATGATCCGCCTGGGCCCAGTCCCAGGATGGAGCTGGTTGAAAGGCAGCCTCCTGTAACTGCTCTGTGACATGAGTTAACCAGAGTTTTACGTTTGTCCTTACCTTCAGTTAAGTATGGTTCTAGTGCCTTACCAAAGAGATGTCCACCTGTGTAAGGTTTAGAGGCCAGACGCCACTTGGTCTTGGTGTCTGCTTGCCAATTTCTGAGCCAAAGGAGCCTTCGTGCGGAGATGTCTGCCGCGATGGTCCGAGCCGTGTATCTGGCCGTGTGCAGGGAAGCGTCGGCTAGGTATTGAGACGTGGCCACTAACTTACCCAGATTTTGGTGAGCTCTGAGCTGGTCCGGAGGGATCCTGTCCTGGAGCTCACGTAACCCAAGGGCTGAAGCCCTGGCGAAGAAGGCCATGGATGTTGCCGCCTTTGTTGCCCAGGCTGATGCCAGATGGGAACTACGCAATGCGGAGTCAATCTTTTTATCCTCCGCGCTAAGTGCCTCATTTATATCCCCAGGAATGTTAGCATTGGGAAACAATGAGTTCAATGGCTCATCAATCTCAGGGACCTCCAATAGGGAGGTCAGAGAACGGGCAACATTGAATAATGTCTTCTCTATGGCACCAGGGCTTGAGAGGGCAGGGGATATGGTTCTGAGAGACTGAGGGCTCGTATATATAACATGGGGACCCTTGGATGTTGTAGGTGGGCCTCCTGCTCTTGAGGGAGGTTTGCAGTTGTGCAGGCCTTGATTAGCAGGGAAATAAAAGTGAATGGTCAAAGAGACCGGCAGGAGGGGTGGGGTCAGATGAAGTGATACTTTCATCCTCTGACATAATCAGGCCCGATGGTTCAGCCCCTGTTGATTCTAGATCTGATGAAGGTTCATCCATGATATCTGGAGATTGGAATGATACATGGATTGTAGGGGTGGCTGTTGGGCGTGGGAAGCCATGAATTGAGCCACAGCCTGAGCTATCATGGACTGAAGGTAGTCCGGGATTAGAGTCTGGTTCTCAGGGGGGTGAAGCCCTGCTGCAGTGGGGGTGAATGTGGTCTGGGGGCCCACATTAAGGGTGTCCTGGCTAGTCAAGCCTGTCCCTGGGCCCGCCCTTGTGGCTGATTCTAGTTGGGAAATTCCCCTGGGGGGAGACCAGGCCCCTGGGGCTGAGGCACAATGTGAGGAAAGGGGTTCAAAAATAGACCTTCCCATCGTGCCTGTCAGATCTGGGGAGGCCGCTCTCAGTCTTTGGGACTCCTCCTCCCTCTGTGGCTCCCTGCTTGGCCGGGCTCGCTTGGTGGTGTTCTTTCCACTTGCCTCTGTTTGACGTTTCCTCTTGGCCGGCTTGCTAGTTTTCTCTGCCATGATGAGTCTGCTCTGGGCTCAACCTTGGCAAAAGGCCCCCCTCGGCGCTGTAACTCACCAAGGGAGCCTACAGAGATGATTCGGCCCATGAGGGGGGTGGGCAGGGGATTGGTGGGCACTGCGTCCCTTGGGAGCGAGCTGGCCCTCCCCAGTCCAAACTGCTGTGGAGATGATGCTGATAATCTCGAGGCCTCTGCCACTGGTGATCGTACACTGCCTTCAGGAGTGAGCTCCAGGCAGTCTGGGTCTCAGCCACACACAAAATGGCCGCCGGAGTCAATTCAAAATAGCGGCCGCAGAGTTCGCGGCAAAAAAACGGCCGTTAGAAGAAGGCCTTGAGGCCTGAGGCCTAAGCTGCGATGAGCCCTCGTTCCGAGGAATCGCTTGGGCTCCTAACGCAGCGAATGGATTACAATTAGGTGAGCTGAGAGAGGCTGAGGCAGGCCGAGGCCTAGTAAGGCCTCCAGGCTCCGAAAATTGGATCGGTGCCAAAAACTTTCTCCTGCTGCTGGGACGGTCTGCTGAGGCCGAGGGACCTAGAAAAGGCTCCCTCCAGGCCTGACGAGCCTCGTCATCGCTTGCGGAGCCCCCCAGTCAATTGGCAAGCTTACCCCTGCCTCTAAGGCCTCCAGGCTCTGGTTAGAAGAATGGAGCCTCTGATGCAGAGGAATGGCCCCTGGTAGGAGATTTCTCTTGCTTCTGGGAATCCAATTTTCAAGCTGATTGTGAAGCTGAAAGGCTCTCAAAGGGAGAAAGGGAAAGTTCCCCCCCCCCCAAAGGGAGGTTTGTCAGCCTGTCAGCCTGCTAGGCTACAGGTTGGGATGATCACTGGAAAATTTTTTTTTTTTTAAATTATCAAATCTATTAATAAAAATGGTTAGCACTAAGCTAAAGGGAATAAAATAAAATAGGAATACACAGTCTTCTGCTCCAGGAGCGAAGAAAAAACGCGTCTTAGAGCAAGGAGACTAAGTCTAAAACTGGGGTGCAGTTGGCACAGAGGGGGCGGTACTAAATTTCAGACTTAGTCTAATTGGAGCAGATAGATTAAGACAACCCATCCGTGGTTCTCCATCCAATCATGCTGGAGAAAAGCAAAGCCCCATCTACGGGATGCAGGCAGCACACAAAACCACGCACCCTCCAGTCCAAAGAAAAACCTATCTCCACGGAACCGGTCCCTGTTGCCCAAAAAGTTCGGGACCTCTGCTCCAGAGAATAGTAAACTTATAAGCTCAATTGGCAAACAAAAACAAAAAGAAAACCATCCCCAAAGGAAGCAATTTCATATTCTTAACCAAGAAAATTACATGGATGTGTGTAGTCACCAGGCGTTAAGCTTAACCTGGTCTTTATTTACCTAAACTTACACAGACATTTTGGAAATGGCCTCTCAAATGACACTGATATTTCTTCCATATGTTCACAGAAAATCTCCGACTTTGGTCCAGACTCAGTTATATTGTTGAGGAGTGAAGTTGGTATCTCTGCCATGTTCCATTTGCATCTAAATAAGGCACAAACAGACACAAATGCTTTCTCTTCTTCTCTGGCAAGTGTCAGATGAAGTGCTTGAGTGCACTATTATACAAGACACAGCAAAGAATTGCTGGCAAGTGATTCCTAGTGAGTGCACCTTGTCTTAATTTAAGCATAAAATGAAAAAAGGAAGTTATTTCTTTATGAAATTTATTAGCCATTTACATCCCAAGGCTTTTAAAAATAACGTAGTCACAAATCTTAATGCATGATGTCTCTGACAATTCCTGCTCCCCAATTAAACCAATATCTCGCTTGATTAGTACCATGCTTTGTTCTGGTAGCTGGAGCAGAAAGAGATGTTATTTACTTCACAAGTGCTTGAGATGTGATTAGCAGGAGTGCATAAACATACATTTATGTGGCAACTAATCAGGCCTGTGGACAGAAACAATATATATTTTATTTTCCTAGCATGTTTCTACTGGAAAATTCTTTCTATAGCAACAGCCTTGAAGTATTTGCTTAATTTTGCTGTTGCCTTTTTTAATTACCAGTAGATTGATATGCCTCTTATTCTAAATGAATTGTTTTTGTTTTGCTCATTTTCAAAGAAAAATGTCTTATTGGTAAGGAGATAATATTTCCTGTTATGTTTTACATTTTTTGAAGATTCTTTTTTTCTGACAAAGCTCTTTGATGCTGCGCATTATTTCTTATTCAGAGGTAAGTTATAACTGTATTTTCACATTACATTCATTACATATAATAATCTAAGGAAGTGGCTGTCAGTTTTACCTATCTTGGTCTCAACCTATAATATGGATCTCATTTTAGCACCTCATAGAAAAGAGGATGATGTTCATCATAACATGAACTTCTTCTTCTTCTTCTTCTTCTTCTTCTTCTTCTTCTTCTTCTTCTTCTTCTTCTTCTTCTTCTTCTTCTTCTTCTTCTTCTTCTTCTTCTTCTTCTTCTTCTTCTTCTTCTTCTTCTTCTTCTTCTTTAGTGAAAGATCAATATTATTTATAATGACAAGTCAACTGGAAACCTATTGGAAGGATAATCAAAAACCTATGCCCATAGGATGCTCAGTGTGATATCCCTAATGAGTGATGTAAAAAAGGCAACATAAAGGAATCCCTGCAGATTTTATTCCTCTATTCGTTGCCGAATATGGGGGGAGGCAGTGCTCATCTCCGTTTCAAGGCCATGGAGCCAGTGCTGTCTGAAGACATTTCCCTGTCATGACAGCACTGTTACCTTCCCATAGAAGTGATGTCTATTTATCTACTTGAATTGGCATGCTTTCAAATTCCTAGGTTGGCAGGAGCTGGAGCAAGGACTGGAGCTCACCCCATCATGTGATCCTTGGGTCCCGAACCTGGGCTGCTGGCTTTCCAGCCAACAAGCCCAACATCTTAACCACTGAGCCTTATTTAATGTCACAGGTGTGAAGACTGAGAGAGTGATTTCCCCTCCACATTGTTTAAGAGCAAACTTAGCTGGCATTGTCCTATTGGGCCTTCTAAATTATGTCCAGGGCTCTTCTAATGGAAGCTAGCCTAAAGGTTGGGCACATGTGGGAATGAGAAGTGAAGTGTTCAGAATTCACAATTGTGTTTCTACCTTTTATTCCAGGAGTACATCACTCCCACCACTTTTTTTTCCTTTAACACAACACCTTGCTGGTTGTTTTAGAGGAGGAACTTTTTATTTCTCAAGTCATCAGCTGTGGTTATTTTTTGTCTACTTCATGCTGTCTTTAGTCTTAAACGTGAGGTTTAATGATGGAAATTTCTTTTCAATTATTTTAAATGTTGCATCATGAGTAAATAGTGGAACATGCTGGGGTTCCAGAAATCTCCTCTCTTCTTGATCTCCATGAAGATGGCTGTCAGATTGGAAAGATGAGGATTTGGGCAACCATACTAATCTCCCATGTCATTTTTCAGACAGGGAATCTGGCTGGTGATTCATTTGCTTATGCCTGGATGTCCTGCACAAAAAAAGGAAGAAGGATGCTTTGAGTGGACATCTTCATGCCTTGGAGATTATACAGCTTTATTGGGACGGAATGGGACGTGTCATGGCCATCTCACCACAGCCAACTCACCATGGGACAACTCATCGTGAGACAACATGCTGTGGGACAATTCCATGGGGGATAACTCAACATGATAAATATTATCCACCTCTATTTCTTCAACATTATTTCCATTGACAAAAATGTAGAAGAAACAGTAACAATGTATATTGGAATAGAATCTCAGACCAAGCTCATCACATTTTCTTAATGTTACTTTTGCTGTACTCTTCCATAAGCTAAAGAACAGCAGCAGCAGCAGATGATCCTTGAATCACAGCCAACACTTTCGTTTCAGCATTTCTCTCACTATATGACATGCCTTGCAGTGCTATCATGTCATTTGCCATTTTATATTTAGTCTGCAAAAAGACTTCTTATGTATAGGGAATACGGGGCTTGAATGACTCTGATATAAAAAGAAAATAACAACAAAAAGCCATATTGCTGAAAGAATAACAGGGAAATCTTGACAATATGACAAGACATGCTGAACTTTCTTTGCCTGAACAAATCAGATTGACAAGTTCCTTTTCCTACCTGATCTCTAGAGCAACAGAACAAACACACTCTTACTCATTCAGTTTTTGTAAGACATATTGTGACTTCTGCTCTCCAGATTAATCAAATTTTCTTTTGGAAAGTGGAGTGGAGGAAAGTCATGATTTTTAGGAATTCATGTCCTGGGCAATCACCTTGGTTAAATAATTTGAATTGTTAACATTCAAGCACTTTTTATTACAGCATTCTAGCACGAATTACAAAGGAATCTTGCATACTTTTACCCAGGAATAAATCTTATGTGCCCTTCTGAGTAATTGTCCACATGTTTCAAGCTATTAATCTCTAAGGAATTTACTCCTGACCCAAATTTGATTTGAATAATCTAAAATGTAAATGCCAGTATGTAAATACTGGTTCTTTATATTTAGCTTTGAAACTTGCACAATTTAGCTGAATTCAGATTTGAACAATATCTGGAGGGACACATGTTCCAAGTTTAAACATCTCTTCTGCATATCAATGTTTCCCAGAATGTTGATTGGGAAATTCTGGGAAGTGAAATCCACAAATCTTAAAGTTGACAAGATTTAGAAACACAGTGGTCTATCATCCACAAAGACTCCATAATGAGTAAGATGAAAAGACATGTAAAATTGAACATAGTTTAAAATCAGGTAACAATTGTTTGTGTTTGCGGGTGGGTGGACATATGATGTAACAACCTATTTCTTGGTAAGCTAAAACAATGTGGGATAGACAACACCACACAGATGGATTTGTAACTGGCTGACAAATCGCATTCAATGTGTGGTCCACAATGGAACTTCATCTACGTGGAAGGAATGAAGCAGTGGGATACCCCAAGGTTCTGTTCTGTATTCTTCAACATCTTCATAAACAATTTAGATGAGGGATTACACTAAACTCGTAGGAATAGCCAACACTCCAGAAGATAGGCTCAAAATCCAGATGGATCTCGACAGACTTGAACATTGGGCCCTATCTAACAAAATGAAATTCAATGTAGAAAGAAGTAAGATTTTACACTTAGGCAAGAAAAATCAAATGTACAGGTACAGATTAGGTGAAACCTGGCTCAATAGCAGTAACTGTGAGAGGGATCTTGGAGTCCTACTGGACAATCACTTAAATATGAGGCAGCAGTTTGCAGCCACTGCCGAAAAAGCCAATGCAATCCTAGGTTTCATTAAGAGAGGGACAGAATCAAGACCACATGAAGTAGTAGTACCACTTTATAAAGCCTTAGTAAGACCACACTTAAAATATGCATTACCCTACTATAAAAAAGACATAGACACTTTGGAAAGAATGTGGAAAAGAGCAACAAAGATGATTAGGGAGCTGGAGACGAAAACATGAAGAAAGGTTGCAGGAATTGGGTTTGTCTAGTCTAGTGAAAAGAAGCATTAGGAGTGACATGATAGCAATATTCTGATATTTGAGTGGCTGCCATAAAGATGAGGGGATCAACCTATTTTCCAAAGCACCAGAAGGCAAGATAACAAACAATGGATGGAAACTAATCAAGGAGAGAAGCAACCTAGAACTAAGGAGAAATTTCCTAACAGTGAGAACAATTAACCTGTGGAATGGCTTGCCTTCAGAAGTTGTGGGTGCTACATGAGTAGAAGCTTTTAAAAAGAGACTGGACAGCCATTTGTCTGGAATGGTGTATAGTCTCTTGCTTCAAGGCCCCTCTCAACTCTGTTATTCTGTTAATCAGATGTAGCAAAATATCAGCTGCAACTAAATTGAAAACAGGACTATGATTTACAGTCACTTGTATTCTAGAACAGTCTGTAATACTGGGATGAATTGCATCCATTCATTTGTGATGATAGACTCACAGTTGGAAAATAGAGGCATGGAAAATACACATAATTAGTGTATTCAGCATCATCAGCAAAATGATACAGTCATCAAATAAAAAAACAACCCAAAGAAGTTGAGGGAAGGGTAAAAAAAAATGTGGATACCGAACTTAAGAAGCTTTATAGTTAGAATTTTAAGAAAAAAATTACCCTGTACATGCTTTTTTGGGGGGGGGGAGGGAGAATAGCATTTTGGTGCTCACCAGTGACTGTAAGCATCAATCCAGACAATGTGATGTATTCTACTGTATTTTAGTATACTTTGGTTGTGGCTCTGTCATCCCAGGAGATCTCAGGCTGTCTTGAACAAACTCCAGGATTTATTGTTATTACCTACGAACCAAATGGCTTCAACACTATCATGGCTTTCTCAGTGTTGATTCCCAAGAGAGTGCTGTCACTGAATAGATCCCAACGAAACAGTACACAGCTTCAAAGTGCCTGATAGCCCTTTCATATGAGAAGCACTCTGAAATCAATCCTCAGGGGGATTAGAAACAAACAATCAAATAAACAACAGCAACATGATGTTCAGAATATCCAGCAACTATCTCTTAAGGCTCCCAAACCTACCTGCAGAATATCTACCAGAAATCCATCTTTATCTTTTCTATCTGTGGAAAAAGCAATTAAAATATAAGTGACATGTTTTTAAAAAGTGAAATTATTGATCCTGTTTTAAATTTAGTGTTCTTTTTTTTTTTTTTTGGAGCAAAGAAAATCATCATGAGACTGTTCAACAGGTTAGGTCTAATTCCAGAATTAAAAATTACAAAATCATTTTTTACATTCCCCAATTTGGATCTCAAAGGAAGCTCTAGAATTTTATCCCATCGTGAATCTTAAGTTTCCTAGGATGAGAGAGAGTGAGCTATTCAGGATCACTCAGAAAACTTTGTGGCTGAACAAAGCATTGTCAGTTGTTGAACACCAGGCAATTACTTTCATGTGTTTTTTGAACCAGGTGAACCCAAATGTTGCTCTGGAAGATAGAAGAGCTTCCCTCATTATATGAAGAAAGAGCTTTTCATCAACCACCACAAAATGATCAAGATATGGGTTTAAAAAAAAGTTATTTATAAGTGGATGTTTTCCCAACTTACCAATCAAGAAATTGCGAGTGGGCAGCTCTGAACATGGGTGACCATTTTATGGTGTCCATAAAATGCCCCTATGCCATATTCACATGTATTTTTCCGATTCTTTTAATTAAAAACATTAATGGGAAGCTGGAAAATGTCAGCTTCTAGCAATATTTTTATTTACAAGTATGCCTTGAGGCAACACATAGGCCCTACAGACATTCCTCAAAAATTTAAAGATTGCATTCCAGTGCTATGACACTGTAAGAGAAGATCAGAAAGGATATGAGATGGAAAAGGTAAGGGAAATAGAGAGAATTCTAATTACTACTACTGTATTAATATTCAGCAGGATTTTACATTGCCAGTTGGGGATTAAAAAGGGTGATACTTTTACAAAACCATTTTAAAGTCTGTGTCTGCACCAATGCTAAGTTATCAGAACCCTCCTTTATAACCAAAAGCTCAAAGTTATATTGTTATTTCCTATCCCAGCTTTTTAAAACATTTCTATTTACCATGAGACACATCTCCCCTTCATGTATACAATGGAACCTTGTACTATACAGTTTTGAAAAGATCAGTTTTCCTTCTATTGCTTGCCAAAAAGTATTTTATTATTCTTAGATGGTGCATTAATATGGCAGACTTGTTTAAAATATTAGCAAAGGGGACCCTTCTTGCTTTAATTCTAATAGGGGTGACAGTGGGGTCTAACTTCAGTGACACAGGGGGTCCTTTGTACGTGCCCAGCTGGGGGCTGAAAACATCTGCAAATTCTTTGCAGACTTCTTGTAGGTCAATTGTTTGCAAGCTATTGAGCCCTGTGATGTGTATTCCCAAGGCCTCAAACCAATCAAGTCCTATGAGACTCGTTCGTTCACCCCCTACTACTATTACATCTAGTGGACCTTCAAAATCCTTATACTGTACATTAAGGGTGGCTTCCCCCTTAACACACACTCTGGAGTTTTGAAAGTCTGTTAACACAATGTCGGAAGGCCTCAGCTTGGCCTGAAATCCGCTGCCAGAACAAATCTTCCTAAACGTGTGCATGGAAATGATTGAAAGTGCAGACCCCGTATCCAGTTCCATAGCCAATGGAACCCCTTGTAGCTTCACTTTAAGTGACAGCTTTTTCTTGATGGGCTTGTTTGTGCCTGTCCTATAAATGCTTTTTCACGAAGCGCAGAAACCCACCCTGTTTTGGCTGGGGACCCTGGTACCTTTCAGGCGCAATTGTTCCCAAGGTTGTACCTTCTGACGGCCCAGACACACAGCTGCAATGTGTCCCTGTTTTCCACATGCCCTAAGATAGCGGAGCGGAATCTACAGTCGGTCCTCTTGTGGTGACCTCCACAACCAAGGCACTTGGGGGAGAGCTGAAGAGCTTTCTTTCTGTTTCCCTTCTTTCGTGGGGTAGAGACGGTCTACTTCATCGTCAGGATCCTCCTCTGGGTTCCTTTGGACTCCTTCCTGGTGCACGGACACAGCTTCTGGAGTGCTTCTGATCGGCCTCATGTTCTTGATGGCGCCGCCCGCTGCCTCTTCTGCAGTAACTTCTCTCAAGGCATCTTGGAATGATAAGTCTTCTTTAGCAAAAACTCTCTGCTGTAATTCTCTATGCCTCAGTCCGCATACAAATCTGTCTCTCAGCCGTTCTTCTAGATCCTTGAACTCGCAGTGTTTAGCGGCTTTTCTCAGCACAGCAATGTATTCTTTGGCTGATTCTCCAGGTCGCTGATCCCTCTGTTCGAAGGTGTGGCGCCAAGCGATGACGGACAACTTGGGCTGGAAGTGTTCCTTTAGTATTTTTTTGAGATCTGTGTAGTTAACAGATTCTAGAGGTACAGGTGCTGCTATGTTTTCAGCGATTTCGAATGCGTCTTGACCGCAAACGCACAGCAGGGTGGCGGCTTTTAAACTATCTTCTCTTACTTGATTGACTTTAAGATAGTTTTCCACTCTGGCTACATAGGACTCCCATCTTTCTGGATGCGAGACGTCGAATTCTGAAAGTCTTCCAACTTTTGCCATTTTTGTAGAAAAAGGAAGGGTCCATCAGCCAGCCTACCCCCGATGCTCGCTAGATTGGCGGGTAGCTGCCGAGTCAACGCCGTTCCTACTGCTCAGGACTCTCGGGTAAGCTTACACCTGTCTTCAGTCGATGTAAGGCAATCCCACCCTCGTCGCCAGTGTTAAGTCCTTCGCGAAATGGCAATGACACAAGAAGCATTTGTAGTTCTCAGGAATTCTTTATTTCTGTTCAGCATACTGGTTACAAGACGCCGACAACGCCCAAATCTCCCTGCCTCTTTTATAGGCGATTCCCGGGCCAAATTGCAACATTTGGCGCACTAGCACCCGCGCATGTGCGCGAGTGCTGGCGACAGCCAGTCTGGTCCCGGGCAGCTTGCACCTGCCCAGGACCGTTGCAATGCCCCGAGCCTGCTTCCACAGGCTCAGGACATAACAAGTAGAGTCACTGAAATTTCACGGCTTGCCTTTATTCTTAGATTTATTTATTTTTTTGAAACAACCTTTTGAGAAATGATTGTATTTTGCTGTCAAGAAAGGCTGATGCTAATGCTCTGAAAAGCAGCAGTACTTCATAGTTTTGGCCCACTTGTGTCCCCAAAGTGCAATGATGCTACTGAGCAGAAAAAACAAGAGGTGATTTTAAAGGTTCAAAGAATGTGTTTGTTTGTCTGAAAAATGCACTGGGCAGTAACTTAGATCAGGATATCCAGCTTCTTTGCTTGAAAAATATACATTTATCTTGGGATGATCCCCCCCAAAAAAATCCATTCAGTTTTATGGAACTTTTGAGAAAATTGCTTAGGAAAATAATTCTGAACTCTTTGACTGCATCCTTTGGAGACAATTCCAGTGAAGCCTGTTGTTGTTAAACCACAATTAGGTTACATAACAGTAAGGATACATAACCTTTTTCAGGCAAAGAGCTGCCTTTGACTTTTAAATAATATGAGAGCTGCACTCCAAAAATTGGTCAGGTCAGGATAAATTAAATTGGGTTTAATTTAAATTTACATTCATTAACATTTAAATTAACTTACCTAAAATGGAATTATTAATACTTTTGTTCCCATTCTGTTTAATTATTATCCTCCTACTGTCACATTAAAAAAAATTACACATTAATGACCAATTTTGGAGTTTTGACTGGTGGAAGCTATGTGATAGTAGAATGTAAGCAACAGTGGGGCTAAAGGTTATTCACTCCTTCCTATTGTTGTTGTTGTTAATTTACTGCTTCATGGAATTAAAATTCAACTTGGAGGATTCCACAAAAAGTGAGGAGATTCAATGGGAGAGAATATATTTTCATTTGCACTAATTTGGGCATAGATTTAATACAGAGAATAAAGGAAGAAGCTGGAGGGACGAGAGTAAAGTTAACGTATGGTAAATTGCTGAGAGTTGCTGAGGGTATGGCAATGCACAACTGCTTGTTCTACTCACTATCTAAATTACTATAGGATTCATCCAGACGTTGTTTTCCCTAAAACCTGGAACACCCAATCTGTGCAGAGTTTAATCCTGCCAAACTGATTTAACAGTTGGGCAAAATTTCTAGAGTGATATGTTTCATTCCAGATTCAAAGCAAAACATATTTTCTGCTTTGTGCTTACTCTCTATTTTCTCTCTCTTTCTCGAAAGCTAATACCTGAGGTATAGTCTTTGCATAAGCTTGGAGTTCCTCACGTGACCTTCTATAGGAGTGTTCCTAGCCAAGAAATATTCTAATTAGGGTATATATAATCTACTGAGATAATATCCCATATTTTTAGAAAACTCAGTTTATTAATACTTAAATAATAATGCGGTAAAATTATTTGAAAGGTAATGTGTATAATATAGCAAAAAATAACCATAATAAACTTATACCAATTAGTCATTTTCAGGGAGCAAAGGACTATAACAAAAGAATTGGAAAAGAAAGATTAAAACAAGGAAAATACACAATACAGTCTTCTGGATGTGAGCATTTTAGCAAGGGTTCCATAGGATTGTACGGATAAAAAGGTTATTTCAGAACCTAAAATCCCTGATTATTGAATGGGTATAATTGCTTTCATTGAAAGGATGGATATACTGTATGGACGGCTTTTATTTCAATGTTGTCTTATGATTTCAGAAATAACCTTTTTAATGCTAAAGGTTGTATTTTGCTGGGAGAGAGCTCCTTTTGTCTGCTGAGAGTTAGAACCTTTTTTGACTAGTTTATTCCAGGTGCCTGATGGAGCCTGTTGGGTTTTAGAGAGATGTCAAGATTGTTTCTGAAGTTTTAATTTGGATTAACTCTGGGAGGCTTCTCTTGGTACATGAATCCTGGACAGACTTGTGGTTTTCAGAGGAGATTTGAGAGATGAAATGATAGAAACAGCATCTTCTGGAAATGAAGGAATTGACCGAATACAGATAACAGCTCTGATTAGATATTATTTTGCAGCAAAAAAACAAACAATGTTTAATGCGCTTATTGTGGTAACTGGCTAAAAGCTCTGTTTAGGATGAGCCAGACACTTCTGTGAAGGGATGGCCTGGAGGACAATTTGCAGAGCCACTATGAGGAGTATTCTAGGATCTGTGCAGATCCACGAAGCTGACTGAGAAATTTTCTGTCTGTGTTATCTGGGAAAAGTTAGTCCTGAGGAAGTAACAGACTCCCTGGCACTGTGATTTTGAGTATCTTTTAATTTCCATGTCTCTTCTGCTGGTCAAGGCTGCCCAGGAGATCACATGTGCCTGGGTCCAGTTAATGGTGAATTCATTCTTGATTAAGGGATTGGCCCCATCTACAATTAAAGGAGATGGTGGTCCACTCCTCCCCAAGAAACCATTGTTGGATCCAATGAAACTAGGAAATATTTATCCAGTTTCCCACTTTGCCTTTTTAGGGAAAGTTTTAAAACAGATGATCAGAATGCAGTTTCAGAGGACTTTGGAGAATATGGATTATCCGTATCCTTTCAGTAGTACGGTTAAAATCTGATGTCCAAAAAGTGTTTGCCCATGGCAGACTTAATTGATCAGTGCAATACCCTTGTGATTATGGCATGGGTTCATAGGGCCACCAAGGTAACCTAACTCATGTGATTGGGGGGGGGGAGTACAAGGCAGCCAAAATAAATAATGAGGAAACTGATCAGTGTACAAAACTTACTCATAGGCGAAAATGTTTTGGTTGGTAAACAGAAACAAGAGTTGCTTATTATTCTAAAAGACCATCATGATTCTGTTGGATACATCACCAGCATCCACTTTCCTCACGGTGCAGAAAAGAGGAGGGATCATCTGGTATCCTGCTTTCCATCTCTGTTCTACTCTTATGTACATAAAAAATTTAAAGCTAGAATAACTAAAAGTCACTATATAGATATATACAGTAGATAATGTGAATATCAAGTCTATTGTTTCTCTCTCTAACTCTTTTTCCCTCCCTCCCTCCCTCCCTTTTGCTTGCCCTTTATCTCAGTTTTGCCACTTAAATATTTCTGATGTTTGGTGGATATTTCAAAAATAAAGATCATTATATATATTTTTTGTTCCTGAACTGAATGGCCAGTGTGCGCTGATCTGAACATAAGGATTAGCTGAGTATATGCTGGGTGCAAACTAACTAGAAATTACTCCAGTAATTTCTTAATTGGTTCACATTCTCTCTTGACTAAAGTAGCAAAAATGAACAAAACTTTTCTTATGAATTGGGAAAGTGACTTACTCATTAAAATTTTGATGTTTTCATATGAGTCTTTCTGTTTACCAAAAGGGTACTTTTTGTCGTTAGTTAGATTAAAAATACTCCACTTTAATTAAAACACAACCATTTTTCATTGCTGTTGTAATATGTAGGTATTATGACAATATGGCATATATAATGAAGTTTAATGGAGCTGCAAGCTAATAGAATGTACATCTTTGAAAATGTGTTATAGAAAGGGAAACAAAATGAATGGAGTGTGACAGGCACAGATGATAAGTGTCAAAGACACCCTCTCCCACCCCCCATGAAATTCAATTCCCATTCTTTAAAGGACTTTTCAGACATTATACTTTTCAAGGGCTTTTCTCAGTCCTATTGTGCCATAGATTTCAAAAATATTTTTGAAATATAGCAATAGCACTTAGACTTATATACCACTTCATAGTGCTTTATAGTCCTCTCTACATGGTTTATAGAGTCAGCATTTTGCCCACAACAATCTGGGTTCTCATTTTTCCAACCTTGGAAGGATGGAAGGCTGAGTCAACCTTGAGCCGGTCAGGATCAAACTGCTGGCTATGGGCAGAGTCAGCCTGTAATATTGCATTCTAACCACTATGGCACTACAGCTATGGTTCAGTGCCACTGCAGTGCCAGGGCTATGGCGGCAATGCCACAACAGCTGGACTAAATAACTCTGACTTCTTGGATGTTTATGACCTATGTGAAAGCTATAGAAAATGTGCACAAACCTAGAGTAATGCCTCCCTCCAAATGACATTTTGAAAGAAGGATACTGAAATCAGGATTGGGCAACCTGAAATCGTAATATGGCATGTGGTCCATAAACTACTTTGTGTGTGTGTATGTGTGGGGTTGGTTCTCTCTCTGACCATGAATATTGAAAATAAGCTGTATGATTCGTTGACATTTTAAGAGAAACTGTACTATAAACCTGAACATAGATGTACAATGTTATCAGTTTAAAAAATATCCAATATCTACACACACACACACACACACACACACATACACACACACAGAAATAGTGCATCTTATTCTAGGCAGCAAGAAATAGAAGTCCCTCTGGTGAGTTCACATTCTCCTATGTCATTGGTGAGCCAATTAAGGAAACAAAACAGAAACTGCACTGCTGACTTGATAATATTATACACATCTTCCACTTGATCTCACAAACATGGTGCCTATCAGCCACATTAATTCCAAAAGTGTGTTACTCACAATAGACAGATCTAATAGGGAAAAAAATTAATTAAGCAGCCAGTTTGATTTAGAGTTGATAGACTTTGCAAGACTGCCTCTCATATATATATATATATATATGAAAATTTGCATAAAAATACGACTCCTGGGCATGTCTATGGTACAAATAAAATACGAACACCAGGAGAGTATAAATATAAAAATATACTTTACTAAAAGCTGCCAAGCTTTCGTTTGGAAACTCCAAACATCATCAGGGCTAAGGAGCCAGTAAACAATGATGACTTAAATGGGTTTTGCCGGCATCTGCAGCCGGCTCATGGACCGGAGGAGGGGGGGGGATGATGAATTGAGAGACGGAGTAAGCACCCAATCACGCAGCAAACAAATGGAATGGTGGAGAACTGTTGACACGAAGATTGCCAGGACGGAGGAGGAGGGCATAGACCACCAAATATGCAACACCCGTATGAAAGTTACTTATGACAGTGGAGGAGTGAGAAGAAAGGGTGTGGAGCAGGGATTGAGAAAAGCGTGTGTGTGGGGGAGCGTCTGTGAGCTCAGGGAAGCTTGTAACACTGATAGAGGAGAAACAGATGCCCCCAGGGTGGAAAATGAAAACAAAAAGGGGAGGAGGGTCAGTACTATAGAAGGAAATAAGGATAAAGGGGTGGTGGAGGAGATGAATGCCAGTAATGAGATAGTGGAAGGAACGATCCGGAAGAACCATAGAAGGAAGCGTAAGGAGAGTAATAAAGAAACATCTGGAACACTAATTAACCGGCCAGGACCGGTGACGCGGTCCATGAGCCAGCTGCAGATGCTGGCAAAACCCATTTAAGTCATCATTGTTTACTGGCTCCTTAGCCCTGGTGATGTTTGGAGTTTCCAAACGAAAGCTTGGCAGCCAGGAGATAAAACAATTAAATGTTTAATAAATAGATAACCTAGCTTTCGATGGCTGTATTGCTGCCATCATCGTCAGGGTGTTAAAAGCCAGAGGGTGGGGGAGCTCGTTTATAAGCACAAATGCGCCTGCACATGGCTCATAGACCTCGTTATGGGGCCCGGTCAATTAATCCTCCCATCACTCATGTCAGATGTATTTCTGAGTTCTAAGTTCCTGCAGCTGATTACTTATCTGTTGCGCGTGGCTCCTAAGCTGGGAGGCGAGCATTCCATGTTACTTCGCACCAGAGTAACCTGTGTAACTGCAGACCAATCCTGCGATGAAATCCTAGATCTGGCTGTCTCCCTCCCCCGTGTCCGACGTATCACTCTCCGGGGGCATGCTACCCCATCCGTGCTCCCATCTTCCCCTATAGCCCCCAACCCACCGCCCTTCCGTGCATGGGATGCACAGCAGTTTGTTACAATCTTCATTCCTGTCAGTTTGGCGTCCGATTCAACTCTCCCCTCAGAGGAAATTCCAACTGTAGTCTTCGCGTGTGCGCCCTCATGCGTCCACCGTGCTACTCGGGAACGCGTGATGGGACCCTTAATGGGGCGATTGCAGTCATCATCCACCCCAGAGGTTCCGATCTTCAAACAGGCATCCAGGCCAGGTGCAGCAAGCGGACCATCCGGACCATATATATATGTAGGTCTTTGGTTATTCGGGTTTTCTCTCCTCGTGCTTCGAGGAGCTCCTCGAAGCACGAAGCTGAAAACACCAGCCTGAAGATGACAAATGGGACTTCGTCGAAACGTCGCCAAGACACTTCCAATTTTACGCGGGAGAAAACTCGAATAACCAAAGACCTACATACAAACACCCGCAAAAACCTCAGAAAACAAATATATACATCCAAGAACGCCAGTCTTCCCTGGCTCTCCTCCTCCTCTGTGAACTGAATGTCAGGGTATACCGAGTTGAGTATGCCCACAAAGTTAGCTTTATGCTCCCTTTTGATGACCACGAATGTGTCGTCAACGTAGCGGGCCCAGAATTTAGGTTGGTATTGGGCCATCGCTACGTGCTCTAGTTGTTGCAGCACAGCCTCTGCTAGACATTCAGTTCACGGAGAAGGGGGAGAGCCAGGGGAGACTGGCGTTCTTGGACGTAATGGTCCACCGCCAGCCAGATGGGACCCTGAGCATGAGGGTATACCGAAAACCTACGCATACAGACAGAATTCTGCATTATGCTAGTAACCATCCTATGACCCACAAAGTTAGCTGCATAAGAACGCTATTTAGATGAATAGACTCCCATTGCAGCACAGCCAAAGCTAAAAGGGAAGAAAGAAACCATCTCTTCCAAATATGCAGACGCAATGGTTACCCTACCAGGTTCATCAGACGCTGTAGTATACCATCCAAACCCCAGATGAGCTCGGATATGAAGGAACTCCCGTCACAGATAACCCGTGTCACCCTTCCGTACATCAGCAATGTTTCAGAAGCAACATCCAGGTTGTTAGCCCCCCATAAAGTGAGGGTGGCTCACAGACCTGTTCAAACTTTAAGATCCAAAGTGATGCGCCCAAAAGACCCGCTCCCCAACACTGAAAAATCGGCAATCATATATAAAATCAACTGCAAAGATTGCCCCGTTAATTATGTTGGAGAGACTTCAAAAAGAATGAAGACTAGGGTCCATGAGCATAAATTAGCGGTGAAAAGGGGGGAACAGCACTCCCAAGTATGGGCGCACATGGCGGATTCTGGACATTGCTTTGACTTTGATAATGTATGCATCCTGTCCGGTGACAACACAAAAGAGGGCCGGTTACTAAAAGAGGCATGGCTCTCTGACGGGGACTCTGTCAACCGGCACATCGATTTGTGCCCGGCACATCTAACTTTAAGAGCATGGAGCAGGCGAGACCACCCACCCTTAAGGAGATACCCTGCGACAGTATCACGTAACCCTAGGGAAGAAGTTATGGAGGGGATGAATTTTCACCCCCCACAACAACAGCAACGGCCCATGGACATTCAGGAGAGTAATCAACGATTGAGGGACTCCTCCCCCCCTGCTCCAGGACCATGCACACGCTCCTGGACAGTGAGAGAACGGTTGCATGATGAGAAAGAGGCAATTAGCCAACAAACAATCATTCCCGACCCCCCAAAACCCAAAACAATGATGATCCAGCAGCATCAGGAAAGAAGGAGGATGGGACCGGCTTGCCCTGTGATGACAGTCCATCAACGGAAACAACAGAGCGCCAATCGGAATGCCCGAGAGGATATAGAGATCGAGAGCAGTGTGAATGGGGGGGAAATGCAAATAAGGGTAGAATGTGATAGAAACTGTAAAAAAGATCACTGTGTTGATGGAGGGAGGGATATAAAGGAACCAGGCATGCATACTCAAAAAAGGAGGGCATACGAGGGCTTGTGTGAGGAGGAAGGAGATATTCAAGGGATTCAGTCTGACATGGAGTCCGAGAACATTGACAATGGGGTGAAAGAGCAAGTAGATGTCAGACAGAATGGCAATGACAGAAACGGAGTTTATGCAGCCAAAGAGAGGGAAATGGAAAGCAAGGGATGGGGAGAAAGGCTGAGAGTGCTCCCCCATAGAATGAGGGATGACAATTGGGGAGCAAGTAAAGATCAGAAGAAGGAGGAAGGTAGGAGACACGGAGGTGTGAAGAGGGAACAACTTAGAGATATGAATGACCAAAAAAGGGGAGGAAAGAACCTCCCTAATTCAAGGCAGTGGGAGGTAGAGGGGAATAATGACACACCCACAAGCAGTAAAAGCAAGAAAAGAGGAGTCATCAGTATGGAAGCCGTAATTAAAAAGCAGTTAAATCAATTAGGACCTACGACAAGATCTAGGAGCCGTGTGCAAATGACGGCTCACTTATAAAGGCACTCTCCCACAGACCAGCATTAACCCTGACGATGTCAGAAGTATCTGATGAAAGCTTGGTGATCGGTGATGGTATTAAACTTTTATAGTTTATTATATTCCTGGTGTTCACGCTTTATTGGTAATTGATTATGGATTCACCCAGGAATCATATTTTTATTTTCACTATTCTTATTAATATATATATATATATATGGAAAACACCTCTTTAGCCAGAAATAGGAACATTTGATCCAAATTCATGGAGAGACGGTAAACATAAGATCCCATGTTGCCAGTTTTTTTACAGCCACTGTTCCAAGCAGAGCTGCAGGCTGATGAAATGAGCAGACATTAAAGCTTCAATAAAAAAGTTAATTAAGAAAATGAGAAATGTACTTTACTCTGAAAAACTATTTTGTCAATTTGAAAAGTACAATATATTCATGTAAAGTTTAAACTGAGCTTGGTCATTTGAGCTTACTGATGTATAAATGAAAGAATCAGCTCTAGGTTGTAAAAATACTATACAGGGATCCATAGATAGGAAAAAAGAAGAAAGAAAAGAACAAATGTGAAAAAAATATATATCAACTATAATTAGGTCATTAACAACCTGGAAAACTGATTTATAGAAATGGACATAATTCATTTACAGAGACGCACACAGACAGTTCCAATAACACTAGCAGGATAATAGTATCATATTGCTTCTTTAATGAGTAGCTGAAAAAGTTTTAAAAAAGAACAAATGTACATTTAAAAACATATCATAAAACTCTGGGTTCAGATATACTAGTTAACAATAGTCTTAAGTCTTGAAACATTTTTTTATTTCACTCATCCAAGATGGGAATAAATATTATGCCACAGAAAAGGGAGTCAATAAATAAGACTATCAAAGAGGGAACATTATAAAAAAAAAAAATACCAGAGAAGAGGGTTCAGCAGACTGAAGTGGGTGAGTTTGTGCCCGAGTGATAGAAATTGCACTGAAGGAAACTTAAAGATTAAAAGAATCTGACTTGTTACAAGTAGAGATAACATGAAAGGGAAAAACAATCAAAGGTTTGGTTTCCATGTGTACCATTAAATAAAAGTTATACAGGAACAACAAGAAATATAAAACATACAATTTTTTTAAATAGAGGATCATTAGTCTAGAGAAAGCTTTGTCTAGGGGGGATGATGAAAGCACCAGGATTTCAGACATCATTATCTCAAGAAAATGGAGTTTTGTGGATCTTAGAACGTACAAAGTGAATTCAAATAAAGGGCATGTTAGTCATTATTTTCTTCAAGGCAAGCACTAGTTAAAATGTAGAATAGAGCTGAGGGTGAGCAAGCCCTGGGTATGGGTTATAAGAAGGAGCAAAAGAAAAAGAAAAAGAAAAAAAGAAAAAGAAAAACAAGAACAGAACCATCAACCAGGATCTGAAAATCTGTTGCATTCCAAATGCAACTAGTCATGACTTCAGATATGACTACTCTCATCACCTGTGGACAATCCTTGCATTTTGGAGCTGGATCTCCTTTTCTACCTACCCTTTTTGATATATCTGCTGCTATGTCACCTGTTTAGCATTGTGTGCACAGTCCCTTTTCAATATATACCTTTGCCATGAACTGAGCAAAGCTGAATAAAAAATAAAATTCCATACAAGGGGTTGCATCAAAGGCACATAGTCACTAACTCCCCCAAGTTTGCTATATGAAATAAAAATACTGCTGATTGATTTATGAATTTTTATAAGGTGCTTAGGTAAATAATGCACTTGAAGGTCTTTAAATTGCAAGCCAAATACAAAAGTGAAACCTTCCTGTTTTCATATATCTTTATAATGATGGGAGAAAAAGACTCCCTCCCTTGATATTAGTATTCAGGATGGCTCATGTATATATTTAGGAGCTGAGGTCTCTTAGTCATTTAATAATTTGTATTTGAATATGTAGATGATCCTCAATGAAAATCTGAAGCAGAGTTCACTCTGGGTAAGATGAAAGCCCAGTTTGGATGGGTGAAAAGAGATTGGAGGGACTGAATCTGTGGGGACTTGATTCAAATAACGACTCCTCTGAAAAATAGTACATTGGTATAGCAGTCAAGAAGTGAATAGGAGTTCTTTTTATTTAGCAAATAGCCAACCGATCAAAAGCCACCAGTTATGTAGTGAATAGGTGCAGCATTGATAACTGTTTTTCCTATTCAAGCAAAACTAGGTCTCATATAAGGACCTGGATAGGTATCAGGATAGGTATCAACAGCCTTAGCATCATTTTGCATCCCAACCATTTTCAAGGACACTGAGACTGGAGTGGGAGATAATTGGGGTTGTTAAACCAGTTAACATCTAGGAAAGAATGCACTCCCTCCTCCCTCTGCCCTTCATTTTTCTCTTTTTTTTCTTGGCAAAGACAAGAGATCTAAGAGGAACTGCATCTCTTTTACCATTGTTAGATATACATAGAACAAGAAAGGCTCCTAAGATGGGAAAGGCCCTGATGGATAAAAACAAAACCTTTGCCATTTTTTTTTCCTATTATGATTGAGAAAAAACAACAACTGTGAAGCTGCTTCCTTCTAATGGGTTGTTGCTAGACATGTGCCAGCCCAGTCCTGCCCAATTTAAGGTACCCAAAGTAGGCAGCAGTAATGAATCAATATGGACTGAGGCATGATGGGAAATGTTTTGTTTCACAGCTACGTTCTATAATTTGCTTGAAGACCAAGAAGTCCTCATCTTTAATACAAGCAAACTAAATGCTTCTTAGGCGATGTCAAGAAGACGTATATGATATGAATGATGAATTTACTGTTGTTTTATTTTTAACATATTTTTTTATTAAGAATTCTAATTACAATAGTGAAAACTCACACAAACTAAACTTAGATTAAGAGAACAGAACCAGGAAAAAAAAGAAAAAAGTGCAGAAAAAGAAAGAAAATAATAAAGAAAAAGAAAAGTTGATGACACAAAGGTGTGTGATGGAATTGATGTTACTGGGGGGTATTCTTAACATGGAAAATGATTTGGCATGCTGGAAAATCGGTTAAAAATGTAGAAACTGCAGTTCAATATTTCTAAATGTAAAATCATGTGCAAAGAAATCCTCTGGCAGAATACAGTGTTGGGGGTAGAAGAAAAGGTTTTAGCCGATGACTGCAAAATGAGTAAACAGCATGGCCATGCAGCTGTGAAGGTAATCAAAACTCTGGGATGCATCACTAGAGGAATCACCAGCAGGAAAAAGGAAGTGCTAATCCTGGTATATAGGGCTTTAGTCAGACCCCATTTGGAATACTGTGTCCAGTTCTGGAGACCTCACTTAAAAAAAAGATATTGATAAGATTGAGTCCAGAGATCGGCAACAAAATTAGTGCAAGGAATAAAACATATCAGGAGAGATTAGAGGAACTGAATATATGTGTGGCTGGAAGACAGAAGGGAAAGGGGGAACATGATCGAAACCTTAAATATATTAAGGGTGTGAATAAGGTTCTAGAACAGTGGTTCTCAACCTGTGGGTCGGGACCCCATTTGGGGTCGAACGACCATTTCATGGGGGTCGCCAAAAAAGGCTGTCCGCCATTTCCCCCCCCTTTTCTTTGGCCACGCCCCTGGCACCCGGTGATGTATACGTGGTTGGGGGTCACCACAACATGGGGAACTGTATTATGGGGTCGCGGCATTAGAAAGGTTGAGAACCACTGTTCTAGAAGGCAGTATTTTCAATATTAAGCAAAAATCAAGAACATGGAGCATAATCTCAGACAGACAGAAGGGAAGTTCAAAAATAATGTTAGACAGTCTTACTTCACAGAAAGAATAGCGGAAGCTTGGAAACAACTTCCAGTGGAGGTAGTGGACTAGTCATCAGTCACTGAGTTTAAACATGCTTGAGATAAACACATATCCATCATCCGACAATTAAATAAACACACAATAAATAAAATAAAAATTAAGAAGTAAAAACAATAAATTAATTAATACATTAAAAAAAGAAAACGGAAACAAACAAGCAAAAGCTCAAAGCACAGACTTGATGGATCACTGGGTCTTTTCCTGCCATCAGTTTTCTATGTTCTAGAAAAGAACATAGATGTTCTATGCTTCTAAGTTCTAGAAAAGAAATATAGAAAGAAGTGACTTTCAATTTTCATTATAACAGGTTAAAAAAAAAAAAGGAGATAAAATCCCAGAAAAGGATTTCTTAAGAATTTCCAATTCTGGTTTATGCATGGAAGGCAAGCAGCTGAAAGCTGCAGTACAAAAGAACTCTAAATATCATAAAAAGTGGAGTTTAGCATTTCCCTGTGGAGGAAAAGCTTGCAGCTGAGGATCTGCCACAAATATTGTTGTCAGCCCTCTGAGATAGACCAAGAAAGACTTGGAATTCTACTTTATTGATGTGGGTTATAATACAGAACCTTAAAGCTTCATAGAGTTTCTCTTTCCCTCTCTCTCAAACCAAAGAATGTCATGGTGGGCCAATCTTGAATTTCTTCCTCACGGCCTGCTTATCTCTCCAGGCTAAGCTGATATTTTTTTTGAAACAGCTGCCAAATACTTTCTTCAAGGCTGTCTCTATAGTAAAAAGCAGAGGTAGGGTGACAAGATGGCCAGAGGTCCTGCTAGGTCAGGTGACATTGCTATTGTACATTAAATCATTTCATAATTCAGTATTATTTAACACTGTACATTAGGTAATTGGTATTATTAATACCGATATTATTATTATTAGGCTTTTATAAGAGTATTCCCTGATTTATTTCTGCCTTTTTTTTGGGAGTCCCAATAAATTTTCATAGCTTTTTGAGGTAACATATGCTAATTAATTTAAATCAAGTCACATTCATTAAATTCTATTAAACACTGGTGAAAGAGTGAGGAATTTGCAAGGAATTATATTTAGGTCTAGAAGAATAGCTTTTGTAGGTTTTGTTTCTTACTGTTCACAACATTGTTTGAAGCAGTAAATGTTTTATAACATCTTATAGACAGGGATAGCTCAGATGAAATATAAAAATATTACAAGATAAAATAAGGCTATTTTCATAGGCACAGTCCACCTTAATCATAAACTGAAATATTGATAAAGGTTTTTATTTCTTTTGTTTATTTGTCCACCAGAACACATACTCCTTTTGAGGTGATTCTAGAATGTCTGGTTTTAACAAAGCTAAATCATAATAAGGGAGAATCTAGTTTCAGATACAAAATAATGCGAAGCTGAAGACCACTAGTGTCTGGGCAAATCCTTCTTTGATAGACATTTTATATAAACAGTGTGGGAAGGGTTGGGATTGTCTCATTTACCAGCCAATCCCATGAAGCTGACTTACACCTCTGACAGCTACTTTGGGTGAAATCATTTATTGTGCAGTCCTGCCCAGCTATTCCTTTTAAGCTGCAATTCCATGCTCCCTTAACTGACTATAAATTTTATTGAACACAAACAGTTTGCCTTGTGAGTGAAGATAGATTTATTTTGGCATAGTTTTATATTTACCAACATCTAACTGTACAAGGAAAATGGGGGTTTGTGCACATACTGGCCACATGAAGCAAAATCTCAGAATGATTGTGCAGTTTTGTTTAGATGTAAAACTACAGGAAGCAAGGGGAACCCTGGAATGGTTGATGGCTGAGGATTATGCCTAAAGGCTGCTCCTCCTTCAAGCCTCAGATAGGGTTAACGTCAGGAATTGATGCAAATCTAATTAATTGCTCTGCATACTTGTTGCATAGTAACTAGGGGAAGTTTGCATTAGACTTCTTCTCAGGGCTTTTTTTCTCATAGAACGCCCAGAACAGAGTTTCTGCACCTTTTTGGGATGGAATCTTGTAGGGTAGGCAAGGCGGGTTGTATGACGTGTGTGAGTTCCGGCACCTTTTTTTTTTTTTTTAACAAAAAAAGCACTGCTTCTTTTTGTATATACAGTAATATGCCCAATATACTCTATATTCTTTTAAAATGTCTTGCTTGTCTTGCTT
This sequence comes from Crotalus tigris, assembly GCF_016545835.1. Taxonomy (NCBI): domain Eukaryota; kingdom Metazoa; phylum Chordata; class Lepidosauria; order Squamata; family Viperidae; genus Crotalus; species Crotalus tigris. Next base: position 224,609 of record NW_024097050.1, on the reverse strand, counting down.
CTGGACTACGTTAATTTGCCAAAACCTTCACTCCCTAGTTTCAATTTATTTATTAAGAGATATTTGACAAACAAGAACTCTGCAGAACTTCAAAACATAACTGCAAAACATCAGTTCTACACAGCCACTTTCTGAAATTACTCTTTTTTGGTAGGACAGGAAACCCACCTCCTGTACCCAACACGGAGATCCTTTCAGAAGATCAAGCAATGAAAACTGCTGAGAAGTCCATGTTAAGTTCACATCCCTCTTTCTTAGCTCTGCTAAAAGTTGCAGCAGAATTATAATTCTAAATATGACCTTAGACAATGTTTCTCAACCTCAGTTAGTTTAATTTGGGTGGACTTCAGTTCCAGAATTCTCCAGCCAACATGCTGGGGAATTAGGAGTTGAAGTCCAGACATCTTAAAGTTGCTGAGATAAAAAAAACAAAACACTGACTTAAGAAGACTATTATTTATATTAGATTAAATCTAAATTAAATGAAATCAATTTTAACTTCTGTCCTGGTTTCAACTTTTATTGTCCTTAGCCACACAGCAAGTGTGTATAACTTTTTTTTTAGAGTTTGGCCCTTGCAGAGCTTTTAAAGGCCACTCTTGTCCAAAATATGTAGGCTGTAGAGGTAAAGAGAATGGCCTTGAAGGGCAAGCAGAAGAGCTGTTACCAAGGCAATGGTCAGCTAAAAGGGGCCTGAGCCTGGGCATTGATTCTCATCTCCCCTGTAGAGCTGATATACACTCTAGTAGTGTGCCCCAATTTTTGCCCCCAAGTCAGCTCTGAAGGTTGATTGAAATCAGCCACTGCTCTCTCAAATACTTTATCCCACAAGAGATGTCAAAAGAGATGTTAAGCATTAAATTATAGTCATGGATATCTTCCAGATCCAGTATAGGTTGCTTCAGGATTGGTTGAATTTTTTTTTTTTTTTAGGCAAAGGTAGAGACCATGGTCTTCAGCTATAGTGCAGAAATATATGCATTTTCTCCTTCAGTCTGTTATTGAGCTTCCTAGAACAAAGCAGACTTATTCTTTTCAAGAAATTTAGCATGTGGGAAAGAAATTCAGGAATAATTAAAATGCACATTGATTGTTCGCATCTCGACAGACATGTCTTTGAGAAACAGTTGAATGCTGTATACTGCCCAGAGTCATTCTGTGAGTTAAATGGGCAGTCTCTAAATTTGATAAATAAATAAATAATAAATGTACTTCTGAGGGTCTGTTAAACAGCAAATGGAAGGCCTTTGTCTCTGCCTTCTTATTCTTTCCACTGTGTTACTATCTCCTAAGGCACACATATTGTCTGACTAAGGTGAGGTAATTCAGATGTATATGTATATATATAAAAAAGTCAGAAAGTCTGCAACAAGTAGGGGAGTACCCTAATGGTTAAGGTTTTACATATTTGACTACAGCCAGTGTAGGAATACGCACTGACTGCTACTGTGCTTTACATAAAGGCACATTTAAAGGGTGGGAGTACCCCTAGCAACAGTATTTTGCACCAAAAGTGATGGAAGGCATTAATATATATTGTCACAGCATGTGTTCTTCATGCAGAATATGGTGACAAATGTCTATGCAGTTGCAAACAACACAACATTAAATTGTTTAGTCCTTGGGAATTCTGCCTGCCAATTTTGTATCATTTATTTTGAGAGACTTCAGTGGGTGGGTTGCTTTAAGTATAAGTACAGTCTTAACAGTGACCAAGTGACAATGTCTCTTCACCCACTAATCTCTTGCTTTGGGTTGACTGTTATCATTGTTCATTCAAAAATGTTGTTTGTGATGCAGGACAGATGAGAGTCCCAATGTATTTTGTTTGTTAGAGTTATGTCCTATTTTTCTTCAGGAGCTCAGGTTGATGTATATAAATCCTCTTTCCTCAATCCCTCCTCCACCACCAACAATTTCCAATGACTGTCCTGTGAGGTAGTCTGGTATGAAGATAGGAGTGACTGACCTCAGATCACCCAAAGGATGTCTGTGGCTGAAATCTGTATTCTAAAGACTGCAATCAGAAATTCATGTATTAAAACTTACTAATTTTTAACATAGTAATCTCCGTTAAATTTGCAAATGACCTTTTAACGATTTCTTTGTAGACATATGTCACCTGGCAAATATGTTTGCAGGAGAGAGATCTGCCCATTTTGTTTTTACAAAACAATCTGAGGATGTAATGTGGTTTTACCTCAGTGGCAAAATGGAATGACATTTTCTCTATTTCATGGCAGTCACTTAGTGACTTACACGTCAAGTAGCTGTCTAGATGAATCTTTGGTGGAAAGGGTTATGCAGCAGCCTCCTAACTTTGAATGGCATCATGCAGATGAGGAAGGTGGCATTTTTTTTTTCAAACCACTCAGAATTATGTACTTTTTCCTTCATTCCAGAGAAATTGGGGGGCGGGCAACACTGCAGTGAAAAGTACTAGCAAATATGCATGTAAGTATATGCCAAGCATACACACTTGCCAGAGAAGTGGAAGACCAGAGTAGTGAGCTTCCTGATCTAGGGCTTGTGGAATGCTCTAGAAAACCAGCATCTCAGTAGGTTAGAATTTGAAGCTGCCCTATTTTTTTATCCCCTTTCAGAATGGTGTATTCCTCCTGTTTTCCTTGAGCTCTTACAGTGGAGAGATGTAGATGTTACATTATATCATGCCTCCACATATGGGGCTTTATAAGACTTTCACTTCCTTGGGAGGGGTAGAATTTTTCTATTTCTCATATAGTGTAGTATTTTCAGACCATTTGGAGACCATTTGTGATCACTTTTGTTTATATTTGGACTCCTCAGTTTCAGATAGCCCAGTAAAACCCTATAATTGGGGCAGGGCATAATGTAACATCTTCATCTCTCTGCTATGAGATCTTGAGGAAAGAAGGATGTATATGTACAAATCTTCTCAATATTCCTTCTGGCAACCAATGAGTGTGAGGACCTGGATAGATTCCTGAAGCTAATGCATTGTATGTTATCATCTAAAGTGTGAAAGTCTGTGAGTTCAATTCTACTTTTGATGGATAAAGTATTTTGACTAGCTATAACTGTGCCTATTTCTGTTATTTTGCCCAACAAAAGTTGAGAGATAATTTTTTTTTCTTCTTCAAATGGCTGGATATTCCTTGGTGGCTCTAGCTTTTGAGATCTAACACCTCTCAAACTTTGTGGGAGGAAAAGAAGGACTGTTTTTGCCATTTCAGTCTTGGAAGTGAAAAACAGTGGGAGAAAGTTGTCAGAAAGCAGAAGGTGAACCACCAGGCTCTTTGGGAAATTGGTGCAAGATCAACAGCTATATAGTCTATTTCAGGAGCTTTTTTTAAACTTCCAAATTGGTCTGCTAGCAGTAATGAGTTATTGTCTATAAGTTGGTGGCACTTTGCTCAAGGTAAAGAAAAGAAAATCTTGTATGTCTAGAGTATGGCCTCTAGGCATAACCACCCAGGGCCTTGGAGAATATAGTTAAGGATGCCAAAGCAAGATATGCTGCTTTGCAAGGTTGAATGTCCCATTGAGTAGAAGCTCAAAGGCTAGTCTTAACATCTTTAATACACCTACGCAACATATTTCAGTTTCAGAATTGCACTTTACTAAATAAGAGGTTGCCATAGTGAGAGACTGGGAATCATAAAGGATGGAATGGTTTTAGAAGTTTCTTTTGTTCTCAATAAAACCCTGAAAGGTATACATTGTTGTTGGGTTGATTTTCTTTTTTTCCTTTGAACTAGTTCAGAATTTCTAAGCTGAGTTGTAACAAACGGTAATTTGTGAGACTTCATGGTAATTTGGAACTTACTATAATTTTAGATTTATTGTACTAATTAATATTCTGTTCATCTCCAAACCTTTGATTTGTAGAATTTTAGCTCTTTTGTTATTGAGAGACTGGTTCCAACACTGGATTTTCTGACTGAGCTCATCAATACCTAAAGGGCCACATGTTCCCACACCTTTATATCCCACATCGCATATAAATAAAATTAAATACAATACAAATACAAATACCTGAAATCATGTCAGCAGAAATTCATGTGTCCTGAAAATAATCTGACATATTTCTTTTTTTAAAGTACCTCCTTGCCAATTGTCATCGCCAATCATTTTAAACTCCTGACTGCTCTCCATCCACATGTCAGTGATCATTTACTTAAGTATTGATTTGATTGTTCCATTTCATCACAATCTGAATGACAGCTTATTAAACTGTCTCAGTGGCTCAGCAGAAAAGAAGTTCCCTGCAGAGAGGGAAACATACTGTAGTTCAGTCTTTCTTTTCATCCTCCCTTCCTAATGCCGACAAGGAATTAAACAAAAAAGGAAAACCTAGTGAGTGACTCAGCATCTTCTTTTTCTGTACATCGTGAGATGGTGGGATGGAAATGCTATATCTTTTTTTTCAAACAATAAACAATGACGAACAGCTAGGTTGGCATGTCTGTTAATATGAATAGTTTGTGCATCACTTGTCTGTCTGCCTAAACATTCTGTTGGTTCTTGGCAGTGGGGAGTTATTATCAACCAGCCTCTGCTTAGAACGGTTTAAGACTGCATACCATGGTTCTCTGAATCTGTAGAAACGAACTATCTGGAGAGGCATACATTGTCTTATGCTAAGTAAATCCCTTGGTTGACCAGATAGTAGCATTTCTGGGGGTGGTGGGGTGGTGGTGGTTGACATGTGATGTTCCTAGTCATGCCAGGAGATGTTGAGGATTCAGCCTTGGGTAGGAGCTGAGCAACTGTAAATTAAGGAATCAGGGGTGCTCTAATGCTGCAGTTCATCCCAGACAAAAGAATAATACCGTGCTCCATTGCTCCGTGTGTTCCTTGGGCAGTCCTACCAGATATTTACCAAGTCTAGCCCTATCTTTAGATGAAAAAAGGGGTCCATTCAAATGGCGGGACATTAGTTAGTAGGAATGTTGTTCACAAAGACCAGATTGTATGAATTAATATCAACTCATATGCATTGCAAAAAATCTTATTAAACATCAGATTCATTCAATAAGTACAAAATAATATTTTGTGATATTAACCTGGTTTTAAATCTTTAACATTAGTTCAAGAATACTTCCAGTGGCTTAACAGGCTAAGGCTTTCAACCTCATTTTTCCAGAGGTCATATTAATAACTCATATCAATTTCCTTCAGTTTCATGTGAATGAAATTTAGGAGCCATAGTGAATTCTTTTATATAGTATTCATTTATTTATTTAGTACAGAGGTCAGCAACCTTTCCGGGCTTGAGGACCAGAGGGAAGGAGAGCAGCTTCAAAATTGGTTTGTGCATGCATGCACACACAGGGCCACACATACTGGTGTGGCACTGGCAGCCCTGTTCGTGCATGCGGCACGTGCTGGTACCGTGGGCATGCACAAATGGCCGCACATCCCTCTCGGCAGCTAGTGACCACACAACCACCCGGGCTAGCAGCGCATGCACAAATGGGCTACGGATACCCACCCCATGCTAGCCTCTCTGTTCATGCATGCGCACATGTGGAAATGGGGCTACAGGTGCTAGCGCAAGGGGGGGTGAATGCACGCTCACATTTGCATGCACTGGACAGCTGTTTCCATGGCCTGCTGGCCAAGAACCTGCGGCCCAGTCCTGGCCACGGACCATAGGTTGGGGACCTATGATTTAGTAGATATATATGGCTGCCCATCTCACATACATAACGCTGGCCAACTAACAGTATTAAAAATGATAATAAACATATATAAACATTTTAAAAATCATAGCAGTTGGAAAAAAATCATAAAGCCATAAACAAACATTCAGAAATGGTCTCTGTTTCACACCCTGGCCCAGGCTTGAGCACAGAATTATATTGTTAAGGTCTTATAGGAGGCCAACCGAGACAGAGTCAATCTAATTTCCAGAGAGTTATTATTCCAGAGGGTGGGTACTATGATTAAAAAAGGCTCTTCCCCTGGCCCTGCTAGCCAACATTCCTTAGTTGGACTCAGAGCATGCTCCTTCTGCTAGACTGGATGGGGTTGGTAAGAATAACTGGGGAGAGATGATCCCATAAGTAACCTGGCCCTAAACCATGAAGGTGATTACTGGCACTTTGATTTGTACCCAGAAGCACACCAGTAGCAATGCAGCATGTAAAGCTAATTGCCTGTGCTACCACATTCTGCACTAAAATGAATCTTCACTTCCAAGGGCAAATGTATATGGAGATTGCCAATCTTCTAGGTCAGTGGTTCTCAACCTGTGGGTTGGGACCCCATTTGGGGTCAAATGACCATTTCATGGGGGTCGCCAAACAACGCAGTCCGCCATTTTTTCCCCCTTTTCCTTAGCTGTGCTACTTCCTTTTATTCTATTGGCTTTTGTAAGCCAATAGAATAGACTCTCTTGAATAGAGTCTAATTCTATTGGCTTTCAAAAGCCAATAGGAATTGTCCAGGCTGTCTCTGCCCTGCTGAGCCCGCCAAAAGTCCCATTCTGCAAATGGTGCTGCACCAGTTGAGTAGTCCTCGACTTATGACCGGTTGAGTAGTCCTCAACTTACGACCCGTTGGGGGTCGCGGCATTAAAAAGGTTGAGAACCACTGATCTAGGTCATGGTTGTCGCAAAGGTGTTTTTCCAAAAGGCAACTGGACTTTCTTGTTTTTTTTTTCTTTGAAAAGATGTTGATTCTCATCCAAGAAGCTTCTTTAGTTCTGAGCAATCCCTTCTAGAGCATTGTGGAATTTGAAAAGCAGCTCAACCAAATAATAAAAATAACAAGTATCTAAAGTATAAAAAAGCATTCATGAGGTAAATCAAGCTAAAGATTTTTATTTTACTAATTCTGCTTAAGTTTTAGGAAAATGTTTAGTTAATGTTTTTCTCAGATTTAAGTACATCCTAAATAAAGAGAGGATTAATTAATCCCCATATTGTTTTTAATCTTAGATTAAATTATTCTGTAAGATTTTCATGGATAAAAGGGTCCAAATTACATTTGTGGTCCAGTATTTTCCATACATATATTATAGCATTAGAGGAAAATACTGAAACTGATTCCAGTACAAATAGGAATCTCAATTGTGAAGCTCTAAGGCAGTGGTTCTCAACCTTTTCATATGGCGACCCCCGGTCACACGGATGCGGCGCGCATGCATGGCGCTGCCCCCGCATGTGGCGCGCATGCGCAGCGCCGCCCCCACGCACGGCGCGCATGCACAGCGCCACCCCCACGCACGGCACGCATGCGCAGCGCCGCTCCCTGAGGGGGAAAAATGGCGGATTGCGTTGTTTGGCGACCCCCGTAAAATGGTCGTTCGACCCCAAATGGGGTCGCGACCCATAGGTTGAGAACCGCTGCTCTAAGGAGTCTACTATTTCTGAAATTGCATCTGAAAGGAGGCTGATTTTTTAAATTTTTTGTATTCCAGCTAGTGGACCAATAAGTTTCAAATAATAAATCTAAAAGTTTGGAAAGTTAAATGTCTTTCCATTGATAGTTGCAATTTACACAGTGAAAAGCTTGCAGGGTACCCTATAAATTCATTTAAGATAATAGAAATCCTCTCAAAATGTAAATCAAACTTGGAGCTAAATTTATCTTAATTACGTTTATCTTCTTTCCAGTATTAAAAGGAAGATTTGTCTGAATCTTTAATTTATATCAAAACAAGAGAGTAGTTCAAATTTAATGTGTGATAAAACTTCCTTGGAATTCCTAAATGAAGCTAAAGATTGGCCCCCATTTTGATACCCTTTTGAAAGGCCTGAAGACATTATTTTGTCAGTGGACATGAACATCCCAGGGTGACAGGGAACTCATAAAATACATTGTTGTTGCCAGAGTTTATTATGAAATGAAGGTGTAGGAAGTCAGCAAACACCCCCCCCCAGAGAAGGAAATTTTGGGGGATACTAAAGAAGGCAGAATATTATATTTCCCCAAAGGAATAATGGAGGGGAAAAAAAATCTTTAAAGGCTTTTCTGCCCAAGTTTCCTTAGGCAGAAAATGAACAGGCCAGCTCTGTAGAAATGCAGATTCAGTAATCCTTTCAGAAAGACTGGAGCCAGGAAGCTTGGAGCTGATGGGATTAGAAAGATAAAGACCCCCAAAAAAACTACATCCCCCACCCAAAGTCTAAAGACATGACCTTAAGGACATAATAGGATTAACCCACCACCATTGACACAAGGCTCACTACATGGCACCATCCCCTGGAGCATCTCAATCAGAAAGTATAAAACCTACCACTCTCCACTCCATCTTGGTCAGCTGCCCCAGAACCACATGCTGTTGTGGTTCTGCAATTCAGTAAACTGGACCTTCTTTCCTAAAGCAGTCTCCATTTTCTTATTCCTGGATTGGACTGGACCTGAAGATTTTTCTTTCTACAAAGGTTTATTATTGGGTTTTATATCTGAGGTTTTACTTCTCTAAGCCACCTGAAGTCACTATCAATAAGTTGGATGGCCTTATAAATTTTCTTAATAAATAAAAAAAGTGTTAAACTAAGGAGTTAGAACACTGTAATTAGGGAACAGTGTTTCTAGATGGAAAAGTGTGTAAAAAACAAAGCAGCCTCACTGATTTCCGGTTGTTATTGGCAAACGTGTAGATAAATCTATTGGTTCCTTCTAAAACTTTCTGGGGGAAGGTGGCATTGTCTGCTTCCATGTGGAAGATATTTATGTTTAAGGGTTCTAAATGTTGCCACAATAGACTCAATCTGGCTCTTAAGAATGTACTTCTGCAGATCCATAGCACACTCACCTTACAAGCTGAGAGTCTCAAACCTCATTTATTTCACAGCCAAATCCCCTGTTTTTCTCAGTGTGCAGCACCTTAAACAGGTTGCTGCTCCCACCACTAACTGAGACTAAACCTCTCTGTGTTACACCATGCTGATTAATACTCTTTTCTCCCTCCAGTAACTTTCTATGAATTCTGATTAAATGAATTCAAGCATCAAGACTCCTGAGGTGTTCTCCTACAGTTGCATCTCTTTTACCGCTTTTCATCTCTTTTTTGATTACATGTGGTGGCTCTTACAAGTCTTAAGTCAAATAGTCCATTTGGATCTGTAAAAAAAACAAAAAACCCCACAATTTTATTTTCCTTTGCTTTTGTTTATTGGATGAAGCATTAGCTAAAGATCAAAGCCTACTGAGCCAACTGCTAATGAACAAGATGATTACATACAGTCAAACAACTAAAATTAATCTAAGAGAAAGTTCAGGGCCATTAATAATTTAAAAAGTTAATTTCAGCATGCAAATAGCTTTATTGTGAAGCTATTCTAAAGGTCCACAATAAAAATTAACCAGTTTTAGTTCTCCTTTGTTTTTTGTTGTTTTAATAGGTAGTTATATAAATATGGATGGGTTGTAGAAATGGATTTTTCCTCTGAATGTTGATAAGAAATATTTGTTTGTTTGTTTGTTTATTCCATAATGTTACCGCCTGCCTCCAGACCAACTCTTTTGGTAATGGGGGAAGAAAGGAAAGGAGAATTTCTCCAACAATTTCTCAAAGAGAGGACTGTCCTTGTTGTTAATTGTGAAGTCGTGTCCGATCCATCGCGACCCATGGACAACGTTCCTCCAGGTGTTCCTGTCCTCTATCATCTTCTGGAGTCCATTTAAGTTCACACCTACTGCTTCAGTGACTCCATCCAGCCACCTCATTCTCTGTCATCCCCTTCTTCTCTTGCCCTCAATCTTTCCCAGCATTAGGCCTTTCTCCAGTGAGTCCTTCCTTCTCATTAGGTGGCCAAAGTACTTGAGTTTCAACTTCAGGATCTGGCCTTCTAAAGAGCAGTCGGGGTTGATCTCTTCTAGGACCGACCGGTTTGAACGCCTGGCAGTCCAAGGGACTCGCAGGAGTCTTCTCCAGCACCACAGTTCAAAGGCCTCAATTCTTTTGCGCTCAGCCTTTCTTATGGTCCAACTTTCCCAGCCATACATTGCAACTGGGAAAATCATGGCCTGGACTATGCGCACTTTTGTTGGCAGGGTGATGTCTCTGCTTTTTAGAATGCTGTCTAGATTTGCCATAGCTTTCCTCCCCAGGAGCAAGAGTCTTTTAATTTCTTGGCTGCAGTCCCCATCTGAGGTGATCTTTGAGCCCAGAAAAATAAAATCTGTCACTACCTCCATTTCTTCCCCATCTATTTGCCAGGAATTGAGAGGCCGGATGCCATGATTTTGGTTTTCTTAATGTTGAGTTTCAAGCCAACTTTTGCACTCTCCTTCTTCACCCGCATCAAGAGGCTCTTTAGTTCCTCTTCACTTTCTGCCATTAGAGTGGTATCATCTGCATATCTTAGGTTGTTGATATTTTTCCCGGAAATCTTAATTCCAACTTTTGATTCATCTAGCCCTGCCTGTCTCATGATGTGCTCTGCATATAAGTTAAATAGGCAGGGCGACAGTATACAGCCTTGCCGGACTCCTTTTCCAATTTTGAACCAATCAGTGGTTCCGTGTCCAGTTCTCACTGTTGCTTCTTGACCCGCATATAGGTTTCTCAAGAGACAAATAAGATGGTCTGGTATTTCCATCTCTTTAAGAACTTGCCACAATTTGTTGTGATCCACACAATCAAAGGCTTTAGCATAGTCAAAGAAGCAGAAGTAGATGTTTTTCTGGAACTCCCTAGCTTTCTCCATGATCCAGCGTATGTTGGCAATTTGATCTCTAGTTCCTCTGCCTCTTCAAAATCCTGCCTGTACTTCTGGTAGTTCTCGATACACATACTGCTGGAGTCTAGCTTGTAGGATTTTAAGCATAACTTTACTTGCAAGTGAAATGAGTGCAATGGTGTGATAGTTGAACATTCTTTGGCATTGCCTTTCTTTGGAATTGGAATGTAAACTGACCTTTTCTAATTCTGTGGCCATTGTTGAGTTTTCCAAATTTGCTGGCAAATTGAGTGTAGCACTTTTACTGCATCGTCTTTTAAGATTTTGAATAGCTCAGCTGGAATACTGTCACCTCCACTAGCTTTGTTGTTGCTCAGCAATAATACCATTCTTGGGGAAAAAATAGGAGAAATTCCTTTTCAGGTCTTCTCTTGCTGTCTTGGAATCCAGATCAGGAATATTGCTGACTGCCAGAGAGATGAATGATAGACATATAATGTCTAGCTGCAAGGATGCTATATTTCATGGAATCTCTGTACGTCCTCTACTGGAGCAACCTCTAAAGAAGATCTAAAGAGAGTCTGCATAAAACCATCAATATAATCATATATGACATTATGCATGCACACACACTCTCTCTCACACACAAACATAACCAAAAATAATTAAAACCTCTCTTATCTCTATGGAACTTAAGGTGACTTTTCAAAAGTCAATAATTAAAAAGTATCATTTGAGTTTAGAAGAGCCAACATAAGACACCAAAACAAAAACAGTAGTCAAAGTGACAAATGCATTAAAAACATGAATGAAGGATTTATTTCCTTGCATGTTTTTATTCATCGTGTTTCCTATATTACATTTCATCTACAAGATACAGATTTGGTGGTTTCTGTTGTAGCTATGTAACGACGATCATTTATGGGTTCCTCTTGCCTAATGGTTTTAGATGGGAAAGTAAATGCTTGAAATGGAAAACATACACAAAATGTTTACAGTAGCACTGTGATTCATAGTCCTCAAACATAGACAGTGTAGGTGTAACTGTGAGCTTCTTAAAGAGTCACATTTTCAAATCTCCATTTAACAATTCAACATTGTCAATGAATCATTTAATGTTCTTTCTTACAAGAAGAATGCACTATTATGGGCATTTAAAGAGTCTTGTTGGCAAGTTTCTGGAATTCTCTTGGCTTTTCAGCAACTCTTGGAATCCTTAAATGATTTATAACTTTACATAAACTACCCTATAGTATCCTGGCAGACCTGAAATTAAGAGCATCCATATCTCCTCTAGACAGATGCTCAGGTCACCCAGTAAAGAGTGGGTAAGGAATCCCCGCTCCCTTCAGGCCTATTTTAGTATGTGATGAAAAATCTCTTATTGGCTTTGGTGCTGATGAGTCATGATTTCATGCTATATCATGAAGGAGCCATGAAGAAGAGTTAGGGCCATCTAACATAATATAGGAGAACCTTAGAGCATCACTTTGCACATTTTCTCAGACCATGGAACCTTTTTAAAAAAACCTGATCAAGATCAAGGGACAAGTTCTAGTGACAAAAAATTGACTTTGTTTAAGTGAACCTTTTTTTTTTGTTCTGAGTCTTTCTATATTACACTGTTTGAGAAACTCTGCTCTGGAGTGTCCCTTTTTGGGGGAGAGCCTCCACAAAATTACTGGTTCCCCAGTGGCTCTTCAAACACTATCAAATAGCATTTTCCAATGTTCCAAATAACATTTTCATGTGTTGAGACTTCCATTTCCTAACATTTAAATTTTTTTTCATTGATTCTAAGTGACTCCCATGTGTTTAAATATCCTTTCTGGACCAAATGCAGTGATGGGTCAATCTCAAGTCATGCCACTAACTTGGAACTTCATCAAAATCAAGGTATGAAGAATATCATAATTCAAAAGACAAAAGAACTTTGGAGCTGAAATTGTGAATGCAGCCTGAAAATGCTGTGATTTCAGTTAATCCCAGTGTCACTTGGCATCTGTCTCAACTTGATTTTAATACATCACTTGCAAACTCCATAAAGTCTGCTTCGTTTTTTATAAAATAACCACTGTTTGCTCTTTAGAAATAATATTCTGATTGGATTCTCATGAGCTGAAGTACATCCTGTTATGTTTTCTGAGAATTTAATTTATGAAAATGGCATTTGTACTTGGCAAGCTATCCCTCTGTGAGCTATTCTTTTGCCTAAGAACCAGCATGTTGAGAATCATTCCCTAGAATCAAAACAAGCCTTCTTCTCGACGCCTGCCAAAAGGTCCATTTTCAAATATGATTTGAAAATGGAGAAGAAAAACCAAAACCAATCTGAATAAACAGTGCAGAGATGTATTTCAGCTCTTAAAGGAGCTTCTCCATGCCTCTCTTTTCCCTATATGTTGATTTTTCTGAGAAGTAACAAATATCACCCTTTGAAGATGGCATGATTTTTCTTTCCTGTCACAATGAAATCTGTTTCAGGAACAGTTTTGCTGTCAGACCCCAATAATGGATATAAAACCTCAAAGGCGTCTTGAACTCATCTATGAGTCTAACTGATTTAACATGCCTATAAAAAACTATTGCTGTGGGATCTGATCTGCAAAGGTCCAGCCAACAGGTAGCAAAGAGACAGAAATAACTCTTTGGTGGATCTCTTTGAAGGGTGGATTACTCTTTGGTGGATCTCTTTGAAGGGTACAGGGGGTTTATATTCTGTTGCATAATATGGGACACTGAATTAAAATGAACATTCAAAATGACAGTAGGGAATCATGTGAATATTTTAGCAACCATTAATCAGTTAAAACACTTGCCTTAAGAACCTTAGTTCTGTTTAGGAAATGTTGCTAGGTAAAATTAATTGTTTAGGTTAGGGCTATCAGTCTGTGTTAAGAAATTCAGGAAGATCACTAGGCAGAAGCTAAGACTTAATGTTTTCTGGATTTTCAGCTGAATTTTTGCAAGTTAAATCAAGTAGTCCTAGTTTGTATCCTACTGAGAAAGTGAAGTGTTTATTCCCACAATGGGCTATTATACAGTGGTCACTTATACAGTAATATCTAGGGGTCATCTACAATGAGACAGAGTCACTGAACGATATTACAGTTTTGTATTTTAATGTAAACTTCAAATACACTAACCTCTCAAGAGTTCTCAAAATTGAATGGATCAATCTCCATAAACCCCCAATGTGTTCATAAAAATAAATTGCATTTTCAAATTGATGGTAGCAACTCCATAAGCAAAGGCATCACTGATACAAGCTCTGTGCATGCTCAGAAACCTGACTTCAGAATGATGAACAGTTTGGATGGGCTCTTAGGTTAACTCAGTGGGCTGTAGCATTGTGGTTATTTTTTTAAAAAATATTTTCACTGTTGACTAAGGAAGAAAAAAAATACTTCCCCAAAATTCCATTATTTTCTTTCCCCATTTGTCTTGGGAAAATGGGGAAAAGAAAAAGAGGACAAGTACCAGGTTCAGCTGAAATTTGGAGAGAGATTTGGCTCACGTTGCAATGGTTTGGGACTTTGCAGATTAAGGGCATTTTCCCACTTGCATCAAACCATTGCACTGCCTATTCTACTCCATCTCTCCATGAAATTGCCTGTGTCTCATTTCTAAAATATACCTGAAACACCTTCAACTTATCCTTAGCTATTCTGGTGTTAAAGTGGCATTATTAAGAGGTAACACACCATGACTGTGGTTATAAACTGACATACTGTATTTCATAGTATTCAAATGGTGTTGTAATGAGGTGGCTTCAGCAAATGGATATGTCCCACTCATATTGGGAGATTTAGGATGGTGTGAAGATATGACACACCTGAGAAAGCTGCCTGGGAAAGCCAAAACAATTAAAAAATGAAATTTAGAATATTTCAGACATGTGATGCGACACTCAGAAAAAATGTGGCATACTCCATTTAATCCTCCTGTCAGAATCCAATTATATTTCATCTCCAGTTATCAATTATAGAAAACCCCATTTCTGCCCTCTCTGGATTCTGTCATAGAGAAAGAGAAGGGGGTGAACAAAGGGGTTTTATGGCCCTCACTTCCTTTGGTACAATTTCAAAGGGATTGAATGTGGTTAGCACCAAAAGGCCTTATCATAACAAAGGAGGCTATTTACCTTTCATGTAGTTTATCTGAAGTCTCCATCCAGCCGGCAGAAAGGAAAAAAGGGGTGGGATTGTGATGCCTGAAACTGTCACTGGAAGAGGGGGTGATTGGGTGGGACTACTGGGGAACCCCTTAAAACCTCGAATGGGAGAGCTTGAACCCCAAGTCCTGTCTAGAATGCCTGCAACCATTTTCTCTTAATAAAGTATTCCTGTTGGAAGAATTATTCCAAGAGTTCTGTCTTCTTAAGATGCAAAGTGGGGTGGGTTCTTACACCTCCAGGGAAAGATTGAAGGCAAACAAGGTCCAGGCAGAAGAAGAACATCATGGCTTCAAAATCTAAGGGACTGGTGTGGACAAAACTCAGCAGCATTTTTTAGTGCGGCTGCTGATAAAAACAGGATCGCCAACATGATTGCTAATGTCTGATAATGGATATGGCACAAGAAGAAGAAGAGAAGAAGATATGACCTCTCTCCTTTCTGCACACAGTAATTGTTGTGATATTCTCCTCATGGACAGCAGGAGAATCTGGTTCTTTTAGGTGAGACATATTCTTGTTCTCTGTAGCCTATTTTAGCCAATCCTAGTCAATCAGCCTGAATAACTCTTGACTACAGTGGTAGCTGGGGTATGGTGTTGCACAGGAAAACAGGAGAGTGCTTTCTCTCTCTTCCCCTCTCCCTCCCCCCTCTCTCATCTCTTTCTATCTCAGCAGCTTCAGATGCAATTCTCTCCCCACCTTCAGTTGGTCTTTGGGCTATTTTGACCATGGGTTTAACCCTCTCTGGAATTGTGTTAAACTTGTGTATGAGAGGAACCCAATGACCAACCCTGCTTTGGCATAAATCTTTTGTACAGATGCCTTCAAAGGGAGTTCAGTGACCAACTCCTGTTTGCAGAGAGTTGGACTCCCTTGTTTAGCCCTTGGGTTAAAACAGCAGATTTTGATGGATGTCTAATCTACAGGTCTATGCATCTGTCTGAACGTGCTCCCAGCCCCATCCCATATTAAGGACAGGGACTTTCCTAGTAACTGTTGACATTTGATAGGAGGAGGGAAACAAAGCAGGTGAAATTTATTAATTCCTGTTCTTAGCCTTGTACATTGTAGAGAAGAAGAACACTTTGTCGGACCTGGTAGAGTAGGTGTTAGCAATGGAAGCAGCAGATTTTATACCTGTATAGTTTATCTGTCAGCTCAAGAACTGGTGAATAACACTTCCATTGGGTTGTGAGGAAGACCCTATGTACATTCATTTCTAAAGCTTCCTACCATCCTTTCTGAAATCTCTCTCCACCAAGAGTGTAACTTTTCAAGGGCTTGGTAGAAAGAAAGAAAGAAAGAAAGAAAGAAAGAAAGAAAGAAAGAAAGAAAGAAAGAAAAGATCAGCTTTTGTACATTTGTACATTTCCAGAAAAGAGCATAGCTCAGCAAAAGTTAAACAGCAGATTCTATTGTGCTTGAGGTTAATTAACTGCAGCTGAAATGAACCACAGTTATTGCTAACTAGAGTTAAATATTATGTCCTGAAGGGTGTGATCAACTTCTCTATCATTTCTATGCCTCTGAGAAGCTGCACTGGAAGAGGAATGCTGATTAATTGGATCCCAAGCTTAAGTCTATACAAGCTATAAGTGAATCTGATCTGAAGAAACGAAGATTATTTCTATTATAGAAAGCTGACTACTATAAAGAAATCATGGAAAGCTCACTCTATATTGGTGTGTACCTTTACTTTAAGAAGTGTATATATCTCCTGTCCAAATTCTTTTTGATGTGACAGTTGCTATGGTAACCGTGCTTTCTCTCTTCTAAGCAGGAAGCAAATAAGAGTATAAAATTCACATCCAGTCAATTGTCAGTGTGTAAGTTGCCACTGCTGAGGCTGAAATCATTTACAAAGCCTCCATTTTCAAAAGGGTGCTATTTACTTTTAACATGTTGCTGCAGTGGAAATTTAGAATATACTTCTGGGTGCGTGTGTGTGTGCGTGTGTGTGTGTGTGTGAGCACTTTAATCTCCTGATATCATTTGCTACCAGTTGGCATGGAATAGAATTGCTAACTTGAGACAGAAGTCATAAAGGAAGAGTGAGGCCAAAAGCCAAGTCTCAAAAAAGAAAAAAGGTGGGGAGGGAGGGAGAGAGAGAAAATTTAGCAAAAGCATAAATGCCAAACAAAAGGTTTAAAAACTGGGGGGGGGGGGAACCCCCATCCATTTTAGATGGTTTCTTTATCGTAGTCCTCATTTGAAGACAGATTTCTGAGGTTTGTGGAAACTATCTCCAGTATTTCCTTTAGGAAACAAAGCAAAACCCATTTCTGAAATCACTAGAAAAATTGTGAATCCTGTCTTAAAAGTATGCAGTGATGAAGGTTTCTAGAAGGGTTTGCTTGGGTGGATTTGAACAGCTTTTATATTATATTAAACAAAAATCAACAAGGTTTCTTTAAACAAGAAGAACACTATGCGGTTGTCAGTTCTGCCCCTTCCTTGCTTTAGTCTATATAGACTGACTCAAAATATTATCGGGGAAAATGAGTGGCAACTGTATTCATTCTATTTTCATAAGTGTAATCTCACTCCCTAATAGAAGTGACACATTTTACTGCTGAAATGAATTCTTCACACCATTAACAGTGGGAATAAAAAAACCATTGTCTACTGGAGTGGTTTCCTCACTATTAGCACTTAATAATCTCTGACACTTTTTACTGATCAGGACTGGCATAACACAGCCTTGTGATCAACTCTCTAAACAGTTCCAATTCTATAAAAAAAAATATCACAGAAATTTGGGAGTAGGAAATGAATAATTCAGTCTTTGTGATGATGGCAGGCAGGTGAAACTCGTCCTGTAGATGTCACTTGG
This sequence comes from Crotalus tigris, assembly GCF_016545835.1. Classification (NCBI taxonomy): domain Eukaryota; kingdom Metazoa; phylum Chordata; class Lepidosauria; order Squamata; family Viperidae; genus Crotalus; species Crotalus tigris. The sequence goes on along the minus strand of NW_024097050.1, from coordinate 206,980 downwards.
GCATATAAAATAAAATCTGGATCCTAGGCTGCCTGTTCAAGTTTCAAACTCATTCTTCAGAAAATCTCATCCAAAACTCCTTCAATGTTGTGTAAGTGCTATCATTATTGAGTACAGTCATAACATGGATCTGGAGCCAGCTGTATGTTGGTGGAATTAGAGTTTTCCACACTACTTGATGGGGCACAATGGAATTTTTGTTCAGCTTTTCAGACAGTTTCCTCTACCATGAAAAACACCACCACCCTCAAATGTGGAAACATCTACCGACATTTTTTCCTTCTGATCTGGATCAAACTTCAGGAACTAAGCTTCACAGAGCTTTTTATTCAACTTCACAGAGCTTTTTACTAAGATTGTGTTACATGTTATGTATGAAGTTTTATGGCAGAATAAAAGTAAATATGCATACTTTGTTTCTGCTGTTCCTCCTGATTCTTATGTAGAGATGAAATGGATAAACATATTTTATCTACTTTATCTCTAGATAAATACAGCACGGGAAAGGGAAAGTTGAAACTGTTGTATGTAGCTGTCTTAATATGATCATCCTTATACTGTGAACATTAAATCTGTTTTAAAATATGCAGTCCTAAGCATTTGAACACTGAATGTCAATATTCCACATAAACTGCATTTTTCAAAAAAATATCTTCCCATATTATAAAGACTCGGACTTCAGCTGATCATGCACATCAATATTGGCAAATCTGATTATCTTGTCTTCATCTTCTTTTCTGGAGTTTTTTGAAATTTAAAACAATTAACCATTACTAAAGCTTCCATTTGATGACTGACACTGGCAAGAAAATACAATTTTATTGTTCCAGTAATTAGTGTCATAAAATGCATTTATTTAGAGGAAGAGTGCTTCAGAGAAAATTACACACAGAAACACGTGTATCACCTTCTGCAAACATTCTGGACATTTTAACTGATTTTTTTCCCCTCACCCGTTTTATTTTTTGCCAAGGTTACCATCAATTGTCCCACCCCAGTTTGTTCAATTTGCAAGCCATTCCCAATGCATTATAAACGCAACCACTTTTTGTGGGCTTTTCTTTTACAGGCTAAAATTCACAAATACTTTCAAGTGCTCTTTCCCCATCAACTGCATGACCGTGAAATCTAAGCCAGGGGCATAGTACAGTTTCTTCAATAATAAAAAAAAGTACAGGAGAAACACACCGCTATGTACATTTCAGCAGGGAGCAAGTTGGTGGAGATGCTGAGAGAGAGGAAAAATACTGGTTTCCCAATGCTGTAGAGCAGCCTTCCTTTTTAGTACATGTGCTACATCTGTAGTATAATCCATAAGTAGTAAAATTCAGAGCAACTGTTTATAAATCATTCTTGATTTATCATAGCCAAATGTATTTGGTTTGACTATATATGAGAGCTCTGCCAGGTGAGATGGGATCCTGGCAGTGGTGGGATTAAGCCGGTTTGCGTCACTTCAGCAGAACCGGTAGCTAATTTTTTGTTGCCCAGGCCCAGAATGGACGTGGCATCCACACGGAGAACCAGTTGTTCACATATTTGAATCCCACCACTGGATCCTGGCCTGAAACAGCAAGCAAAGTCATCATTTGATACTGGAGTCTTTGAATGATAACTATGGATGAACAAACACATCACTTGCTTAATTCTTTTAAAAATGGTTCTCAAACTTCCTTTGATACACAGCACTGAAATAAGGTGTTTTGATCATTTCTCACCAGTCGCTAAACAGCTATACAGCTTCTATTTCTTGAAAGACTTCTGCAATCCTTTAAGAAGACTGCTTGTACTTCCATGAACCTACGCATATGCTTAGATCATCCTTGGAGTCCCTTCTTCAAGACTGCTTCACTTTAGTTATGTGAAATAAAATTGACTGCATTTGACTGACTTTTGAAATGAACTCACAAAAGGTGAGCTAGTACAACTATTTTCTTTTGGCGTTGACAATGGTTTTGTTTGTCAAGATCTTTTGGTTGTAAGGTATGTACCATACTTTCATGACTGTAAAAATTCTGTTTTAACACCAAAACCCTTAGTTACATATCACTAAGGGACAGGACCATGGGAGGTAGATTACAGGGGTTTTCTCCATTTTCCCCATTCTCCTTTTTTTAATTAGTCAACACAGGTTGTAAGATTCCTATCTCTCACATACTAGGGTTAAGGACAGGATATCAGGTGAATTTCCCCCGGAAATTAAAGGGTAGGATTGGGAACTACCTGAAGATATGTAGACCCAGAGAGTTTCTGAGAGAAGTAACTTGAGACTTCCAGCCCCCATCCTACAGGCCTGGCTACCACTAGACAAGGATTTTATTGTTCTGAAACTACCCTTTACAGATGCAAATGCTCCAAATGTTCTTTGGAATTTTAAATATGTATATATTGGGGGCAGGGAGGGTTGGGTACATCTGTGGATTTTCAATGCAAGAAAACTGGACCCTGTTCTATTAGATTCTGTTCATACTCCTGCTATGCCATAATAGAGGAGGTTTGGGCAATTCATTCAAATTATCTCACAAAGATACAGTATTTCTGGAGGATTTTTTTTTATCTTGAAAATCCAATGCACAAAGCAAAGCTTGATGTGAAGGAATGACAGAGAGCTTTTATTTTAATACTCGGGACATTAGTGATTTGTGCCTCAAATATTGCCCATCCTTCCTACTGGCTTTCTTTTGTCATTTTAAAATATCACTACATGTATCTTCCCAGCCTCTCATCAGTAATCGTTAATAATGCATCTGTTTGGATGCGATGGGGAAAACCTGTTTAATTAGGGCTACTAGATCCAGGCTGGAGAAATGGAACCATTTGATAGGAACACAAACTCAACTTTTATATATATATTGTGTAGGAGATGACCAGACTGAGCCCAAGGGAGGGTCAAATGTGTCATCAGTCTTGAGTCCTTCATACCCACAAGTGATCTAAGTCCAGCCTTCCTTGAATTCCATTGACTCTTACTTACTACCAATTTGTCTTGACTGTTATAGTTCAGATTCTTGTAAAGAGCTAGCATGGAATAAACTTGTACTCATTTGAACAATTCTGGTTCCTGGTTTCTTACACCTGATGTCTTGGCTGTCATCTAGCAGTCTTCTGGATTTTTGTGGCTTAAATTGGTAAACTTAATGACATCTCTATGAACATTTTACAGTGCTTTGTGCACTAACTGCTATAAGATCTTTTTTGGAGACACTTGGCTGTGGGAGAAGAATCAGTTCATTTCATGTTTTTGACACCCCATTTCCTTGGGATTTAGCTTAGCAGCCATATGCTTTTAAGTTATTTAATAATAGTTTTTGTGCCATTGAATCAAATTGGCTTTGTAATTAAACTCATTTTCAATTTTACTTCCCCCATTCATGTTATCTCATTTATATATATACTAAAGTAGAAACACAAATTTCCTCCATCCCCAAAGCTGCAATTAAGGAGAAGTGATTACTGAAAAATAAAAGCTTTCAAAGTCTACATTGTCGAAAGTTATAGTTAACAGCTAATATAATGTGAAACAAACACCTTTTCTGTGCATTTTGCATCACAGCCTGTTTATAAGAAAGAAATGCCTTTTATGTAAATATGACATTTGTAAGAGTAGCTGTAACTCTTACCATGTTTCATTGTAAGAAATGGAACATGAAAAGGACTCAGCAACATCCAGTATTTGAGGGGCTGCCACAAGGAAGAGGGGGCCAGGGTGTTTACCAAAGCACCAGAGGGCAGGACAAGAAACAATGGTTGGAAACTGACCAAAGAGAGAAGCAACCTGGAATTAAGGAGAAATTTCCTAACAATGAGGACAATTAAACAGTGGAACAGCTTGCCTTCAGAAATCGTGGGTGCTCCATCACTGGAGGTTTTTAAGAAGAGACTAGACAGTCACTTGTCTGAAATGGTATAGTTCTCCTGCTTGAGTAGGGGGCTGGACTAGAAGACCTCCAAGGTCCTATTCTACTCCACTCCACTCCACTCCACTCCATTCCATTCCATTTCATTCCATTCCATTCCATTCCATTCCATTCCATTCCATTCTATTCTAGAGAGGGTGGGATGCATGCAGGGTGGGAGCACAGTTTTGTTTTACATCATTTACATTTCTACATTTTCTTTTTCAGACATTTCTTTTGTACTTTGTGACATGGTGTACAGAATACTTGATAAAGCACCTTTGGGACAACATGACCTGGATGACTGAGAATCTCCATAGACGGTGCAGAGAATAGCTTTTAGTAAAGTGGGTATAAATGGTCCATATTTAAGGGTGCCTACAGGAATGTGCTGCTTTTGTCCAAAATGTTGGAAACAGTATTGGACCATCATTACACAACCTCCTCCCCTTTTGCATGGGCATGCTTTCATTGCACAAATTGACATGAGTGAGACTTACATCAATTGCTGCTTTCATTAGTCTGCCCCTTCTCTTGGCAGAACATTAGTTGCTGTTGCTTAGAACAGCTTCTGCCCCCCCCCCCAAAAAATCTGGGCATCATCCAGACATAACAAAGCAAGAATTTCCCAGTTAGCTGGACCATGGTTGAAAATTTGGAGAAGTTGGAAGTCCATATTTATATGCAGCCCAGAACTTGCTTTGGATAGTGAGATGAGTGCTGCATAAATTTAATAAATATATAATAAATATGTCTGGAGGCTGTCCAGGTTGGAGACTAGCTTATAGTAAAGCGGATTCCGTTCACATCTACCGCATTCCTTAGAAAACCGAAGGTTACTAATATTTAATGGAATCTGTAGTTCTCCAGCATGATTGGATGGAGAACCCACGGATGGGTTGTCTTAATCTATCTGCTCCAATTGGACTAAGTCTGAAATTGGTAACGCCCCCTCTGTGCCAAGTGCACCCCAGTTTTAGACTTAGTCCTATTTGCTCTAAGACGCGTTTTGTCTTCGCTCCTGGAGCAGAAGACTGTTAGATTCCATTTAATTGTCTAGCTTAGGCTATTAGTATTAATTGTTTTTTATTGTTGAATTGAATCGATTATTAGCTAGGAAAAAGGATCAATTAGACCAGTCTGAAGCCTATTTAGGCTGACAGACCCGCACCCCCTCCCCCTGGGGGGGGGGAAGTTTCCCCTTGTTCGTTTCAATCAGTTAGGGACAGCAGTTCTAACCTTCAAAATCACTCGTTTTTTTCCGGAGCTGCCTTGCGATCCTCCGACTGCCAGCTGATCGTCGGAGGCATTGTCGATCGCACTGAGGCTCCGCAACGATCGTCGAGCCTCGCCAGGCCGGCAGGGAGCCTTCCCAGGCCCCTTGGTCACAGCCGACAGCAACAGGTGAGAAATTGGGCGCGACCCAATTTTCGGAGCTCAGCCGACCTAATTGCATGCCACCAGCTGCTTAGGAGCCCAGGCGATTCACCCGAACGAGGGCTCGTCGCAGCTTACAACCCGGGCCTCAAGGCCTCGTTCCAACGGCCGTTTGTTTTTCTGGGCCTTTTTAAGGCGCCAAATTGGCGGCCGCCATTTTGAATTACCTCCGGCGGCCATTTTGGGAGTGGCGAAAGTCACGGGTGGCCATTTTGAGTGGGGCTGAAGCCTCGGCGGCCATTTTGTTTGTGGCTGAAGCCCTCGGCGGCCATTTTGAGTGGGGCTGAAGCCTCGGCGGCCATTTTGTTTGTGGCTGAAGCCCTCGGCAGCCATTTTGAGTGAGGCTGAAGCCTCGGCAGCCATTTTGTTTGTGGCTGAAGCCCTCGGTGGCCATTTTGAGTGAGGCTGAAGCCTCAGCGGCCATTTTGTTTGTGGCTGAGGCCTCAGCGCCCAATTTGAGTGGGGCTGAAGCCTCGGCGGCCATTTTAATTGTTGCTAAATTCATCGTCGGCCATTTTGTGCGTGGCTAAAGCCACTGGAGGCCTTTTGGGCTGTGGCCGGAGTCCAGGCTGCCTGGAATCTTCTTCTGAAGGCAGCATTCGATCATCGGTGGCCAACGCTTCAGAGAGCAGCTCCGACCGGGGAGGGCCTGATCGATCCTGAGTGATCGGGGTGCCCACATCAGTTCCCCGCCCTTCCCCTCTAGGGCTGAATTATCTCTGTAGACTCCCTTGGTGAACTACACCGCTGAGGGGGCGTTTTGCCAAGGTTGAGACCAGAGCAACCGTCATGGCGGAGAGAGGCAGCGAGTCGGTCAAGAGAAGTCGCCAATCAGAGGCAAGTGGAAAGAGCACCACCAAGCGAGCCCGACTAAGCAGGGAGCCACAGAGAGAGGAAGGGGGCCAAGGACCGAGAATGGTATCCCCAGATTTGGCAGGCACAAGGGGGAGGTCTATATTTGAGCCCCTTTCTTCGCATAGTGCCTCGGCCCCAGGGGCTTGGTCTCCCCTCCGAGGAATTGCCGAGTCAGACTCAAGCATAGCGGTGACCTCAGGGAGGGGTATGACTGGTCAGGACACCTCAGGGCCCCAGGCCACGTTTACACCCACTGCAGCAGGGCTTCGCCTCCCTGAGAACCAGGCCCTGAACCCAAACTTGCTCCAGTCCATGATAGCCCAGGCTGTGGCTCAATTTATGGCCTCCAACACTCCACAGCCACCCTCCCAGACCGCACATCACTCACAATCTCCGGACTGGACGGATGGCCCCACATCAGACCTGGAGTCTACGGGAACTGAACAACCTGACCTGATCTTGTCTGAGGACGAGGGCATCGCCCCATCCGAACCCACCCCTCCTGTTGGTCTCTTTGACCATTCCTTTTTTAATTCTCTCTTACTCAAAGCCTGTACTACTGCTAACCTCACTCAACAACAGGAGACCCCACCAACATCCCAAGGTCCCCATGCCATTTACACTGAACCCTCTGTCTCACAGAATCATATTCCCTGCCCTCCCCTTTTCCTAAAGATGGTCCAGAAGCAATGGGAGAACCTAGGGTCCCCCTTGAGCCCTGGGGCAGTAGAAAGACAATTGTTCAACGTCGCTCCTTCCCTGACCTCCCTTTTGGAGATACCCGAAATTGATGAACCCTTGAACTCGTTGTTTCCCAAGTCCAATATTCCTGGGGACATAAATGAGGCACTAAGAGCAGAGGACAAGAAGATCGAGTCTGCCCTACGCAGAGCCCACCAAGCGTCAGCCTGGGCAACGAGGGCGGCAACCTCCATGACCTTCTTTGCCAGGGCTTCGGTCCTGTGGCTACGGGAGCTCCAGGACATGATCCCTCCAGACCAGCTCAGAGTCCACCAGAATCTGGGTAAGTTGGTGGCCACGTCCCAGTATCTGGCCGATGCCTCCTTATACACGGCCAGATACACTGCCCGGACCATCGCGGCAGACATTTCAGCACGAAGACTCCTCTGGCTCAGGAACTGGCGAGCAGACACCAAGGCCAAGTGGCGTCTGGCCTCCAAGCCTTACACAGGTGGACAACTCTTTGGTAAGGCGCTAGAGCCATACCTAACCGAAGGTAAGGATAAATGTAAGATCCTGGTCAATACATCAAGGAGGGGAGATAGGCGCTGGGGGAACTTGTCGCAGAGTAACTACAGAAGGCAGCCCTTTCGGCCAGCGCCATCCTGGGATTGGGCCCAGGCCTCTCGCCCCTCCTTTCAGGAACGACAACAAGATCGTTCAGCATACAGAGGCAGACCACAGTTCCAGACTAAACGGTCCTTTCGGGGCACAGGGAGCCGCTCCTTCAAGCGAGGCAAGTGAGTCTGCAGCCTCACCTCCCATAGGAGGCCGGCTGGCCCTCTATTCCAACATTTGGGCGGCCACTACTACGGATGCATGGGTGTTAGACACCGTCTCCCAAGGTCTACGATTAGAGTTTTATTCCCATCCACCCGACAGGTTCCGCTCTTCCCCTATTTCAACGAACAGGACCAGAGCTGAACTTATGTCAGAAGCAATAGCTCATTTATTGCAAATACAAGCAATTGAACCAGTTCCAAAGGAACAAGAAGGGCGAGGGTTTTACTCAGACCTCTTCGTCATTTCCAAAGCTTCAGGGGGCTGGAGGGCGATCTTGAACTTAAAAGGTCTAAACCTCTACCTGAGGTATAAGAAATTTAAGATGCAATCACTTCAATCAATCCTGGCTAGCGTCAGGCAAGGTGACTTTCTTACCTCCATAGACCTGACTGAGGCATATTTGCACATTCCCATTTTTCCTGGACACCGCAAATTCCTCAGATTTAGTTATGCCCGACGCCATTACCAGTACAGAGCCCTTCCATTTGGCCTCTCATCTGCACCGAGAGTATTTACAAAGGTACTGGCAGTGATCGCAGCCCACCTTAGACTAATTCCCATCAGGATTCAATGTTATTTAGATGACATTCTAATTCAGTCATCATCATGGCAAAGTGCCCAAGCAGACCTCGCCCTAGCCATTAAGGTTTTACAGGAGCACGGTTTTTCTGTGAACTTCCAGAAAAGTCATACTATACCAACAACTCGGCTCCTCCATTTGGGGGCAGTTATAGACACAGACAACTGCACGGTATACCTATCTCAGGACTGACGGAACTCTATCCAGACTCTTGTACGTCGGATCCGAAGGGACAGAGTAGTCACATTGGCATCCCTTTCACAGCTACTAGGGAAGATGGTGTCCTGCGTGCAAATTGTGCCATGGGCACGTCTCCATGCCAGGGAATTACAGTGGCTTCTCCTTCCATTTCAGAGACTTCATACCAGCACATCCCACCAGAAGGTCCGAGTTCCACAGGCGGTGTTGAACTCCCTTCGTTGGTGGGACTCTCCAGCACTGTCACGGGGAGCAGAATTCAAAGAACCGGACAGGATCACCGTCACCACAGACGCAAGCCTGTTTGGGTGGGGGGCACACCTCCACACACACTGGGCCCAGGGTCAGTGGTCCAGGCAGGATCTAAAGAACAACATAAACTGGCTGGAACTAAGAGCCATACACATGGCCCTAAAGAGATTCAGCAGCTTAGTACAAGGCCAGCACGTCCTGGTCTTAACCGACAACATCACAGCCAAGGCCCATATCAACAGACAGGGGGGAACGAGGTCCAAGCCTCTCATGCGAGAGGCCAGATTGCTGGGGTCTTGGGCGGAACTGAATCTTGCCTCCATCAGGGCGGAGCACATATCCGGAGTGGCCAACCAACAGGCGGACTCACTGAGCAGAGCCACCGTGGACCATTCCGAATGGCAGCTGAATCCGGAGATCTTCAGGGAGATCGTGGACAGGTTTGGTTCCCCATCCCTAGATCTGTTTGCCTCCCCAGCCAACTCACAGCTTCCCAGATTCCTTTCCAGGTTCCCGTCCCCATCAGCGGAAGGAACAGATGCACTCCGCAGTTCCTGGCCCAGGGAACTGCTCTATGCCTTTCCTCCACTACCTCTCCTACCGGCCACGATCAGGAAGATCCTTCGCGAACAAGCAGAGGTTCTCCTGGTCGCCCCACATTGGCCGAGACGACCTTGGTTCGCCGACCTGATGGAGCTCTCCGCATCGGCTCCATGGAGGATTCCAGCCAATCGGATCTCCCTCATTCAGGGGGAGTTGCATCATCCAGACCCTCAATGGCTCCAGTTAACCGTCTGGCACTTGAGAGGCAGGCCTTAGGCCTAGACTCATATTCGTCAAGGGTCATAGCCATGATCCAGCAATCCAGGCGACCCTCGACGAATAGAATATACGATGCCACGTGGAAGAGCTTCTGTAATTGGTGTTTAGCACACAATATTGAACCCTTACAGGCTGCAGTGCCAGTTATCCTGGAGTTCCTGATGGATGGTCTGGACAAAGGTCTTTCCACAAGTACCATCCGTAGGCAGGTAGCAGCACTTGCCACGGTTATTTCCTATGGCAAGGAGCCCTTAACACAACACCCTATGATACGCTCCTTCCTAAAGGGAGCTAACAATGCCAGACCACCAACGGTACATAGATATCCCTCCTGGGACCTTCATCAGGTTCTACAGGCTCTCGTCTCACCACCCTTTGAGCCTATTGACAATTGTTTGCTCAAACATTTATCAATGAAGGTGGCATTTCTGGTTGCCATAACTTCAGCCAGAAGGATCTCTGAGCTGGCTGCCCTATCAGTAAGAAAGGACCTGTGTATTTTCCATAAGGACAGGGTTACTCTCAGGTTAGATCCCTCCTTTGTGCCCAAGGTTAACTCCTTATATCATAGGTCCCAGGACATAGTTTTGCCGGACTTCTGTCCGAACCCATCTAATAACACAGAGGCTCAGTGGAACAGATTGGATGTTCGCAGGGCCTTATATTGTTATATACAGAGAACCTCATCTTTCCGCAAGACTGAGGCTCTGTTTGTGTCATTTCACCCATCGTCGTTAGGACAAAAGGTTTCCTCGCCCACTATAGGCAGGTGGATTAGAGCTTGTATTTCTCTGGCATACCAGACTCAGTCACTTCAAGCTCCCAGCCATATCATGGCCCATTCCACCAGGGGCGCAGCCACTACAGCAGCCTGGTCTACCCAGGCATCCATAGAGGAAGTTTGTAGGGCAGCAACATGGGCATCGCCCTCCTCCTTTGTCCGTCACTACAAGATGGATGTATACGCATCCTCTACGGCTTCATTCGGCCGCAAGGTACTAGAACACGCATTAACATTGGATGGGACCCAGGCCCAATCTAATTTCCCACCCTAGGGACACAGGGCTTTGGTATGTCCCATCCGTGGGTTCTCCATCCAATCATGCTGGAGAAAGGGGCGTTGTCTTACCTGAACGCCTTTTCTCAGCATGATGATGGAGAATCCACTCCCTCCCATTAGGTCAGTTGGCCTGGTTCCCATTTGTTCAGACGCGTCAGACTAAAGTCTGGGTATCGCCTTAGTCTAAAACTGGGGTGCACTTGGCACAGAGGGGGCGTTACCAATTTCAGACTTAGTCCAATTGGAGCAGATAGATTAAGACAACCCATCCGTGGAATTCTCCATCATCATGCTGAGAAAAGGCGTTCAGGTAAGACAACGCCCCTTTCATTTTGTTTCTGTGACAACTTCCCAGGACCTAGCAGAACAGAGAAGAACTCAGTATATATTTATATTACTCTTTGCATATTCTTTGTATACTCTTTGTATTGTAATACCACACCTTGTAGGTATGACTAACTGATAATGCTAACTATAGACTTTTTTGGAAAGTTTGTCAGAAAAAAATGACAGACAGGAAGCTGTTACACCAGTTAGCTATGTGCCTTTCTCTGACTCTCTAAATGTTCCAATAGCTCTTGATAGGTTTTGTTCCATCTGTTCCTTTAACCTTGATCGAGGGTGGTATGTTGCTTTAGAACCTATCATTTCTGAAGCCACAAGTTCTTTTCAATGTGTACTAAAAGCTTTCAGCTATGGCAACCATATTCCTTTTCTTTAGTTGTATCGAACCAGTTCTAGACAAAATGAAGCAGACACGTTTATAGACAGACAGGCAGATATTTTCAGTACTAGAAATTCTTTATGCGCAGCCTACTTTCTCCTTATTGACAGAGCCCTCTTTCCGTGCTAAAAATGTATTGTGCCCAAACTGTAATGAAAATAACATCTTGTGAGCTTTTGTTCATCTTTAATAATAGCAGAAATCTTTGTTTTAGAACAGATCTAAAAAAGGAAGAAAATCTGTTGTACACAATAATTGTCTGTGCCATATCTATTCAGGTTTAGTCCATGAAATTTGTGTCTGACTTAACAATGACTCACTCCAAATAAAGGTTAGAGTGCCAAGTAAATATGCTATCCAACTACTAAGAAGTATTTCCTTTCAATGCTGCATGATAAGGGCCTCAAGATTGCTAAGGTTTTTGGTAAAAAGCTCTGTTATTATAGAACATTGAGTTTTCTAATGAGAATGATTACAGTATATAAAATAGGGAGATAAAATCTGCCTGATCAAAAATAAGTCTCTTTGGAGGGTTTTTGTTTTAATTCAGTTTAGTTTACAGAAAGAGAAAGGTTATCTTTTGTCTCAAACAACTTGGGAAAAATAAAATGAATTTTAATTAGAAGATTACTGTAGTGACATGCACACGAAAGAAGACAATAACCCAGCCAAAACAAGTAGAAGATTCTGATAACTGCATTTTCATGCTTTTTTTTTATTGTAAAGGAAATTAATGAGTTTAAAGTAATAATGAAGGGCAGACACTTAAATAAAGTTGCTTTATTACAGAAGGAAGTGATGTGCCAAATGGGAGATGTATAGAGAAGCAATATCCCAACAAACCTTCTGAAACCAAAATAATAACATTCCGTAAAAGAAATGGAATGGTTCCCTTAGGATTACTCATAAGCACTGGATGTACTGGATATTTACTAGAAATTGAATGTTGGACCAAAAGCTCTGATAATAGACTATAGGATTCCTGCATCTGTGGCTCCAGGGTAAGAATAAAATGGGATTCAGGTTCCTGGGAAACCACAAATGCTATATTCTCTGTCTGTTCCTTTCACCTGGATTGAATTTTCCTATCTACTGTTGGCAATGTGAGTTCTTGCAGGATCCAATCTGGGTCGGTCACTGGGACCAGAGGTTTAGTTTTCTGAGCTTTTGGACTCATGCAGGAATCCATCTTCAGGGAATGAAGTTTTAATTTTCCTTGTCAGAAATTCCCCGAAGATGGGCTCCAGCACTAGTCCGAAACCTTGGAAGACTTAATCTGGGACACATATATTTGTCTTCATTCATGATGTGAATTCTTTTTCAGCTGCCCACATCTGCATTTAAATGCACTGCTCCCAAAGGTTCCCATTTTCAGAGAATGGATGAATAGGCAAGAGGCTGTGTCTGTATGTAATGTTCCTTTTTTTGGCCTTGAGGAGAAAAAGAAGGCTGTCTTATAGATCAGGCAAAGTGCTCTTTAGGACCAGTGTCCCAAATATATCTGTTTCTATTCTTCCAGCCCTTCCCAGGAAAATCATTTAAGTTATGTTGCCCACTTTGGAATATGAGGTAAACCTGATATGGAGATATAAACACAATATTTTTTTTCATTTGGAATACAAAAGAAAAGAAACAAAACAATTAAGTTATTGGCCCCCATTGCTTCTTTGTCTTGGTTCTGCCTATTATCTGAATTATTTTTGTCAGCCCTACCTCCCAGGTCTTGCATCTATGATGTTGATTTGTTTCTTTTTGTTCCTAATCTGTATTTATCATTCTTGCTCTCTTTACTCTTCATTTTTATTGTATTTTTTTCTTGTACTTAGTGGTTTTATTTGTAACTACCTAGAGTTGTTGGGAGTTGGGCAGCATGTAACAATAATAATACTGCAAAACAATTGGATTTCTCTTCTTACTTCTACTTTATTGCTCAGCAAAGAACAATTCATTTCAACATGGCCATATTTTGAAGAATAGAATAAAGAACCCGGTAAGACATATACCTCTTTTTGAATATACTGTAGCATAGAATCCTAGATTGATCCATAATTGAATGGGGACTATTAACACACACACACACAAACACACACACAGAGTGGCATGATCATCAGCAGAGACTGCGTGGAGCGGGTGGCCAGCTTTAGATTTCTGGGTGTTACCATAAAGGAGGACCTGATCTGGCATGCTCATGTTATAGCATTGGTTAAGAAGGTCCAGCAGAGATTATATTTCTTGAGACTTCTCAGGAAACAACAACTGAATGAAAAACTGCTGGTGACCTTCTACCATTGCTCCCTAGAGAGCATGCTAACCTATTGCATTTGTATGTGGTTTGCTTGCTGCACAGTAGCAGATAGGAAAGCATTCCAGACTTCCAGTTTTGCATCATAGTGACAAGGCCGAGGGATTGCGGGGCTTCGTGCCCCATGGCTGATTTCGCCCTGCCAGTGGACTCTAAATGGATCTAAAGTCACTCCAGAGAGGCAACAAAGAAGGAGTTCCCCCATTGATCACGGAAAGATGGCGGGCAATCCGTTTGATGTGGGGGAAGCCCTCCAAACCAACAGGAGAAAGTTTAGCTACACCTTGGTGACTAGCCCAAGCTACCGGTAGCCGAAAAGCACGAACTAGAACAGATTGTGAACACCGTGTTTGAAACTGGGTGAGAATATTGATCTTTTCTCTTCGATCTCGCAACTGATTTCCCAGGATCCCCAAGAAGAAAAAATCCTCCAAAAGTGAGAAGGAAGGGGATCACAGCCCTCCCTTCCATAGATGGAAGTGGCTCTAATTTTTATGGGAAACAGAAACATATTGAAATGGAATTTAATATAAAACTATAGTCTGGATAAACCTGAAAACTGTGGAAATTGTTACGATCTTCCCTTTGAAAGAGTATTGATGAAATTACAAGAAAATAAATTTCTGTTTTAAAAGTTGGAAAATAAATAGTTACTGACATCTAGTGGTGGTTTAGATATAAAATTATAGCTGCTTTGGCTCAGAAACTGGCAAGATGCCCAGAAACAGATAACAACCTGTCCTTTTGATCCTCAGTGCCTCTCAGCTAAACAGAGAACAGCTAGGAACAGAGGAGAGAAAAAACATTGGGCTATCTACTATAGAGTGTGAAGTACAATTGCTATAAAAATGCAGATCTTCTTGGATTATAAACACTTATTGAACTGTGATCTTCAGGTCCAAGGATTGTTTGCAGAGAAAGAAAAACCTTGACTTTTGGCTACTCTTCTAGGAGGGAAGCTCCTGAATTGCTCTTACATGGTTGAACTTTTGACTGATTGTGATTTGTAGGACCCCTGATATTTGTAGGACCCCATTATAAAATATTGCTTTTAGTGGTGGATTGACAATTGGAAACAGATTGGACTATGAAGGCCATACATAAAGATAAGAATTATATAAGACTTTGTTGTTTGGACCTTAAGATTGATTGGTTGGATAAGACAAATATACGGGGATTATGATACTTGTGAAAGATTATTTGGAGAGGGGAGATAAGATGGATGTTGCATATCTAATTATAAATGGTAGGAAATCACACCCAAGATTCTTTTCTGAAGCCCCCAGCCTGGAACATCAGAGACCTACAGGACTAACACTTCAAGACAAGGAAAATATCTTCCAGGAGGAAATGCATGCTATGTTCAACTAATTCAAATGACAATTGTTTCAAATCATGATGAGATTAAAAATAATTTAGATCACATAAATGAGCACATCTTAAATCTAAGCTCACAACTAAAAAACTCTCAGAAAATGATGACAAAGAATGAACAAATAAATCAGACAATAGAACACAAATTAGAGGAAAGTGACTCAAACATGGAGGCTACAAACAAAGGGAGTCACAGCTCAACATAGCTAAAGAAAAATCTGCAAGATTCTGCTATAATATTGGAAATGGAAAAGGCACTTTATCTTTTAGGACTTCAAAATAAACCAAAGGACAAGAAAGAAGATCCAATAAAATGGATTATAGAGATGCCAGGAGAACCACTAGAGTTTGGGAGACAAAAAATGAAAAGAGAAATTGAGGGAGAAGGAAAGTGGAAGCTCTTTTATGAATACAAATGGGCGAAACTCCCACTCAAAAGTACCCCATTCTTAATAGCCTCCATAAATTACAGGAAGAATTCCCTGGCAAGCTGAACACACTGACTTGGAAAGTTATTTGGCAAAAGAAGAAGGCTAGAGTTAGATTTAGGAGATCAGATGACTTGACTCACCAGATGGAGTACTATATAACTAAACACTTGTTTGAATATGGCTAAAAGAATAGATAAATTTTGGATATAAATGGGTCCTATAGTAAGAGGGATGTGACTTATAAGTAGTATAGTATTTTTATGATATGAGAAATGTAAAAATACTGGATGGCTTATGTGAGTGAAATGTCTGGACATTTAAATGTAATTAATTTTGAGAAAATTATAATTGACAAGAATGTTTTGAATATTGAGGGGAAATTAAGCTTAAATAAGAACTTTGAAAACAGGACCTAAGTGATTTAATAAAATTATTTTTCGCAAATACAACTGAAACACAAACTGATTAGAAAAGATGTTATACACTGATGTTAAAGTTATTTGTATAAACACTAGAAAAATCTTTACATTCAACTTTGTATGTATTAAAAGTACTAAGAATTGTATTTACTCAATGTTGGCAAAAGGAAAATACTATTGGAAGAAGAGAAGATCAAGGAAATGTATCACTAGCTAGTATGTTGATTATGAAATCATATAAATTAGCTATTATTGATTGTTGTTAAATATATGAACCCAGACATCACATTATTTACCAAGCACTAATGATTGTTAATGTAAAAAGTTAAAATATATTTAAAAAAATAAAAAAATGTCTTAAGAGGGGAAAAAAGATAAAGTGCTCCAGAGGGTCATTACCATCACCTAGAGGATTATTGTCTGCCCTCTCCTCCTCCCCAGTTCCCATTGTCTTAGGAAAGCTCAAAATATTCTTAGACTCATCTCACCCTGGACATTCTTTTTTTGAACTATTACCATCTGGCAGATGGTACAGGATAATAAAAACAAAGACAAATAGGCTAAAAAATAGCTTTTATCCCAGAGCTGTAACCATATTAAATACCACAGTATAGTGCAACATTGAAGTGCAATATTAGGGGCAGCACAATGGTGAATAGAATGTGAAGGATGTGTGTATATAATATATGTTCTTATTTGTGAGTTTTACTTGTGTGTAGTGTGCACTGTGGACAGCACTTAATTTTGTTATGAGTTACACAATAACAATAATGATATTCTATTCTATTTTTAAGTTTCACTGTCTCTGTCCATTAGTGCCAGGTTTCTTCCATAGACTTCCTCCTTTTTTTTCCTATAGGAAGTTTTAATACTGTATTCCTTTTTAGATTGTATAAACATTTGATTGGAAATAAATATTGGATTCTTCTTATGATCAATAAATACCTTGACTAATTGGTTCCTAATGTAGTCATGGGCAAGCCACCTATGATGGAAGATTGTTCTATAAGAGTTAACTAAGGGAGTTTGGCATAGACTAAACTTGCATATGTTTTTAACAACTCTTTCTCCATGAGGGACATCTATAGTGTTCTACAAGATAGCTTCCTTTAGATGATTGTGTTTTTTTGAGCCAAGCCAGCTGGTAATTTTCTGACTCACATGTCTGTTCCATTTAAGGCTTAGTTTCCCAGCACCAGTAAAAACTAAGGAGGAATATCTTGAAGGATTTGGCAGGACTATGCCCTGTAAAAAATAGATAAAGTTAAAGTGTAGGTGGTCACTCTCTGGACTTGGTAATATTTCAAAATGGTTAAGGCTAGAGGCCAGACTATCAGTTGATGAGAATTAGAACCTGACCAGAATGTAAATTGTCCAGGGAGATATCCAAGAACAGCACTATTTAATATATAGAGAAGCAAATAGACAATCTGTCCCAAACAGATTTTATAGAAAATACAAAAAACCTCTGCCCCAAACAGAGGCCTGCTAAATTATGCTAAATTACACAGAGAGTCCAGGACAACCCATTTGATAATCATGTCACCGATGGAAGTGACAACATAGGTCAACATCATTGATTCCCAGGTAGACATTACATTTCTTCCAGTTATGCCTCTGGTTATTGGTCTCTACAATAGTCCAATAGTTAATATATACATCTACCTCACTGGAAAATGCTTTAATCCTTTTCTGCAGGCATAAAGGGAGTAAAAACAGAGTTATACATAGCAGTCCATGTTGATTAAGGTTTACAAGCTTAGCTACCACCCACTCATCATGAAAGGGAGTTGAACTACATTAGTTGGGAGTATGGATAAAACAGAAATAATGATCCCTCCCTTAGCTCTATTGCTCTTTAGCATGGAAAAAACATATCAAGACAAAATTAGAAATTTTCAATGTCAAATTTGTCAAGATTCAAGTGTTCTACAACATCAGAATACCTTGAAGTAAATTATAAAAACCTGAATTTGTGGATTTAGCTGACCAACCTACAGCTTCCTAAGACAGTACTTCTAGTGGATGTTCTTGGATTGATTGTCATGGTTAAACATTTAGATATTTGACCAAAGTCTTCTATCCTTGTAGTGTTCAGACTCAGGCTATTGGGGAGGGAGTGTCTTGCAACAATCAATATATAGTTGCTTTTCAGATTGCATGTAATTTGGGAGGGAGTACATTAATTAAATTCATATTTAAAGAAATGAAAATTCCCCCCCCATCAGCGTTTCAGATCTGATGTTTCACTTGCTACTAGTGGCCAGAAATCTTGCTCTTTAAAATATAAATTTTCATTTATTTTGTGCACATAACCTCTGTAATTTGTTTCTTCATATAGTCCTGTTGTAAAGTTCTTTATGGTCTAACGCAAATCTTCCTCTCCATTGATGTGGTTCCGGCTAATGAAACATTCCAAAGAACTTCCAGGCATTTATGTTCCTAAAAGTCTTTTATTGTTACAAAATGTCGGCACAGGCACAACGAAGGGATGCTAGGATCTAAGTTCTCTTCCTCTGAGCAGTTAAATTATCAGCGTGTTCCCTCCCTAAATAGCCATCATATCTCACACTATCCAATTAGTGTGAAGGTTAAATGTTTTCTTCCTCTTTCTTTCCCGGGCTTTACCCCCAATGCCCCTTCTGCTCTTTATTAACCCCATATTTACCAGACAATTCTGCATATTTTCAAAAGCAAGAATATACAATATTTGCAGCATTGACACCATTGTATAAAATAACATAAATAAATAAAATGAAATGAAATAAAAACTTGAAAGATTATAGTAAATTTGAACTGTTAAGAGTTTCACTGTGATTTCAGTAAGTGTTTCCAAAAGTTGATCTTTGGCTGCATATAGCAAGGTTTCTTGAACTTCACAGTTCCATACTGTAAAGTTGAATATTTAAATAAGGCAGTCTGTAGCATGCATTTTATTTTTAAGAACAAAGATTCTGCTGTGATGGAAATAAAGGTGACTTTATAAGCTGGGCAAGAGACTCTAAAGATCTGTTAAGATATTAATTCCCAAAAATGGATTGGTATAATCTTCTGGGAAATGTCCTTCTTATGTGCAAAGAATACCATTGTAAAACAAATATTAATACCGTATATGCCGGCGTATAAGGCGACTTCCGCAAGCGTTAAAATTGGCGCCAAAGACGGGGGTCGTCTTATACGCTGAGTCATCTTATATGCCAGAAATACTGGTAGTTTCCGGCGTATAAGACAACATTCTAGGAATGCGACTCGGCGCCAAAGACGAGGGTCGTCTTATACGCTGGGTTGCCTTGTACGCCGGCATATACGGTAAGTGAAAAAAATATTGGATGTAGGTAAGGTGTATTTAAAAAAATACTGAGATCAACAAATTACTGACTGATCTGAACATTTGCAACAACCCTGAATAGAAGCAAGGCCTGATCTGTAAATAAATACATTAAAAAAAAGAAATAAGTAACTCAGAGGTTTAGATTCACTTCTCAAGGGCTAATTCCATGTCACATTAGTGATATCTAGCTCAGGAAGGGTAAGATATATTGGCTCCCATCAGCTCCAGCACAGTTGAGTTATAGTTCAATATAGCTGTGGCTACCCAGATGGATATCTTAGACACAGGTGGAGTGGCAAAAACAGTACAGTGTTCCAATCTCCATCTAGATAATCTGTCACCTTTGTTAACATTCAAATCCCATCAGTCCTAGTTAACATTATGTACTTCTAAAGTGCTCTTCCACAGGAGTTAATTGATAAGACTAGTGCTGTGAGATAATGGGATTTGCAATTTCAATTTGCAGGGCTTGAGTTGCCCTAGATCTCTTGATCTAGATGAGGTGGAACTGGGTCAAAGGAAAGATATTCAATTGCCATTAGTAAGTAAAACAGAGTCTTATTTTTCGATATTGTGTGTTAGCAAGGATTTTGACATTCTTGCCTGAAATCCAGTGTGAGCTTGGTGTGCTTGCCCAAAATGTATATTTTCAGCTGGTGAATTTTGAAGTTGTGATATTTTGGCCATTTAAACTGCAAAATAGGCTATTTTTTTATTTTAATTTTTAGATCCAATAGTTTATTTGAGGGTCAGATATGTCATGGTACCCATCAATATCTACAGATCAGCTTTTCCTTGGCTTAACATTGCAACTCAAAGCACTCTCTAAGTTCTTTATTCTTTAAGTTGTTTCCATGTTGTAATTTTTAAAATGATAGAAGTGAAAAATTATTAAATACATGGGATTAATAATTATATAAGGTATATTTAATTAATGTACTTTAATTAAAAACATTTTGCTCCTGGACTGACCTTTTTTTTAAGAATGTGGCTCCCAACATGCTTTTCAAAGAGCAGGTCTTCTTTCTGCTTTTGCAGGTCTGCCTGCAAAATTTTGTGTATTCCCACATTAATTAATGTTGTCTGCTCCCACGTCAAAAGAATTATTTAATCTTCTAATGGGAAAAGTTCTTGTATTAATTGGTATAGCCATAACTGTTGATTCTAGGCATCATGAATAGAAGAACCAAAGGATGACATTAAGGGCAGTGTCTTGTTGTATTCCAAATAGCTATATATGTGAGAAGAAGTTGCATGGCACTTAAAGGGCTAATGTTACTAGCGTTTCACATAGTGTATTGACAAGAATGAAAAAAAGAGATAATGTCTGTAGGCAGTAAGTGGGACTCAGATATTGCTTGAAAGCAATCTCATGCTTATTGATGCATGCGGCTATACATCTCCAGGGGAAGAAGAACAAGATGCTATTTTTTTAATCCTTTAGGACAGGATAGGCAATAAGCAGAAATGGTAGCAACAGCTGCAATTTTGTGGGAGGGAGTGACCTCATTAATGATAAATGAAGCTTGCTGATGCACTGTGTAACATGCTACATGCTTTTCCCACCTCAATCTTAACTTCCTTGTTAGTATTTTGGTTCTGGAAATAATGTAAAAATCTCAGTATTTGCCTGGCCCACCATTTAAATAGGTCATTATGTTCAGTAGCCACTGTGTGCGTAGTACATTTTGAACATGGAGCC
Organism: Crotalus tigris; assembly: GCF_016545835.1. Lineage (NCBI taxonomy): Eukaryota > Metazoa > Chordata > Lepidosauria > Squamata > Viperidae > Crotalus > Crotalus tigris. The sequence goes on along the minus strand of NW_024097050.1, from coordinate 186,073 downwards.
ACAATGTGACATGAATAGCTTAGGATATTACACTATACTTTAGTACCACATAAATCAGAATGACTCTTTTAAACAGTAGCTGTATTTTTATTATTATTGCTCAGCAATACCTCCATTCCATTTCCCATGGGCTACATGATACTGTAGTTGGCACGAAAGCTCTCTAGAGGTACAAATTGTTCCATTTTGCAATGTTGGGAGCTTTGCAGAAACAAAATACATGGGTTAGGGTTATAATCACCCCAGAAATATTGGATGAAGAACATTGTAAATTCCAGTGCAGTTTGCAGACAATGAAACCTGTCTCTATATTGGGATGTTTTTTTTGGGGGGGGGGATATAGAATTGCCCACAATGAAAAATAAAGAATAAAATGAGAATGAGACTGCCTTCCTGATGCATCACTTCCTGATCTTAAAGCTTAAAAGCTCTTCTATGTACTTTTGAAACTTGCAGATGACTATGATTCAAATGTTATGTAAGAGGAACAGTTCACAATGAGCAATATCTATTCAGCCTCCAAAGCAATTCACCATTTGTAATATAATTAATTTCTTGGAGAAAAATCTAACTATATGGTCACTAAGAGTCAGCACTGGCTTGATGGGATGTAATCAATCATACAATTTAATTCATTCATTTATTCATTAAATATTCAAAATAGTTTCAAGGAACTAGATCCACAAACAGCTGAGTACCTGTTCACAGAAAAGAATCCTCATTAGAGTTCTCAGCAGAGATTGAAAGAGCAAGTATTGGGTGGCTGGTGAAATAGAATATAGAAGAGTAATAAGCAATACAGATTGAACCAAATGTGGTTGTGGAGGAAGGGGAAACCATTGAGTACTTACTTAATGGGATGGCTTTAACATTAGAACACTTGTGGGTTAGAAACTCAAAATTAACACAGATGGCATATGGAATGAGCAAATTTCATCCATATGGTCTATATTCTCTTAATTTTTTTTGCGGGGGTGGGAGGAGTGTGGGAATAATCCAATTCAGTACATCAAAATTCTTATCAAAATACAGCTTTATTAAGATAATGCTATGTTGAAATACTCCGCGAGAAATATTAGTGTTTGAATCATGTTGTAATTTTGGGTTAATGTTTAATATGAATGATATTATTATTTTGACTATCAAGTATGCTCATCCATATACTGGTTTGCTCAATACGGTAAGGTAGTTCTTCTTAGTGGAATAGCAATAATTATGCCATAAACAAAAGACCCAGAACTTTTTTTCTGGGGGGGGGGGAGATCTTTAATTGGTGAGAAAATTAAGTCCATTTTGTCTATGTCTCAGTTCAACTCAAGCAATAACGGCGTCTACTTAGCGACAGTCAGACTTCCTATATGATGGGTGATCCTGTGATAATTCATAAATCTTAGTTTGCTGAGTTTGACTCCAACATTTTCACTTGGTGCACTTAATATAGAGCTCTTTTATCACTTTGCCTCAGAACATGCTATTTCTATGACTGGCTGATTCTTGTTTGTATTATGTAAAAAAAAATGGTCAATATGGAATTATAGCTGAAGGCAAACTGGCTTCAAAAGCATAAGAAGTAGAAGGGACAAACATTCATGGATTAGGCATATTGCTAATAAGAGGAAAGGATGGGATATAGTTGCTAAGTCATTCTAAAATGCAACCTTGTAGATACAGAAAATATTAATAACTGTCAAATGGGAGTCAGGTACAGAAACCCTATATTGTCTAATAAACACTACAGCTTCTAGTTTGAGCTTTAACCCAGGGTCATCAATGTTTCTGACATCTTGACTGTGACTCTGAGAGACGGAATAGAAGGATCTTCAGTCTTCCATGAGTTAAACATTTTAGGATGTAGATGCCTCTCAGTATAAAACAGCTATTCTTGATCCCAGTTCCACTCAACAGGCAACCAAACCATTTGTAAAATTCATTGTAACACACATAGAGGGATGGCGTCTTAACTCACAAATAAAAGATATTGCATAATAAAGAAAAGCAAACTCAGGGCCATGTACGGATAATTGAAAATATAAACTCACTGCATTGAGAAAATTTTGGGGATAATTATTTTCTAGAAAAAGGATTCAGAATGTGGTCAGTAATATGATTTTTGTAGTAAACCTTTATAATTTTAATTTATAACATTAGCATTAATTAAACCTTTACAAAAATACCAGCTTTAATAATATAATGCAGTAAATTGTTATCTATAGTGTGATCATGTTGAAAATATTATATAGTGTTCTGATTAGTATCTACCTTATTTACAGTAGTGCTCAAATGTGGATTGGAAAAGATAAGCCAAATGATCAAAGGACGCCTTCCCTTACAAGTGAAGGCAAAAGCAAATGTGGCTTTTTAGCACAGGAAGGTTTATGGAATGAGGCATGGTTTAATGGTATTTTCTCTCTTTGCTCTAGCATGATGTAGCCTGAACTAGGGACAATGTGTTGAATTTGATTAAAATCAGGCTATGTCAAAGAAAACATGTCTTGTATGGAATAATTCATTGCACCAGAAAGGTGTTGATGTTCAATAGATCAGATGCCTTTTAAAGGAAAGTTATGGATCATAAATCTGAGAAGTACAGTTGTTCAACCACTCTATGGCACCTCCAGTGAGTAATTGAAAGCAATTGCTAGCAGCAGCAATAAGGGAGGATATTGTCTTTCTGATAGATTTGAAGATCTCAAAGAAGCATCTAGTTGGCCACTGTGAGAAGCAGGCATAATGAATTACCTGACTTGATCCACCAGGGCTTTTCTTTTGATATTTTTTTTTTTTTTTGCAGGAAGATTTACTTTTAGATGACTTAACTTCTGAACTAAGTTCCCTCCCAAAGAAATAGTCCCTCAGCTCTTTGCTTTAGTGAAAAGCAAAAGAGCAAGATAGAATTATGTATTGATAGATTCTGCTTAATAATCATTCCTTCCACTCTCCCTTTCTTTCTCTCATTCTCTTCTAAATAAGCAGGAAACAACCCGTCAGTGAAGTTCCAGAAATAAAGTTCCATTCTACTTTCATGTGCTTACTATGTACGGTCTCTGGAGGATTAAACGAGTGGAATGTATCATCATTTAAAGTGTTGATACTGCATTAAGATGAATGTGGACCCAATGAGCTGGGAAATTACTACTGATGCCTATTTGAAGATGGAGCAAGGATACAGCATCACACTGGACCAGCTAATTAAATCCAAAGTATGCTTTCTGTAACCCAAGCCCACTAGCATAGTTATCTGATAGAAAATCATAGTTTGAAATAGTTATGTGCCATAAGGTCAAAAGAACAATATTCCTAAAGATTCTTTCCACATGAATTTTGATTTTGAAATGAAATTGACAATGCAGTTAATAGGAAAGCTCAATACTAAAGGCATGCTGCGTAATGACAGTTTCTAAAATAATTCTGAAGTAAATTATTCAGATGACCCTGCTAGGAAGAAAGAGTTTGTTAACCATTTAGTATTGGGAGAGGATTATAAAAGGAAGACTGAAGGCAAACAATGGTAAGGGGAACTGTTATGGCAGGAAAAGGAGAAATGTCAAGTTCAGCTGCTGCTAGTTCACTGTCTGGCATCACAGCAAGGAGAATTTAGGACAATGAAAAAAGAAAAGAAAAAAAAGAAAAAAATTACTAATGTGATACAGTGAGGTTAAGTGAAAAATCTAAAATTGATACCTGTTCATAACTATTCTATGAAAAAGTGGGATTAAAATGAATAAAAATTACCTAATTTACCTCCATCACATTTTAATCAATCTGTTCTTTACAGTATCTAGGTTTCAAGAGTCCCAGACACTGCTTTAAAGGGCAGTGTATTTTTGCATCATCCTTCACAATTAATACTGAGCATATATTAATATCAAATATGTCATTCTTTGAAAATCCACAAGGATGGAGAGGAATTGTCTTTCTTCTTATGCTGCTGGATCTTACTTACATTTTCCTGGTTACAGCTTGGAGTCCCAGATTTCATTTGGCACTTGAGATTGGAATTCAATTTTTCATACAACTGGATTTCTGCACCTATAAACCTATTCAACATTATGGCTACAGAGAGTTAGCAGCAGGACTCTGTTCTTATATTAAATACCTATTTATTGTCTAAAAACTTCCTTTGTATGTTTATGTGTAACATGCCTCCCCATGATTATACACACATTTTCATCACTTACATCACTTACATCAGTGGCCCCCAACCTTTTGGGCACCAGGGACCAGTTCCTTGGAGAGAGGTTTTTCCATGGACCAGAGGGGACTTGGTTTTGCATGCTTCCTGAATTCTGCAGATGGGGCTTCACTTGTTTGTGCAGCCCACTTGGGGACTCCTGATTTACATCCTCCCTATTTCAGTTCAATTTTTTTTCTCTTTTGACTTGAATTTACATGGTTCAGATACCTTTTCTCCATATTGGCTCTTAGTTATAGATAGATCAAGGTAGCTTAGATTCTTCATCACTATCTTTATTTACTGAATAAAACTCCTCTTTATTTTCTTTAAAACCATCAGCAGCCTCAAGAATGCAATACTTTCCTATCACCAGCCCTAAGATTCTATGGTGTAATGCTAAGATTCAAGGTTTTCAAAGTGAAGTCAGGCAACAGCTATTCAGTTATAAGTTATTGTAAGACATGGTCAGATACTGTAAATGAACAGACCATCAAGTATCATATTATATGTGGTGAAGGAAAACATAAAACAAGGATGGTATCAGAAACAAAGCTCTTAAAAAGAACAACAAAAAATCATAGCGACATTTTTTAAATGTGTATCTAGAGTTTACTCGCACAGTAATCCTGTAATACAGGTTTTGCTGTTGTATTCCCTACCTTGTCTATGTATTAGACAACTTCAGAAAAATGTTGCTGAACTACTATTCCAGAAATGCTTCACCAGGTTGGCAATGGTAAAGGCCACTGGGAATTGTAGTTCATCAAAGTCTGGAAAGATATCAGCTTCCTATCTGTGCCATAGGGACATAGAAAAATTGTAGTCAAATAAATCTGGAGGACATTGCATTGATAATGGTTGTTGCAAAGAAAGTCTTCATTTTTATATCCTATAGTTCTTGAGAAAACTCATTTATGCTACACTGAAATTAATGTACCAGAGATTTTTGTAGGGAGCTCTAGCTGTTTTTCATAATGGTACTATCAGACAGCTATTGTCTTAGTATATTTAGAGAAAATATTTGTATCAGCCTTTTCATCCCACCTGACAAGCCCTCGTAAAGCAACTTGCAGCATAGATTTAAAATTCCTTGGCCAAGGAAAGGGCAATCAGAGGTATACAAGATTAAACATTGCAGCACTAGTAATGTTATTAATGCTGAAGCTCTATGTAAGAGTGTTTTTCAATCTGTGATTGTGATAAAGTGATTGATTTATTTGTTTTGCTTTAGCGAAAGCTTCCTTTGACTCCAAACAGCTTTTTTTCCCCTGTCCTGCTTTCTCCCTTTTGAAAACATATGGTGTTATAGTAACTTATTGCTACAGCTACAGATGACTCAGAATCCATGATTTCATAATGCCATTTTAATGTTTATAACGGGGCACTCAATCACAAACACAGCTGCATGGATTCAAGTTAACACATAATGATCCCACTAAGTACCTATGTGAAAGAGGCCTCAAATGGCCACCAGCACTTTCTTGTCCCCGGTGGCTAACTACAAATCAACTCATATGCCAAAGTACAAGGCTGGAAGGTAAAATAATAATAAAAAAAGCCAATAATTTACTTTTGACAGTGATTTGACACCTGGCTGATGGAAGGAGCTAACACTCTGACCTCTAGACTGTAACTTCTGCTAAGAGAGAGATATTCACTTGAAGCACCCATGGGGGTTTGGATTCCTGCTAATAGCAGGCAGTAAAATGGATTATAAAATTATGGCACAGTACAAATGTTCTCTCAATTAATTTCCCATCATGTTATAGCTATTATTATTGGACATCATCTAGTGAAATGACTGGGGGAGGCGGCAAAGTGGGAATGGGAGAAAGAAAATTTCAGGACTTCTGACAGTTCTACTCATATAATATGCAAAATCAAGGAAGGCTGGAGCTTTTTTATTAATTTTTTGTATGCGAATGAAACATCACCTATTTCATTTACTTGGCCAACTATAAGCAGCAAAGGAGGTAAAAGTCTGTAGTATACCATCACTATTATATTAATTACATTGCCATCACATCTCCATCACATCAACTTTAAGACAAACCTCTTACTATACTTCTAACATTTTAATGCGCAGTATAATACAGTAATAAAGAGCTGTTGAATTTATTGAACCAGTTCTATTGAGGGTTTATCTTTCTCCAACTTTTCATCGTGTTGAAATTGTCTTGATGTGTTATGCAGGGAAGGGCAGAGAGGTGGATTTGTCGCTGGCAATAGAATTGCCTCATTACTCTTGTTTTTATTAACTAATGCAGAAAAAGGAACTATTAGAAGTCCAATCATTTTTAAAACAGGAAGGGAGAGTTATTTGTGCCTGTTGCCTAGCAAAATAAGCTCTTTGGAAAGAAATATGTACCATACAGCTAACTTTTAGAACACTGATTCCAGGTTGAAGTGACAGCAGATTATGTAAAATCAATGTAATCCTCCTCACAACTGTAAACATACGTTGTGAGGAGGACAACTTGCTCTTTATAGAGCACATTCCTGATGAAATCTATTACAACATAATTTCAATATAGCCAATGCTTTATAGTTTATAATTAGTGTTTTATATGAGGCATAGTGTTCCAAGGAACCGTGGTGGCGCAGTGGTTAGAATGCAATATTGCAGGCTAACTCTGCCCACAGCCAGGAGTTCAATCCTGACTGCTCAAGGTTGATTTAGCCTTCTATCCTTCCAAGGTTGATAAAAGAAGGACCCAGATTGTTGGGAGCAATATACTGACATTGTAAATCACTCAAGAGTATGCTGTAAATAAGTCTAAGTGCTGCATATAAGTCTAAGTGTTATTGCTGTCGCTATTGCTAAATTTCAAGGGTTGTGCCTAGAAGCAACAGGGCCTGTAGGGAATATACCTTTCAAAGCTGGCAAAGATTAAGCTCCATTCTTTTTAAATTTGCACATGTCATTGATACACCGTCTGTCATTTTGCTGATTATGACTCTTGCAAATGTCACTGTCCAGAAGTTGTTAAGGAGGTTGTATTTTAAACTTCTGGACTGAAGTTCCTGAACTATTAGCCTTCAGTTCCCTTCCAGGGAAATTCTCAGGTGTTCTCCAAACTTTTCCGAATGATTGTAATGGAATGTATGGATAACCTTACATAATGAAGGGAAGAGATGCTATGCAAGAAACAATCAGACAAGAAAGGAATGAGACCACAGTCAGAGGTAGAACCTTAGGAAGGACCCGCCCTAATTGATCAGGCAGTTAAAAGTAGCAACAGAAGATTTGTACCTACAGACTTGCAAGAGTCTATTAATGTAGCCTTACAATAAAGTAGAATTAGTCATGTTTCCTGTCTGGTTTATCTGTGAAGGCTGACAATGATTGAACTAAAGGGCAGGCAAATTTTCTCTGTATACTCTGTGGAAGGATTTCCACAAAAACTCTTATGATTATAGCTTGTCTAAGATTACAGCATGATCAATTTGGTTGGTTCCAATTTTTTTTGAGACTGGCCAGAGACATTGCTTGAGACAGTGAAGGATTTTCTCTGGTGCAGGTTTACCTTGGTTGTGAACCAGCTTTTACCTGGCTGAGGTTCAGTGTAAAAAGGTCTGTCCAAGGAGGTCAGATGTGAAGAGGATAAACTGTCTTTTCATTTTTTTAATTATTTCTCAGAAAAAACACACACCTGATTTGTAGAGGTACTTTTAAGCCTCTAGTCAATGGGAAGTGTAACTAAGCCAATGTACCACTTCATTTAGATAAGTATATTCTAAACCAACATCATAAAGCACCCAGAGTTAAAGTCAGAGGAATATATCTAACTGCAACTAGTGTGGGTATTGAAAAACAATGCCAGTTTTTATACATGTATGTAGAATGCTTTTGGCATTCTACATTTACAATTAGTAAAACTAAAGCAAAGATAAACACACAAAAATTAAAACCCCTATTAATTTATCTATTTTAATTCATCAAAGGTATAATAAAATAATAACAAAACACTGTTTTAAAACTTGTTATTTTTTTTTTTAAAAAAAAACATATTAAAGAGATGCGCTTTTTGAATCTTAATTCTGGAGGAACTGATTTCCACACTTGGAAAAGCAATGGGGAGAAAGATAAATAAAGATAAATTATGGATAAATAAAGAGGAGGAAAGAGAATAGAAAAAGGAAAAAGGATTTGAATAAACTGTCCTGTGGGTTTTTTCTTCTTTCTCTGCCTATAAGCATTATTTGGCTACATTAAAAAAAAAAAAAAGCTCACCCCGTCTAGTATTTTCTGCTTATCTATGTCGTGGGAGTCTAATCACTTTTGTGCCAATGTAAATGTAAGGGTTTTGCCAAAACATTAAGAGACTTATAATTTTGTCATAAACTATATGGTCTAAAGTTTGGTGGGGCAAGGGAATAGTCCCAAAAAAGTATGCACTCTATCTCTATCAGTAGTCAGAGAAATTTGCAAAAATGTTACGAAGCCGATCAGTCATCAGGGATCTTAGCTGAGTCTTGACCTTTGATGCACTACCTGTGAGAGAATGTGGCATGATTGGGTTGAGAGCAGGAATTCATGTTCATTCATCAGTTATATAAATGAAGGTGAGGAAGTTTGATCTCTTCAGCTTCTAAAGCAAAGGGTCAGCGTTCCAGGTGGTGGTAGGGCTCACTTTGATATTTTTCAGGGTTCCAGGGCAGTAATGGGATGATGTCACCAAAGAACTTAAGATGAAGCTGCTGATCTTTTTTCGAATTACAGGGATGAGGTGATTCTCTGCTTCATAGATGCATAAATTTATTACCCTTATTTTCCAATGTAAAGGTGGTGATAAAGCCTACTACTAATTTTCAGTATTTTTCTGCTTTCAACCGTGGGCTACAAATATTCTCCTTTTATTGCTTTGGTATTACAACCTTGCAAGACTGGGAAGAGATGGAGATGGAGAGGGAGAGAGGAGGGAGAGGGAGGGAGGGAGGGAGAGATTGCATAATTTTGGCACATTTTCTCTCCTTTTCAGCACAAATGTCTAAACTGCAAATAGCAATCAGTATGGTAGAGAACAGTGAAACTGACATGCCAGAAAGGAGCAGTATCAGGAAAAGAATGAAACTCCATGCAAAATCTGGATCCCTCTCTTCCCTACAAAACAAAAATATAACAAACAAATGCGTTAATCAGCTATCCACAAAAAGACTCCCCCCCCCCCACCAAATAGATAAGTGTAAGGAGCCTGCTGAACTTTTGTGACATATGAGCAAATTCACTCATTTATAGATTTTCCCCTTTTAGTTTTCCTACTTTCTCACATTATGTTCTCCTGGCTTCAGTAAAAGAACACTGGAATATTAAATACCACAAAGCCTAATTTGTGAGATAGGATGTTTGCGGAGAGGGAACTGAGAATGTATTTGTTGCTCTCACTATTATTAAATATGACTTTTTAGGTAAGTTCAAGATAACTTTAATTAAAAATGTAAAATATTCACCAAAGGTTGTTTACACAATCTTGGATTTTCCAGCACTGAGCATAAGAACCCATTTTTCACTTGTTTGTTAAATGAATCTAGTTCTTTGCCCAAAAAAAGCCAAAACCATTATTCCTGATGGGCAGTTCTCCTCCCAGTTGGTATTTCAGCAATATGAAGACTCATAGGAGAACACGTAACAAGTAACCATTTTATGCTGTATCAGAGAGGCAGCTACCATCTGAAATTGTAGAAGTAGAACAAGAAACACCAGAGCTTTTCTTGTCACAACCTCTCCTTGAGCTGACAACACTTTCTTCTTCCTGCTGGCCTCATGCCTAGAACAAATCTATTTTTTTGTTAATATTTATATCTAGCTTTTCTACTTAAAAGACAGTGCTATAAAGATACACTCATTTTATGGCCACATTTTCAGCTTAAACGGAAATGCTCCCCAAAGCAAGAAGGGGAAAAAAAAGTCTGATTTAAGATGGGAATGTAGAGAATGGAATACTGGGTTACTTACCTAGCTATAGCATGTGTAAATAGATGTCCCTTAGCTTCCCTTCCTTAGAATAAATGGAAACATAAGCTAAGGCAATTCTTAACATTGTATCTGGATTTATATCCCAATGAATAGCATCTTCCAAAAAAGAGGGATCAATATAAGAAGCAATTGTAGAATCATTTCCAATGCAGGAATTAGGAAAGGGCTGGGAGAACTGATCTGATGGGCTTGTAGACAGTTTTGTTGTGAGTGGTAATGGAGACAAATTTTATGCAGTAGATTTTCAGCCTGTTTGTAAACACACATATATACAAATGTGGATTTACAAATCTAGGTTTTTTTTCCCCCTAGAGCAAGATTGAGACGTGTCTTATTCATGAATTCTTGGTTCTTCATCTTCCTGGCTGGAATATACTGCATTTGCCCTACATGTTCCCAAGGTCCTTCGGGAATACTGTATATTGTGCATGGGAAAATAACACGGATGGAAAAATGGAAAGACTGAACAGAGTTGCCTCTTTAAGCAAGGGGGCTTTCTACACACCAACACATCTCTAAATTCCGGTTGTGAACTTTAGACTTTCAGTTATATGACAGGGGTGCTATTATCAGGAACATATAAATACATAAATTGTGAACACAATCTAGTTGGAGTTTGTTCTAACATAGGTTTTTTTAGCTGTTCATCTTGTTTATTTAGTTTATTTATTTATTAGATTTGTTTGCCGTCCATCTTGCTTTGAGGCAACTGTAGGTGAATTACAAACCTTAAAAGCCAATAAAGCCCTGAACAATAAATATTTCTAATTACAATAAAGTTGATACAAATATGATATTGATATGCTGTTTGTTTATTTGTAGTAAAAGACCAGAAAGGAAGAGAAAAGAGAGAAAAAGTATCATAAATAAATGTATTAATGATAGGAAAGGAAGGAAGGAAGGAAGGAAGGAAGGAAGGAAGGAAGGAAGGAAGGAAGGAAGGAAGGAAGAAAGGAAGGAAGGAAGGAAGGGTCATGTGAGAAATAAACAATCTAGTAGGCAATAAAATGTATACTTACATGCTTTGCCTTAATCTCAAATAGGTTGTAAAGTTGCCAATGTTGATTGAATCATAGTCAACATCTAGGTTCTCTCTTCCTGGCTGAGGATAGATCTTAATCTGAGCCTATTCTAATCCCTTAATTGCTACACCCTGGTTCTCAAAAGATTCTCAGATCTGACTCAGATTACTCCTGTTCCCAGTAGCTGCCAGTTTTGAGGACTTGTCATGCCATACTTACTTTCTAGGATAGCTAAAAAGTAATTGCTCTCTTAAATAGTTGCCCATCAATTAAGGTTTGATGAGGAGGATTAAAATCTGCAATAGTTTGCTACTGGTTACATTTATCTTCATATAAATGTTAGATCATGGTTGGCACCATTTTTCTGTTCCAGCTTAATATATATATTTGGCTAAACTGGTGTTGCTTGTCTTCTGATGTGGATTAACTTTATTTTGTACCTTAATTCTTATGCAATATTGTGATTCAAGAGTATTATTCTTGTTATAAGTTTTTGTTGATTTCTTCGTGTATAAGATATATACAGTAACAAATAATGGGATTAACCTGGTCATCTTTACCCCACAGAATCCTTCTACTTGACCTCTCAATGGCTTTTGACACCATCAACCATGGTATCCTTCTGGAGTGGCTCCAGGAGTTGGGGTGGGATGTTGGGAGTTGACTCTGTTCACTTCCTTCCTCCAAGACCATTTTCAGTTGGTGTTGATCAGAGGTGACAGGTCTGACCTACAGTTCCTGTTTTGTGAGATGTCTCAAGTGTTGGTGCTTTCTCCACTCCTCTTTAACATTTAGATGAAACCATTGGGGAGATCATCCATCACCAGAGGATAAGATATCATCAGAGCCTGGAGGCTGTTGAGGCTTGAATGGGGAACAACAGGCTGAAACAGAACCCTGGCAAGACCGAATGAATCTGAGTTAGGAGCTCTTGGAGAATTACCATCTGGTTGTGGATGGGGATGCACTGTCCCAAACCAATCTGGTAAGTAATCTGGTATGTAATCCTCCTAGACTTGAAATTCTTGCTCAAGGAGCAGATGGCAGACATGGTCAGAAGGACCTATACACAATTACAAGTTGTACTCCACTTATGCCAATTCCTGGATCAACATGTCCTTCTCACAGTCACTCCCACCCTGATCCCCTCTTGTTTAGACAAGTGTAATATGGTCTACATAGGGCTGTCCTTGAAGAATATCTGGAACTTTTAGTTGGTTCAGAATGCAGTAGCCCAATCAGTTTTGTATAAGCCTAGACTTGCACATTTGTCACCTCTCTTGTAGGAGCTGCACAGGCTGCCAATCTGCTTTCGTGTACAATTTAAGGTGCTGGTTATCACCTTTAAAGTCCTACTTGGCTTGGGGCCAGGGTATTTGAAGGACCATCTTTCTCCTATTGCATCCACCTTGCCCACCAGGACGGCAAGGCAAGGTATATTATGAGCCCCAGTGATTGGGGATTGTCATGTGACAGGACCATGTAAAGGGGCCTTTTTGGTGGTGACTCCTCTCTACAGAACATCATTACCCCTGAGGTGCAGTTGGCCCCTCCCTGCTGCTTTTCTGAAAGGTTCTAAAAATTTGGTTTTGGCAGTGGGCCTGGGGGCCCAGAATGTAGATGGAGTTGATCAAGTGGTCAATTTGATCATGTTGCTGCAGCCATGGGGTGGACTTTTTATGGGTTATGTTTATGCTGTGACTTTTAATGTGGCAAGTTGTTTGGAGTCTGAAGTTGGGCAGTCATATAAATTTGTTTAATTAATTAATTGATGCAATGTATTTAACAATACCTATAGATATATTTCTTTTAAGGTGACCTCATGTCCTGTAAGTGATTGCTTATCATCTCTGGACTGAATGAAATAATAATCAAAGATACATTTTTAAAATTGAAACATATCCTTCATTTCCAAAGGGGAATATGGCATCTATTTTTATATATTTTCTGTGGGTTTCTGTACACTATAATTTAATTTGATGAGCAGGGATTCACTGGAAAGGCATGCTTTGTAAACAAGATTGCAAGTAATTTACTTTTTTATAAGTAAATTACTGATGCTAGACCACTTCGCATGGCCTGGTAAATGCAACTATTTACCAAGGCCCAAGAATTAACTTTAATTCCTTGTCATTTTTGATGCCTTTAGAAATAGAGAAGAAAGAAGCAGGTATCTCTTAACTTCTCAATTGTTCATGGTATTTTTAACTAGACCTTTTTGCTAGCAGATAAGGAATAGGGGGAAGTGAAATATTCTGATAATATTTGAAAGAAAGGGAAAAAAACCCTCACAAGTTCCTCTTTTGCATACAATTTCAACAAAAGATTCTTTTCCAAGTCAAGCCTGATTTCTGGTGACTTCACAAACATGTTTGTGCAGTAGAGAAGTAGCTTGCCATCGCTATTGCTTGGGGCATTTTGGAACTTCCTAATCTAGACTCCACATCTGGACTTCTCCCATCTAAATACCCAAACCAGCATGAGCCTATTTAGCTTTCTAGCCCAGAGAAGGTCAGTAAAATGGGGCTATCTCTGTACATGCAAGGGTTTTAGATTTCAGGACAAAAAGTGCTATAGAGCACATGCCCACGATTCCTTAAACCAAATACTTCTTAGGGGTAATTGCATGGTGGCAGCAGCTGCTTTAAAGAGGTGCAGGTAAGTATAACATTTGTCAAAAATGTGTTCCAAGGAAATGTAAAATTTACTCAAGCTCAAAATTTAAGAGAAAATTTTTTATAAAATGTTTTATAGGTGGCATTTGGATCCTCAAAAGCTGTCCTGTATGTATCCTAATTTACAGCCCAAATGTTGGCGATGTGGAAGCTTAGATGCAACTTATTTTCATATTTGGTGGACTTGTAGAAATATAAAAGCTTTTTGGATTAAGATTTGGTGGAACATTCAAAAGATTTTTAAGAAAAAGATAAAGTTTATGCCACAATTATTTTTGTTAGGTGTTATTGTAGATTTTGATGTTAAAGAAATTAATTTGATGTTGAATCTTATAACAGCTGCAAGATTATTGGTGGGGAAATATTGGAAGAAAGATTCTTTGCCTACTATGGAAGAATGGATGCTCAAGGTGTCTAATTTAGCAGAAATGGCAAAAATTTCCGCTTATTTGAAGGATTATTCACAAGAAAGATATATCTTGGTTTGGAGAAGATGGATAGATTATATTCAGAATAAATATGAGACTAAAAAGTATTATCTAGTTTATGAGTAAATTTTAGATTATTATTAATAGTTTAATATGGTTGAATTTATATTAGTTTTAGTATTATGGTTTAATTATATTATTATTTTCATTTTTAATTTGTTAATACTTATTTTGAAAAGGAGTTAAAGTATGTTATGGATTTCATTGTTTGTATAGTTGGGTAATGTTAGTTAGATTATGATTGTTTATTGGTAACCCTGTAATCAGCTCTGCAGCCAAAGATGGAGAAGCTGTATACAGTCAGTAAAAACAAGACCAGGAGCTGACTGTGGCTCAGATCATGAGCTTCTCGTTGCAAAATTTAGGCTTAAATTGAAAAAAGTAGGGAAAAGCACTAGGCCACTCAGGTACGAACTAAATCATATTCCTGATGAATATACAGTAGAGGTGACAAATAGATTTAAGGAATTAGATCTGATAGACAGAGTGCCTGAAGAACTATGGATGGAAGTTCGCAACATTGTACAAGAGGTAGCAACTAAAACCATCCCAAAGAAAAAGAAATGCAAGAAAGCAAAATGGCTGTCTGAGGAAGCTTTGCAAATAGCTGAGGAAAGAAGGGAAGCGAAAGGCAAGGGAGAAAGAGAAAGATACACCCAATTGAATGCAGAATTCCAGAGAGTAGCTAGAAGAGATAAGAATGCCTTCTTAAATGAACAGTGCAAAGAAATAGAAGAAAACAACAGAATAGGGAGGACCAGAGATCTGTTCAAGAAAATTGGAGATATGAAGGGAACGTTTCATGCAAAGATGGGCATGATAAAGGACCAAAATGGCAGAGACCTAACAGAGGCAGAAGAGATTAAGAAGAGATGGCAAAACTACACAGAAGAACTATACAAGAGTGAGCTTAACATCCCAGATAACCAAAATGAGATGGTCACTGACCTCGAACCAGACATCCTAGAACAGTGGTTCTTAATCTTTCTAATGCCGTGACCCCATAATACAGTTCCCCATGTTGTGGTGACCCCCAAGTGAGTGTGGCCACCAATAAGAGGGAGTAGGACAGCTAGGGAAAAGGGGAAAAAATGGCGGACAGCGTGGGTTGGCGACCCCCATGAAATGGTCGTTCGACCCCAAATGGGGTCCCGACCCACAGGTTGAGAACCACTGTCCTAGAATGTGAAGTGAAATGGGCCTTAGAAAATCTGAGCAACAACAAAGCTAGTGGAGGTGACAGTATTCCAGCTGAGCTATTCAAAATCTTAAAAGATGATGCAGTAAAAGTGCTACACTCAATTTGCCAACAAATTTGGAAAACTAAACAGTGGCCACAGGATTGGAAAAGGTCAGTTTACATTCCAATTCCAAAGAAAGGCAATGCCAAAGAATGTTCTAACTATCGCACCATTGCACTCATTTCACATGCTAGTAAAGTTATGCTTAAAATCCTACAAGCTAGACTCCAGCAGTATGTGGATCGAGAACTACCAGACGTACAGGCAGGATTTTGAAGAGGCAGAGGACCTAGAGATCAAATTGCCAACATACGCTGGATCATGGAGAAAGCTAGGGAGTTCCAGAAAAACATCTACTTCTGCTTCATTGACTATGCTAAAGCCTTTGATTGTGTGGATCACAACAAATTGTGGCAAGTTCTTAAAGAGATGGGAGTACCAGACCATCTCATTTGTCTCTTGAGAAACCTATATGCGGGTCAAGAAGCAACAGTGAGAACTGGACACGGAACCACTGATTAGTTTAAAATTGGAAAAGGAGTCCGGCAAGGCTGTATACTGTCGCCCTGCCTATTTAACTTATATGCAGAGCACATCATGAGAAAGGCAGAGCTAGATGAATCAAAAGTTGGAATTAAGATTGCCAGGAGAAATATCAACAACCTAAGATATGCAGATGATACCACTCTAATGGCAGAAAGTGAAGAGGAACTAAAGAGCCTCTTGATGCGGGTGAAGAAGGAGAGTGCAAAAGTTGGCTTGAAACTCAACATTAAGAAAACCAAAATCATGGCATCCGGCCCTCTCAATCCTGGCAAATAGATGGGGAAGAAATGGAGGTAGTGACAGATTTTATTTTTCTGGGCTCCAAGATCACCTCAGATGGGGACTGCAGCCAAGAAATTAAAAGACGCTTGCTCTTGGGGAGGAAAGCTATGGCAAATCTAGACAGCATACTAAAAAGCAGAGACATCACCCTGCCAACAAAAGTACGTATAGTACAGGCCATGGTTTTCCCAGTTGCAATGTATGGCTGTGAAAGTTGGACCATAAGAAAGGCTGAGCGCAAAAGAATTGAGGCCTTTGAACTATGGTGCTGGAGAAGACTCCTGCGAGTCCTTGGACTGCAAGGCGTTCAAACCGGTCAGTCCTAGAAGAGATCAACCCCGACTGCTCTTTAGAAGGCAGATCCTGAAGTTGAAACTCAAATACTTTGGCCACCTAATGAGAAGGAAGGATTCACTGGAGAAGAGCCTAATGATGGGAAAGATTGAGGGCAATAGAAGAAGGGGACGACAGAGAATGAGATGGCTGGATGGAGTCACTGAAGCAGTAGGTGTGAACTTAAATGGACTCCAGAAGATGGTAGAGGACAGGAAGACCTGGAGGAACGTTGTCCATGGGGTCGCGATGGGTCGGACACGACTTCGCAATTAACAACAACAATAACAAATCAGCTTTGGGAAGTGGGGGAGGGGTGGGAGGGGTGGGAGGGATTTGGGATATATATTGTATAAAATCTTTAAAACTTTTAATTTAAAAAAAACATGTTCCAAGGGTTCTTTTTGCTTCGGAATCAGAAGAATTGCTTAGTACATAGTGACACAGACAGATACGCATAACTTATAGATAGTGTCAAACTGAATATATCTTCTGCAGTTTCTCCTAACATTTTAAAATAAAAGATATGGCCCCAAAAATTATTTAAAGAAGAATATGATTTTGGTGAACTGGTATTCTGGAATGTTCTTGCTAGCCAGGTGTATTATTTATTTATTTATGAGACTTATATACCGCTTTAAGTGTGAGCACTCTCTAAGCGGTGTACACCAGTAAGCAATGTATATATATATACATTGCCCCCAACAATCTAGGTCCTCATTTTACCTACCCCGGAAGGATGGAAGGCTGAGTCAACCTTGAGCCGGTGAGATTTGAACTGCTGACCTGCTGAACACAGTCAGCTAAAGTACTGCACTCTAACTGCTGCACCACCTTGGCTCATTTAGGTGTATCAAAAGCTGTAATGGTGCAGTGGTTAAAATGCAGTATTGCAGGCTAATTATGCCGGCTGTCAATTGCCAGCACTTTGCTCGTTCGATTCTCACCGGCTCAAGGTTGACTCAGCCTTCCATCCTTCTGAGGTGGGTAAACTGAGGACCCAGAGTGTTGCGGGCAATATACTGATTCTGTAAACTGCTTAGAGAGCAATGTAGAGCAGTATATAAGTCTAAGTGCTATTGCTATCTGAGTGTTGTATGTTTTATTGTGGAATCATTTCTCCAGGGATCAAGAGGCTTCTTGAGGTCCCACACTTTTGTGTATTTCAGATGAATTCACTCCATGCAGCTTTCTGAGGCAAAATCAGAGAAGGCCAGAGAGAATGTTAGATAATTTCTTTATCTCTATACAATATATCACATCATTCAACATACATAGCCTTTTAGTAACAATCAAGTAAGTTCCAAATCATCACCTGGGAAATCTAAAACACTCAAGAATAAGATAGACAAGCAAAGCCTCTTTTAAGAAATTGAAGGATAGAGTTTGTATTGAACTGCACTGCAGTTATTTTGTTTAATGTAAGATTTCCAAGTCAAATGTAGCTCTTCCCTCCCTCAGCTAAGAATTCCATAAGCCTTCAAGCTATTCCAGATTGACTTTACTTGCAGAAGGTATTGGGCTGTTTAACCAAGCATTGTGTTGGGTTAAGTGGGCTTTGTTCTAGCTATAAAGAGTTAGAAGCTAAATGCATAGATTTGCAGGGGAAAATGTTAATGCTTTCCCATTATATAGTATAGGAAATTGCAGAATTTGGGATTAGCTGCTTCCAAAACATATTTTTCCACATTTGGGGATGGAATAATGATGGGCTGGATTAAAAATTTATCTCCTGTAAAGTCTGGGTGGTGAAATCTAAGAACCAATTTGTGACCTACTAGAGCTCAACCACCTGAATGTCAAACACCTGATAATATTTTAAAGGCAGGATGTAAACCAAAGGCATCAGTGACTGTCATATACTAGATAGCCCTGGTGCCAAAAATGCTACCTAGAGAACGTGCCTCCCAGGTTGTGCCAAATGCCCCAGATGGGTTGCTTCACTGACTTTTTGGCCTAGACAGCATATGAGATCACACAGTTAGTAGAAATCAATAATGAAGCTATGCAGTCAAGCGAAATAATAGAGCTATGCTAGCATTTCCCAAGATACTGCCAAGATGTTCAGCATGTTGGAGAGATGATAAAAGAGAGGTTTATTTTATTATTTATTACACACATACACACACACAAACACAGACATAGACACATACACACACACATCTGCCCATTTCATAAGAGGCAACTCTGGGACAATGAGAGAGATAAGGTTAAAATGATAGGGAATTCTTTCAAACTTATGTTACTAACATCAGCCTTATATTTGTCTGCAGGTATGCACTGGGTAAGATAAAGAGGAAAGTATGGGAGGGAAGAGAGATAGAGGCTTAGACTGGAGACATCCTCAACCTTCTAGGCCACTGTCCAAATGTCTCTCCCATACAGAACTGCCATACAGAGGCATCTGAGTCATTTTTTCCTCTACAGCAGTGGTTCTCAACCTTTCTAATGCCGCGACCCCATAATACAGTTCCCCATGTTGTGGTGACCCCCAACCACTTATACATCACCGGGTGCCAGGGGCATGGCCAAAGAAAAGGGGAAAAAATGGCAGACAGCCTTGTTTGGCGACCCCTGTGAAATGGTCATTCGACCCCAAATGGGGTCCCGACCCACAGGTTGAGAACCACTGGTCTACAGCTTCTGTTCTTCTGATCCAGGCCATTTTTGAACTGGATCTTGAGAACTGGATTGGCAGCTTCTCCCCACCCCAATAAATTTGGGGATTTGTTTTTGGAGAGTTACCATGCTGATGAACAGATGGATAGATGAGCACTCCCCCCCCTACCCCTCCTTCCTTTTCTATACAAATTCTCTTCTGCTTGCCTTTGGGTGGGAAAGAATAAAACACACAATTGTGCCACTTTGCATTGACCTCATCTACACAAGCAATGGGAGACTGTATTTCAGTATGTTTGGAAGTTTTGTACTGCTCATGTGACAACAAAGTTGAACAGGTCGGCCAGTGAAGTGTGTGATTTGGTAAGAATAGTGTGAGAAAGTTTGCTTAGAGTGTATCTGTTCTATGTGAGGAGAGGGCGGCATGGACCTTCTCGACTGGAAGAGCTTGTACTAGGAAACTCCTTGCCTTAGAGGTTCCAGCATCTGCCTGGCATTTCTGCCTGGCATTTCATGAAGCTATTAAAATAACAGCATTCCGCTGTGCTTTTAACAGAATTGAGTGCTTCTGGTTCTCATCAGTGGAATTTCTACTACTGTAACTGTCTTTTTTTGTTTTTGTTCTGTAAGCCTTGCTCTCTTGGATGCTATCCAGAGTTTACAGATTGGGGGAACTAAATCAATCAATCAATCAATCAATCAATCTATCTTCCAGTTCTAGTTGCATGTTTTGGCTTTTCTGAAAGAAAGAACTTGAATTGTCAAAAGACCAGTTTTGGCAGTGCATGTGGGGCAAATCAGCACTGCAGGCAACGTTAGCCTAAGAATACTGTTTTCAAATCTATAAGACACTATCCCTATTTACCAAAAGCAAGAAAAAACAGGCTAAAATTCAAATGGAAAAAATAGGGAGGGAGAACATGATTTACTACTGGTGGAGGAGAGCCGGAACATTAGAAACTGGGTAAAATTTCCATCCCAAGTGACCAATCAGCAAGTATGTAACTAACACTCATAATACTTTGTCCCTTGAAGTAAAGGACGTGTTGTTTCCTTATCTCCATTCTTACATGGAACTTAATTATTGGCAATTGAATCCCATTTCAAGGAAATGTCTTTTTTTTCCTGAGAATAGCATCAGAGGAGTACATGTGGAAAATACAACTCCCCCATTAATGGGGGAATAGATGGGAAGTTTTAGGAGAGATGCTGGAATGCTTCTCCCTACATCACTCAGATCACTGTTGTGTTGGTCATTAGAATTCCACCCCAAATGTTCATGAATACATGATTGACATCACATACTATCCCATCCATTGGAAAATAATTGGGCAAGCATATCTGAGGGATGGGGTGGGGTTCTGTTTCCTTAGATGCATTTTCAGATCTTTTTCTGAGGGCCAAGGAAGCTAAATTGCTAATATTTGCTTTGCTTCTTTCTTGTTGCTATGAGTAATGGAGAAAGTGTCTCAAGGTGAAATGTACTGAAATCACTAGGCTGTTTAAAAAGACGCCACTGTTCTAAAAACACTCAATAGATGCCAAAAGGTAATCTGCTGTAGGACACCTTCTTACCCCAAACTTTTCAGCTTGAAATCAGGCATTTTTAAGCAGCTCTCTTTTTCAATCTTCTTTTTGATTTCAGCTGAGGCACTGTCATGGTAATAGAATTCCAGGAGCTTGGTAAAAATGGTGTTTCACTGCTCTTTGATGTGATCTGTTTGAGCATCCTGAAAAAAAAAAAAGTATCTAGGAGAAAAGTGGATTTTTGTCTACTTTTTATATCAGATGGCATTAAATGTTATTTTTTTTAACATAGTGTTCTCAAGGCACACTATGATTCTATAAATCAAAACTGTCTATTGTACTGCTGTTGAGAAATTACCTTATATTCTACTACAGATGTCTATGAATTTCAGTGAGATAGCACTACAATCAATATATTTATGGATGGTGTGTATGCAATGACAGATAACCTTTATTGTCATTTTTTACTGTGGGCACAATGGCACACGTTAAAAATGAAATTTAATTGCTTGCTCTGAAAGTGTACACATACATAACACACATTTAAACATGTTATATACATGTGTATAGACCTACACCCTTACATATAAGTAACATAAATATTAATCACTGTGCATCTTGAATACATAATGGAAAGAGGAAGGTTTAGATGTTTTAGTTTTCAACATTCATTCTGTAAAAATGTCTTTAGAAAGATACTTTTCATAGTAAATTTAACCCCAACTCATCAACAGTTTTATTATTGACTTCTTTACTGTGGAAATCAAAAGAAACACCCTGTTGCATTCAACTGCTGTCTTTCTTTATTGGACTGAAATAATTTTAGTGCACTGTATTGGTTAAAACACTGGCCTTAGGTAGCAATATACTCTTCCTGTTAAATTCCAATTTCTGGTATTTCATAAGAGATTTTAAGTTTCTCCAGTACTGCATTCAGGTCAACAGTAAGCATTGAAAGAGAACAAAGTTTACTTTGAAGGAACCAAAGCCACTGAAATGATGGGGAAATTTTGCAGCCACTTTATCAATCAATTTATCTGTTTATGTAAAGACTGTGTTCATGCACAACATTATAATGTTTTTAGTCATGGTCTGTTAAACGGGAGTGGGTGGATTTGTGTTCATGCTGAACTGAGAATAATCAAATCCTGTTTTGGCTGAGACTTGTATACGTTTTTGATCAATACAGTTTTATTCAAAGGACAATTAAAGATATATTTCTTTTGCTGTCAGACATTCTGTCCAAAGAAACATTGCTGTTATAATAACCATTACATTAATAGTTGGCTGCTCAAACTCTTTGATGATGGACCTCTGTGATACATCCAAAATTTATGGCCTGCAAAATTGGCAGGATGAAAAGGAAGATAAATATTTTTCCTAATTTTTAAACAAACTAACATTCTTTCAGTTTACAAATATATGGCTGGTCTACAACCTCCTCAGATTGGAATGAGATACAAGTGGCCACAACCTTCTATCCCTCAGAGAATGGAAGTGGGGGAAGAAGGGGAATCTAAGATTGGATCTCCCCCTCCTTTGTGCATTGATTTTGGAAGGAAGAAACTGAATAATGCTCACTGAGACCACAGAATGATGTTTTAAAGGGATTACATTGCTTTTGAGAACCAAAGTAGTGTTTGGTAGCCCAGAAAAACAATTATTCAATTGTTTTGAATAATTTCTGAAGGTAGCCCAGAAAAACAATTATTCAAACCACTGCTCAGTTGTAAAGCTTATTGGCTGACCTTGGAGTGAGTTGACCTCTGTGAATTATGATGAAACACTGAATTCATTTTACATATATCAGGAACCAGGTGATAGTCCACACTGAGAGACTACATCATCTGGGCTTCCATAATAGCTAGTTTTCTTAAAGCACTCAAGTGAAAAAAATCATGTACCCATAAATACATATTAAATGTTATGTTTTTCCACTGGGGAAAGACTTACAAGTAGATGACATCCTCTTTGAAAAGTGGCATGATGTATATCACATGCAAAAGTAAGACAGGTATAAAAGTAACCACCCAGCTTTTATAGTGGTGGAAAGTGGCCAGCTATTAGCTGAAGTTTGATTTTCTTAGCCCATGAGGAATAATTATGATGACAGAAAGCAAATTCTTTAATAATTTAAATAATTTACTAAATGTACATGCTGCCCAACCCCCACAACTCTAAGCAGTTTACTAGTTGTTAATTTTTTTTAGAAACAAGGAAAAACAAATAGAAAAACAATACAAAATAAAGAAACGGAGATGGCAGAGAAAAGAAACACAGATTGGAACAAAGGAAAAGAAGACAGGGGCAACCATTGTTCTTACTAAAGGTCTGGGTGAAGAACCAAGTCTTCAGGGCCTCTTGAAATAACTGTAGGATGGGAGTTGTCTGAATCTTTGGAGGAACATCATTCCAGAGTTCAGGTGCTGCTACAGAGAAGGTGCTCTTTTGGGGTCCCAATTAATAATGATGATGATGATGATGAAGACGAAGAAGAAGAAGAAGTTGGAAGGGATCTTGGAGGTCATCTAGTCCAACCCCCTGCTCAGGCAGGAAACCCTATACCATTTCGGACAAATGGCTGTCCAGTCTCTTCTTTAAAACTTCCAGTGTTGGAGCATTCACTGCTTCTGGAGGCAGGTTGTTCCACTGGTTAATTGTTCTAACTGTCAGGAAGTTTCTCCTTAGTTCTAGGTTGCTTCTCTCCTTGGTCAATTTCCATCCGGTGCTTCTTGTCCTGTCTTCAGGCACTTTGGAGAATAGCTTGACTCCCTCTTCATTGTGGCAGCCCCTGAGATATTGGAACACTGCTGTGGCATTAATTGATGGAAGCCAGAGATTGAACAATATGGCTAGATATGATGGGAGGCAGACAATCTTTCAAGTAACTACCAGGCCCAATGCCATACAGGGCTTTAGAGGCAGCAAGCAGCACCTTGAATTGCATCCAGAAGAAAACTGACAACCAATGTAGTTCAAAAAATATTACATCACTACCTGAGCCTCTGCATTCTGGACCAGCTGAAGCTTCCAGGTGGTCTTCAAGAGCAGCCCATGTAAACCACATTACACTAAACAGGTTCTGAAGTGACTAGGATATGAGCAACTTTCCCCGATCTAGGAAAGGTTGCAACTAGAGCACCTGATGAAGCTGGGCAAAGGTCTTCCTGGCCATAGCTATTACCGGACTCACAGGTGTAAGCCCACTAAGACCTCCAAATTGTGTACCTTTATGTCCTTTTTTTCTTGTTTATAACTATGCCTCTCCCTGTGACCAGTGAGAATATTTAACTTCATGAAAGTTGGGAAGCCTTTCCCAAGAATGTAGAAAAGGTCATCTGTTGTCACCAACTAGTTCATCTGTGTAGACCAGGCATGTCCAACATGCGGCCCATGAGCCGAATGCAGCCTGCACAGGCCACGCCCACCCCAGTCCCACAAGGGCAAAAAACATCCCAATATGTCATGATACGGCCCACGATGCAATTGGGCTTGACACTCCTGATGTAGACCTTATTTGGAAATGTATCTCGGGTAGGAAGAATGCATTCTACTGTGATCCTGAATTATAGTGAGAGACTGGATGTAGGTCTATTGTTTGTCAATGTAAAGAAGTTTTTAAATAATCTCACTGGTCACATTGACAGACCTTGTTGTAATTAAGAAATATTGCAAAACAGCTACTTTGGTTAACTTGGTGGGTATTGCTTCCACCATCCTCGCTTTGTTTTACTTGATAGAAACTGTCTACCTAAACTTTTGGAAGCTATTAATTTGGGAAAACTACATTAGAGAATATATTTCACAATGTGTCTGCAGTGCTCCCAGCACTCTATCACCCTGTTGTAATTTGTTCAATATTAATAGATCAAAAGTCTTGCTTCACCTATTTTGCTCGTAATATTTCACACTTCAAATGTTTATAAGTCTGTCATGTGCTGGATAATCTCCCTATAAAATTCCCCAGCTGTAGAATCTTAAAAAATGTCTGGATCAGAAATAGCATATTGATCACACCAGTCTGTAAATACACTGCAACATAGCAATCAATAACTTAACATGTTCAGGATGATGACAGTGAGTGCAATGAGTCATTTTTGGCTCTTAACTATGGGAGCCTTGATTTTATTTTTTGAAGTTGATGAGAAACATTGGTGACCGGTGTGTATCTATGCACAAATGGAATTTAGGAATAGATAGATCCCATTTATATTATATGAAGTGCATGTGTCTTACTTTATATTTGTTTAAGTAATAACTGAAGTCTAGGATGATTACTCAGAAGATACTTAATTTAATAAGGTCAGATTTAATACTCTCACAGATAATTCCATTTTGCTATAGATTTGTTTTGAAACAGAATATTAAATTAGATTTAGAATTCTGGTTACCAAATGCTGGATATATTGCAAATTCTATATAGCAAAGTTATGAAAACATGACTTTTTGTTCACTCTCTTGAGTTCTGATTTGAATTAATACATGTAATCCAGGGGAAAAAAAAGACTAATTCATCCTTCAAATACAAACTAACTTGGACCTTAAAACCATTTTCCCAAATCCTTTGCAGCTCACCCAAATTGGATAAATGGCTAGAGACAGATCTCCTCAGTAATGATTTACAATACTTCAATTTTACAGAAGAACATCTGTAGCAAAACTTGCCTGCCAGCTTCTCCATTCCAAATAAATACTATATTTGTTTTAGAAGCTGCTAGGTGTTTTGTCATATTAACAATAAGTGGTTTGAACATTTGCTACTATTCAACTACTACGGTTTAGCGAAGTGGTTCAGGTTTTGATCTAGGATTTGGCCATGAAACTTAAACTGGATTACAGTAGTGGCCAAAATTGTGGAAACCTTTTGGGAAAAGTGGACAGTAGAAATGCCACCTTTGGTTAAGTTTCCCCCAATTTTTCTTCTAATTTCTTTATAACTGTAGCGTTATTAACTTAATAATATTATTTTACATCATTTTCTGGACAACCAGTCAACTCTTTGCACCATTACTTTAATTTTATTACATTTTACAAGCTCACTAAATAAAAGGAAAAAAAAAAACAAACAACTTGATAGCGATCCCATAACACACTGACAAATGTCCTCTCAGCTTCAATACATGACATCAATAACTGACTCCTACTGTGATCTGATTAGTTCATTGCCAAAACAAGACGACACCTGATTGGCTCTCTAAACACTCATGCTCATTGGCTACAGTCAGATGAAGGAAAGCTACCTGATATCAACCTAAGCAAGTTGTGCTTCCTTTTTCTGGTTATTTGGCTATAATTTTTCATAGAATACAGTACAGATAATTGAACAAACTATGTTGCATTACATTCTTGATTAAATTATCTTTCCATTGATGTATAATGTTATGGTACTACTCCAAAAAAAAGTGGTGTTATTAGCCATCAAACCTCAAAAATACACTTTTCCCAAAAGGTTTCCACAATTTTGGCCACTACTGTATTTTGGGCCATTCTCTTTTAGCCTAACCTTCCCTACAGGATTATTATTGGGAGAAGAAAATTGGAAAATATAGATAGAGATAGATATCTTCGTGCCCTTGAAGGAAACAAACAAACAAACAAACAAACAAACAAACAGTAATCTTATATGTTAATGAGCAGATCATTGCTTTATTTACAATTATTATTGGTTGGTTAGCCTTTCTAGGAGTTCTTTTAGGGTTTAAGTGAGATTTACAAAGAATCCTCAGTAGTTTGCATAGAACTGCTTCTTCCTCAGTGCAATTAGAATTGTGCCCTAAGGACCATATTGAGCTGAGGACTTGTCCATTTGCCACTTTAAATCCATGGCTGAAACCAGGTGTTATAGGCAGGCCACAGATGCTGATATCTACTTGGAAGTGGATAAACTGCAGAATGGGAATGATCTGAAGGCAGAAGAATCACTACTACAGAAAGGGAGAGGAGAGCTGGCCCTTTAATATAACCAAAGCAAATTAAAGTGTAATATAATTAGAGCAAATTTTCAGTGTTTCAAAAAAAAAAAATCTATTTTATTATTCCAAAGTATTCATTATTTTGTTTCCATATTTCCAACTTCAGCGATTGAATCACTAAAGGCTGTGGAGTATAGCAGTGAAAAATATTATATGTAAATGTAACATTTAGGCCACTGGATTTTGTTTTCTTTCCTGAGAAAGCAGTTCAAAGAACACCAGCTTGAAGCTATTGGTTAGCCTGCAAAATCTGAGGCAGGAGACCAAACTCTTCTAAGCTCAAGGAGGCTTTGCATGGGGGCTAATTAAAAAACAAAGCCATTAGACTAGTGCTGATTAGCTATTTACATTTTTGATGAAAAGTTCTGAAGCAGTGTTTTGATCATTAATTAGAGTTGGCCTTTGTAAGCAATTCTTTCCTACACTTTCAACAAAAACTAACTCGGAATTCTTCGCTCAGTTGGTTAAAATAAATAACATAGTGCTTTTAGCTCTCCCCCCCCCCCCAAGCAGGCGTTTTAGAAAAATAGGTGCTGGAAGGGAGACAAATGGAGGACTGATTTACAAATAGCCAATTTAAAGCTTTCCAATCTCTCACAGGTTGGAAATAATTTCAACTTTAAATGACAGAAAATCAAATTCTCCTCTTCTTCATAACCTGAGCTAAAGAATAGTGGCTGTTTGCAAAGAAAATGATGCCCAAGGGGAGCAGGTTTCTGACTGTTCATTTTTTGACATGTTAGGGTGGGGAAGATAATGTTCCACTTTAGTTACTGATGCAATCTGAGAGCATCCTGTTGCCTCAGAACATATGCTTTTCTTCATATGAATCATAGTTTGCTTTTCTCAATAGAGAATTAAATGAGAACAGACTGGCTGTTCCATAATCCAGTTAAACAGACTCCTTGGATGCAAGGTCCTCCAGTTCTCATTGATGTTCACGGCCTTGCGTGTTTCATATATTGCAGTGAATTCTTCTGGAAAAAGATGGTAAGTAGCAACATTCAACCTGTCCTCATCCGGAACTATGGGCCAAATTAGATGTGATAAAGCAGAAATAATTGCCGTGAAAGCCTATTATTTAAACGAAGAGAAAACCTGGCTTTTAAAAAAAAGATGCAGGGAAAGCATCTTTTTTTATTGGGGGGGGGGGGAAATAGGAAATAAAACACAGGGAAAAAGAATCAAAGCAAAAGGACCAAAAGGTACAGCAGATTTGAAATGCACCATTTCTGCCTTTCAGTTTTAGCTCTTTAGCCTTGCATTTTAGCCTGCAGTCTGAGACCACAACTTTTTGCAACCACTACCATAGTATTTTGGAGGCATTTAGGGCTCCAGATAGCCAGATTTATCACTTTGACTTTCGTTATTTTTTTGGGACACGTGGCAGTAATTTGTAACATTCAGTATGGTCAAATTTTAAAATTCAAATTTGCTCAATGGTCAGTTTTTATAAACCACAACAGCCAGTCGTGTCTTTCTAGTGCCAATTTATCCTTGAGAAAGCAAACTGCTGGAGTTATGCCCGTTCCTCTCACGTTGCTGCGGTGGGAGATTTGTGGCAACCTCTGTTCTTGCTTCTTTCTATAATACAAGGAAGGCAACATGGGTAACAGTAGACAGTAAAAGTAGACAATTATGCCTAGCTTGCCAAAAAGGACATGTCATTCTTTAGTGGCTGGTGGAAGAAAGACAGAAGGCATCCCTTGTTAAGTCAGACCCCAACACTCTGTCTCCACGAATGGCCAGATCCATCAAACACTCAGACAGAATTCAGGCCAGCTAATATCAGCCAAGACACCTATCGATTTACTACCAGTATCTCATTTCTTAATTACTGATCTATACTTCTCATTTCTTCTAATCAACAGGATCAGTGTTTTGGACTGATGATATGTCCAAAATAATAGAAAGATTGAGAGATTGCAACTTTTCAAAAATCCAACAAAACTAGTGCTCTATCTACCGTATGCAAGCAAATCCCATTGAGTTCACTGAGGTTTACTTCTAGGTAAGTGGGTATACAATAGAAAATAGTGGTCCTGAAAGAAAATTTCACAACGAACATAGAGTTTTGGCTTAGAGTTATCATAAATAACTCAATAACAGTATTATTTCAGCAAAATAACCTGACTGTTTTATTTATTATTATGTTTTAAGAACAAAAACATCTGTTACTGTTGCACTTGTTTTTCTTCCCTGGCTTTTTCAACACAGGGTTTTGAAAGCGAAGGTAGCACAATTGAAACTGGACTGAGAACATATTTTTGGTTTAACAAAAAATATGGACATATTCACTTCATACTACATTGTTTAAAAAATTATGATGGGAGAGCTCCAAAAATATAAACAGTTCACCAAAATCAGCAACAGATGGCAATGCTAAGAAGTGCCTCGTAGGGGCACATTTACATGACAGACTTAGCTCTGGTTCGCACATGCAAAACGATTGTTTGATGAAACCAACACTAGGCCATCTCTGATCTATGCAGTTCAAACCTTAGTTCATGTCATTTCAAACTCTGCACTTTTTATAGACGTCAGCTGATGTATTCAGCAAGAATGACATGTTGTACAAGTTTTAAAAATGTAGCAGTATATAAGAGTAAAGAAATATAATATAATACGACGGGGACAATATAGCAAAGCACGAAGCTCGAAGCACGAAGCTGAAAACACCAGCTTGAAGATGACGAATGGGACTTCGTCGAAACGTCGCCAAGACACTTCCAATTTTACGCGGGAGAAAACCCGAACAACCAAAGATATATATATATATATATATATATATATATATATATATATATATATATATATATATATATATATATATAGATAGCTTTAAGATCAAATTAGATTGGGGGGGGGGTTTAAAATGATACAGTTAGCCTCTTTTGGTTTTTTTTTTAAATGCCTGTTTTTATCTTTTCTAAAAAGCAGCAGACACTAGAATGAGGAAACATTGGTAAGAATCCAGATACCTTTCCATTTTAGCTTTTACGAGAAAAATAACAACTCCAACAGGAGCTGGGCTAATTTAAATAGTTTTTTTATTCTGAAACTATTGGAATATTATGAGGCTTTTGTGTATCGTCCTGTGCTATACAATCCATGCCAAAACCATAAACATGTACAGACTCCAAAATAACTATGAGTTTTAGTCATCTCTGTTTAATTTCAATAATACGTCTGCTGGAAGAGCTAATGTCCATAATTTGAAATCAACTAAATAAATCATTTTCCTGTGTTACTCTTTGCATCAAGACAAAAAGAAAGTTTCAAAATTCTGAAGGTTGTGAGAATATAGGCAAGCGGGATAATCTACTTGCTTTCCCCTGAAAGGAATCAAACGGAGAACATTATTTTTTTCTATTTTCTAGAAAGAAAATGATCTTGGTAGATTCTGATTTAATCTACCAGCTAATGGAACCATATCTTTTCATAAGGTACAGAGACAGCAATCTTATTTCCTTTTGCAGCATCCTTTCATATTCAAAGTATGTTTTGGATATATTTTGGGAATTTTAGGGAATTTTTCAGGTGACTTTAGGATTATAAATATTCGGTTGGCAGATAAACAAATAAATTATTATGGGGCAATTGAAAAGATGTGATTCATACATCTCCAAGAATGAATAGCTACCACAGCAGTTACATGTGTAAGCAGTTGATACATTGAGTACCATACCTGGTAAATTCCCTTTTAGCACACACTTTCCTTGCCAAACAAAGGGAAAAGAGCCTATATTAAAACAAATCTATTTCTTTTCTCCTTATTTTTGTAGATCTGTAGTCTTGGAATAAAATGGGTGGGAACAGCTTTTTCTGGCTTGTTATCAGGGACCCCTGTAGATATGGGGTCATGGAACCAGGAGACCAGAAGAGATATTGAAAAATTGGAATAATACTTGAGCTTTTCAGTCAAAACAGGAAGCTTTTTATTTTATTTATTAATCACATTTATATGATAAATAAATAAATCAAATAAAAAACTCCCTGTTTTGACTGAAAAAACTCAAGTAATCTCATAGAAAGTGACTCTGGGTGACATTATCTTTGTTTTTAAAAGAAAAAAAAAATGTTTTAAGCACTTTTTGAAAATGTCCTTGACTTTTCCTCAATTGTCACAGAAAGAACACTACATTCATTTAAAGTGGGATTACTGATACTGGGGCGGCAAACCAAGAATTTTAGCTCACTTTATAACTACTTGAACTTCCTTTAGACTAAAAGCTTGTAAACATTTGTAAAAGATTCCTAGATAGACTATTGTTGAAATATCTCTCAAATTGAGTTTGGCTTCTGGGGTTACATGGACATGAATCCACCAAAATGGCACTGATGAACATGAAAATATGAAAGATTTTAGGTTCTCCAAAACTGTTCATTGTCACCAAATAGGGATAACAAGAAGGGGATAGAGAAAAGTCCCAAAATAGGCCAAAGGCATCCTGGGGTCCTCAGTGGGTATTATAAATAATAATACATAATTATTATCCATAACCCACAAGATGTCAAGGTCTTCATTGAAATCGATAGACGAACAACAAACATAATTATTACCATTAGATAAAGCAGCCATGGTGGATCTTCTATTTCTGAATATGTAAAGATTAATTTATGCTGGTAGATTTAATGACTACATTTTAGTGTACTTATATTCCAGAAAATTATATCAATAGTAAACTGCCGTGCCTTTCTTCCAAGGAGTTACAAGTCTTGTATTTTGAGACAATTCATTTAAACCTTCATTAAATTTTCCCCTCAAAATTCATTTCCCAAAATACTTTAAAGATGAAATGAATGAGTGCCAACCTGAAAAAATTTCACATATCTACCAGTTCTCATTCAGTAAGGATGAGGATTTGCTTTTGACATTTAGAATCCATATAAATGTTCATGAGTAAAGTGTGCTTTTCTTGCCCTTAGATATGAGAAGACCAAAGAATGTGTCCATGTGTGTATCCTGACTTTTGCTTGCACAATTTTCCTTCCAGAGTTTGAATCCTCCCTGGCTTTTTATATTTTAAATCAATGCCACAGAAGGACATCATTTGTTATTCAATAGTAATAGTACTGTCGTTCAAAAGAGAACTCTGCTCTTGAGAAACTGTTGGAGAATTTCTCTCTCACCTAGAAAAATTAGAAGAAATTGTCCATCAAATTGTCTACTCACAAATTCGGTAATGAATTTCAAATGGCCATTTGTGCCCAGCTCTGTAATAAAATATCAGAGTAATAAAGCCCTAGGTTAAACATAGAAATATAGAATTATTAAATTGTACTAAAGAAGGATAAAAGAAAATTTAGAGTTCTCATCCAATTCCATGCTCAGTCAAGGAATTCACTACTAGCAGCATCCCCACATGCTATCGATCTTCTGCTTGACTGTGTCCACTCCCTCTGTTTCATTATTAAATAGTTCTTACTGTTAGGAATTATTTCTTATTTTTTTAAAAATTTTTTTATTATTTTTCACCATACACCATACACCCAAACAAACTTAAAATACATAAACATAAATCTTTTCTTTTAACAGACAGTACTGCACATTTTAAGCATTCTTTACATCTTATTTACATTTTATGTACATCAATAATTATGTCTTTTCCTTTCTCTGTTCTAGTCAATTATAACATTTATTCCAAATTTCATAAAATTATTATGAATTATTTCCCTCAATTCTATTCTGAAATTTATCCGTTGCACATCGGCTCGCATTCCTGGTAACCCGGCAGATATGTTGGTCTAACCTCAGAAAGTGCTGATTCATAAGTTCCGCACGGCACAGTTCTCGATGGTTCTGAATACATTTTGTCAGGTTGTTGTTGCGCCTATGCAGGTCATTGATAAATGCCCACATGGTTCTGTGTAGAAATTGACGAACTGCTCGGCATTCGTCTCAGTTCAATTTCAACACAGAACCATGTTGAAATTGAACCGAGATGAACGCCGAACAGTTCGTCAATTTCAACACAGAACCATGCGGGCACTTATCAATGACCTGCATTGTTAATGATGATGATGGACGTCAAAAGGGTGAAGGGGGAAGAGGTTTGTTCACATGGAACACCCCAAAGAGGAGGGGAGGAAGAAACAACCCGAGGATGATGAATGTATGCTGGACTGGAGAACGATGAAGCGCCCTCCTGACTTACGGGCACAGAGAAATGGGGGAGTAAGTGTTAATGCATATGTGGATAAGGGAAGCAAAGATAAACTAGCTAGTTTTATAGGGATTACGACGGGGACAATGATTGGCCAGCCAGGACCCGTCATGAGGCCTAGGAGTCGAGCGCAGACGCTGTTTCATCTATAAATGGATTCTCCCATTAACCTGTGTATACCCTGATGATGTTGGCAGTGGCCAACGAAAGCTTGGTCTCTTTTTATTAAAACTTTTATTGTTTTTTACTTTCCTGGTGATCATGTTTTGTTGCTTTATACATACATACATACATACATATATATATATTACTTGAGTGTTTTTTTGATGCACCGTGTCGGCCCAAATATGGGAGAAAGAAATATTTTGCCTGTATCAGTTGAATCTAGAGCCATCCACAGGCAGCAGTTGCAACTGCGACATCATTTATATTTTTTTTTTTAAAAATTGGATTGCTAACAAAGAATTAAGGAAGAATGGAATAGCTATTTCGAGCTAATTAGCTCTCATCAGCCAAACATACCCTTCTGAGATTCAAACTGGGCTGCTTACACTTTAGGCAGCTGTGTTAACCTCTAGGCCATAGGCTCTTTCTTGCTTTGTCAGCTATGTCAGGGAGGGAAGAGACAGGGAGGAGAATTACCTTGAGTGTTTTTTTGATGCACCCTGTCGGCCCAAATATGGGAGAAAGAAATCTTCCCTCCCTGACATAGCTACATTTTAAAATGTTTTACATAAAAGTTCAGAGCACTGCCTCACATTTCCAACCTATGTAGGATCAGGCAGAATATTTTCAGTATACTATCAATCTTCAGTTGTATATTCAATTTATCAGATCTATGAAACTTTTAATTTCTGGTATTTGCATTCTTTGCACTATTTAGACAACCTGTTTTCAGTTTCTAGAACTGCAGCAGGTTAGAAATGCCCACTAGATGGTGTAGTACTGGCTTCAAGGGTTGAAACTTTGAAGCTCTCCACCCAACAGTGTCCTCTCAGCATGAAAATGTTTCTCCGCATGAAATTGTTTAAATGATTTTCTTTTGAAGAGTAGAAGTTTGAAAAAAAAAAGGGATTTTGAGCTTGAAATTTAACTTGGGAAAGCTGGTGATTATGTTTCCTCTCATATTTAAAAATATGCCATATACCAGTTAAACAAATAAGCAAATTAATACAAATCCTGCCAT
This sequence comes from Crotalus tigris, assembly GCF_016545835.1. NCBI lineage: Eukaryota > Metazoa > Chordata > Lepidosauria > Squamata > Viperidae > Crotalus > Crotalus tigris. The sequence goes on along the minus strand of NW_024097050.1, from coordinate 151,864 downwards.
TGTCTAAATGTAATTGTATGGTGATTGTGAAGTTCAAAGCACTGCTGTGTGCCGGATATAACTGTATGCCAATTGTCAAATAACAATAACATTAAGTGATTGACCTGACTTATCAAATATATTAATGTTCAATTACTGATATAAAAAATTAAAAAAAATAGTTGGCATCAGGATGTACAGAGGAGTTGTTTTGTTTTGCTTGCAGGCTAGAAGATTCTTTTAACTTATTAGCTTTCCATGTGCAGAGAGGTTTTGATTTTGGAAGGCACAATTCACATGCATTCTGATATGAACCAATCATCTGAGAGAAGTGTATCTCCCATCACACAAGCACACACACAGACATACACAGACCCTTGAGCATTTGTTCTAAGGAAGATCTTTCATGTCTGCATTGTTGGGATCCTATAATCACTGTCTGAAAAATAAACAATGGTTTGGATATAACATATTGCACTGCTTGAGTCAATGTGACAGGATCCTTGCAAGGTGATTTCTTAATTTACCTGCACTTTTCAGTGCCAAAAACTGGTCCCTTCATTTTGTTTGTTTGTGTATAAGAAGGAAGGCTTAGTGACAAGGTCACCTGACGTGATCATTGCCTTTGAACACAAGAAAGATCATAAAATGCTTTGGGATCCTGGAAGGAAGAAGAAAGTCAGGTAATGTTAAAGACATGAGAAATCTTGAGATAATATCATTTCCATGGCATCTTTCATCTCCAAGGACGCCAAATTGCTTCTTAACTATACATAATGGCTGCCATTAAAATTTTTATGCTCTTCACAATGCAGCATTTATGTTCCCTGTAGAATGTTCTCTACTTTGAGGTGGAATAGTCTGAGGATGGAAATAAATCCCATGAAAGGAACTTTGCAGGCCAAGGTTTTGCCACTCCTGTTTTTAAGAGCAGCAATCCAAGAGCTGACACTAGATTCCCATGCAGAAGACAAATGCACCATTTAATGATACATTGCATGCTGGGCAGTAACTGGTTCCAACAATCAATTTGTCATGAAATTAGACCTTCCAAAGATAACTTAGTCTAGTCAATAACCAGGGCATATTAACACTTCTTTTTAATGTCGGATGATTTCAGCAAAGACACAGGAAGTCAAAATGGCCTATAATACAGGATTTCTCAAACTTTGCCATGCTACGAACTACTGACATTTCAAATTGTACTGACCTTGGTATCACAAATTCAGGAATCTGCTGTAAATAATACAATTTAACTAAAGTTCAATTGAAACCTGTGAGAAGAGCAGTGGAATGTAAGACTGATAAAAACAAAACAAGCTCCATTTAAAGAATTCCTTTTGAGCTGCATGACATTTCTTCATAATAAAAGATTAGAAGATTATTCCTGCTTGTTTTACTCAGAGAACTGGAGATACAAGGAGAAATAGGCTGATATCCCTCTTAAGTGGGATAGTGAAAGGATAGTCACTAAGATATTTCTTTTATCCTGATGGAACTTCTTCTCTTTTTAATGTTATTTGTATGTTCTGAGTTAAATAATGGCAACAATTGTAAAGGTTAAAATTGTTAACCTTTAATTTTAATACCTAATTAAGAGGTATCAGATGCAATCCTAAACTTGCTGGCCACATTTCTGCTTAGAACTGTGTTGAGATAATAGAGTTTTATGACCAAACTCCTATGTAGGGATATATATGTATATACATATATTCTTTACTCTTGATCTATGTCTGTTATGGCATTCCATCTAAAGAAAGTCTTCAAAAGAGATCTTTCCAAGTGTCCTTTTTGATATATTATATCTGTGAAATAAATTCTGGTTGGTTGACCAAGATCTTTGATGTTCTTGGTGTTAATGAGTAATCAAATTATGCTTTAAAATATATTTTTCTAAATTAAGCTTACAGCTCCTGCTTATTGTATCTCAACAAGTCAGTTGTGTTGCTACCTCGGGATGGCGAACAATAAAAATATTTTTAAATAAGGAAAAAGGAAGAACTAAAAAATAATAAAGAGGATAGACAGCACTAAACAGCAGTTTACTTGTGGGGAAAAGATTAGTATAAAATGAAAATTGGCTGTTAAAAATGAAATTTAAATAAAAGTTCCCAAGATGCCAAATTGGAACAGTTAGGACAACATTTTAAAGCAGATTAAATGCTTTAAATACCTAGAGGGCTCTATTTCAAGTCTCAGGTTAAAAAAAAAAAGAATAACTTTAAGAATATTGAACTAACAATATACAGAAGCATTGTAGTTAATTCACATTTTTTTCTCCACTTGTCATCAATTTACTGTCCTCAAATCATTTAAGGTTAAGTTTTTATTTAATAGCTACCCTAATTGCTGTCTTCTAAACAGATATAATATGAATTCCTGGGAACAGTGTTTCAGATTTCTGAGCATATTCATAATGTGGCCATGTGATTGGAGTTTGGCTTATCTAAGAAGCAGTCTGTATTCTTGGTGATCCCTGAAGAAGCTTAACTTTGCCCTGTGGATCTGCTTCCTCTAATGATTTGAGATAAATTTCATTCAGTCTGTTGGATAAATTCCCCAAGCTTTCCCTGAACCCTCATAGTACATACTTTTTTCTTTCTGGGTCTTGAATGGTAAAACAAATGAAATCTCATTTTAATGACATCTGATCCTGGAGACTGAATCTGAGTCTGGAGTCCATGTGTTAAAAACCTTTCTTGCCCGCCTGCCCATTTTCCAAGACTGCGTAGAAAATAATTGGGAAACTTTTGTATAGCTCCCAAAATCACTTTTTTAAGTTTCATGAATCCAGCCATCAGTCAAAATTACACTGACCTCTAAACTAGCTAACACTCTCAAAAACCCAGAGGACCTCATTGTGATGATTGCTCTCATTAGGGGTGTGCATTTGCTTCAGGGCAAAAAGAAAAGCAAACCAAATGGGCCCCAAGTGTTCAATTTCCATTCATTCTCAAGTAAGTGCCAAGAAGAATGGATCTCCCATATCTGCAGGCATTAGTAACTTACCTTATTTCCCAGCTGCAAGAACAATTAACTTAAAAATAAAACTCTCCTGTAATGTGGTTTGTTGCCAATTTGTAATAGCAGGAAATACATGTGTTTTTTCCTGGACTGCCACGGTTGAAGGCATCCTCAGACAACAGAATGGCATCATCTATTTTGTGTTTCTTTCAGTGCCCAAATTGGAATGACATAGTGTCCACAATGTCTCCCAAAAGGTAGAGAAGAAAACTAGAGGATAGCTATTCTGGACTTAATTCTCACCAACAGAGATGAAATGATAGAAAGGGTTGAAGTTATGGGAAATTTGGGGAAGAGTGACCATGTGATATTGGAATTCAACATAATGCAGGCACAAATCTAGAATTAAGGAGAAATTTCCTGACAATGAGAACAATCAACCAGTGGAACGACTTGCCTCCAGAAGTTGTGGATGTTCCATCACTGGAGGTTTTTAAGGAGAGATTGGACAGCTATTTGTCAGAATGTTATAAGGCAGTGATGGCAAATCTTTTAGAGACCGAGTGCCCAAACCCTGGCCCTGCCCCATCCCCCCCACTCCATCCGCCACCCGCCCCGCTCCACCCCCACACCCCACCCACCCACAGGGCCACCCACCACCTACCGGCCCACAGCAGATCACCCAGGTGGCCCAGCAGCACCATGGCAGCCCCCCCTCTGCCCTTGCGCCACAGCATCAACTGCGTATGATGGGGCTGTACTGCTCTGCATGGGCTGTGCTCGGGCAACTCTCCTCCAGAGGGGCTGCTGGGGAGGAAGGGGTGGGGGGAGGCGGGGCTGGGGCAACAGCGTGGGTGCGCACAGAGAGGGCTCTGAGTGCTGCCTCTGGCACGCGTGCCATAGGTTCACCACCACTGTTATAAGGTCTCCTGCTTGAGCCGAGGGTTGGACTAGAAAATCTCCAAGTTCCTTTCCATCTCTGTTATTCTGTAATGCTCTTATTACAGAATAACCCACCATTACCAGCCACAGGACCCACCTTGTTCTTGAATTTTGTTAAAACTTAATGTGATAAATAATACAACTTAATAAAAACAAGAGAAAATCACAGCATCCCAATTCACCAACTCACCATAAAATCCACAGACTAAATATGGAATAGAATAAGGTTTTTGAAATCATCACTTGGGAGAATTGTTAAAGCCACACCACAGTGATTAAGATAGCAGATCTTAAATATTAAAAATACTAAAAAGTATGAAGTAAATACTAAAGTAAATTAAAGAAATAAGCTCTTTCTATATAGTTTCATGCAAACATACATATATATAAACATATGTAATGATAAATCCAGATTTTTGAAAGGAAGATATGCAGGACTACTGTGTTCATGCATGCTGTGAGATGTAAAAAATTATGCAAAAGTCCAAGTTTCACTTATATATTGCAACTTATAGAAATCATACAAATATACATAAGTGTGCATCTCTCTCTCTCTCTCTCTCTCTCTCTCTCTCTCTCTCTCTCTCACACACACACACACACACACAGAGAGAGAGAGAGAGAGAGAGAGAGAGAGAGAGAGAGAGAGAGAGAGAGAGAGACCCACCCACACACCCACACAAATCCCAATCATGTACAAAAACATGTGGTTACTTTATGGTGATATAGAAAATCATGTATTTTAGTGTTTACACTGAATCACTTTTTCTCCTTCAAAGTATGGTGGAGGACAATGGGTATTGGACAGAGTTTGCTAATACTTTATTTATATGCCAGGCCATGAGCTCCACCATGTAACCATCAAATTAATGAAAGACATTCCTTCATATTTTAAGACTTTATATCACACCTGACTGTCAGAAGTTTTATTAAAACAGATGCCTTCTCATCTGTTAATGCTTTGAGATTATTTGGGATCACCAGTATAAACCTGAACTTTCTTGCAGCACCAGCAAGAAAATCAAGAGAGAGAGAGAGAAAAGAGATGATAAAAGTATAGCAAATACAAAAAAGACAGCAAGGATTCTCAAATGAAATTGATTACTTGGCTCATCAAAATACACATGTGCTAAAATCAGAAAAACGTTGAACATAAGATAGCACTGACACTATAAGGTGCAAGTTGGACTGAGAAGAACTGAATTGGTTCTCAAGTTCAGAACAATAAGCATGAACAAAATCATACACATCACAAAATCACAAGTGAACGTGAATTACTGAAAATGTAACAGGAAGCTTGAAGTCCACATGAGTGAGCAATTCATTCCACTGATCGGAGATTCTTGCTTGCATCTTTTCTAATCTGTGCAAAGGACTGCTAATTTTGCTTCTGAAGAACTCTCAATATTCCATATCTGATTTGAAGGGGACATAAGAAGGAGCAAAGGGGAGGGAGAATTTAATTCCTTAATCATATTTGTCTGAGAAATAGACAACAATTGGAATTACTCCAACATCATCTCACTTGTTGACAGCTCCTTTTATAAATCAAGCTTAGTAACACAAGCATGATTTTGTTTTTCATATTTGGGTTTCTATCATTCCTTTCAAGCTTTTACTGCCAAAGTGCCTGTATTCCAGTAAGTAAAAGAATGACTGAGAGTGACCATTAATGCAGGTTTTTTGAGACTAGAAAATTCATAAAGTACTGAGATCATATCTAATCACAAACGAATGAAAATGACCTCTTTTGCAGCCTCAAAAGTACAGAAGCTCTGGGCAAATATAGCAATCTGATATTAAAAAAAATAAAGGAATTGAGAATAATAAATGACTCAAACTATGAATAACTAGATCCTATTGAAATTCAAATTAGACATTAGGTTTTCTAGGGAAATTGGTGGATCAGAATTAAGCTATGAAATGGTGAAATTGAATTTCTCCAATAGGTATTTTAAATTGTCTCCTTTATTAGTGATGTTGAGAATCAAACCATTCAGGGAACCTCCAAGAATATACATCCCCATTTTACAAATGAATTTTGGCCAATTATTTGTCATTGGAAACATACGTCTTTCAAATTCTTAAAACTACTTCTAGTTTAGTTTTATAAGTAAACATGCAATGAACCTATACTATATCTCATATATCTGCCAACATTTATCACTATTGTATAGATATAAAAGGAAATAAAAGGTGAACGTTTAATAGAATTCTCATTTATGACTGAGAAAAATTTTCTTACTTTTATATTTATCTCATAAGATTCAAAATGTAGATGTCATTACTAACAGTTAATTATTCTTCATTTTCTATTCCTCATACTTTTAAAAACATGGAAAAGTGATGTTTTCATGTTACCAAAGGATTCCTACCTTTCTGAAATCTTTGTTCCTTCCATCTGTTCTCTGAACTGTAAATTAAATTGTTTGAGAAAACTAGATATATGAGGAAGGCTCAAGTGACTAAGATAATCATATAATGTTTCAAAATAATTGACAGTTTATCTAACTAATTAGGTAACTGGGAAAATTATTATTTAGCACAGGAATAGGGAATCTCCAGATGTTGCAAAACAAAGCAATAATTCCCTGCAGCTTTAGCTAGCATGTAAGGGATGTTAAAAACGGTGGTTCAGCAACATCTGGAGAGCCCCACAATCCCCACCTTTCATTTCAAATGATGCTGTATGCTGCTGTCTGTACATGTCATTTGCAATATTAAAGACACAGCTAGGACAAAATGTTTGCTGCCTGAGGCAAAGGCGAAGATAGCATATCCTACTCCTAAATTCTGCCATATGTTATTCTGTTTCAGCAACTCATTTTTGACATGCCCTCAGTTAAGCCATTGCTTCTCCTCAGTTTACTATTTGCAGCTGCAACCCACATCCAACCTAGCAGAGCATCTTTAACCCAGTCCCAAAGGTGCTTTTTCAAAAGGCAAATGGACTTTCTTTGTTTTTTAATTTGAAGATGTTTCGCTTCTCATCCAAGAAGCTTCTTCAGAACTGAAGAAGCTTGGAAAAAACAAAGTCCAGTTGCTTTTTGAAAAAGCACCTTTGGGACAACTTAGGGGTAACCATGACCTGGATGACTGAGAATCTCCATAGACATCTTTAACCCAGGGCTCTCCAAATTTGGCCACTTTAAGACTTGTGGACTTCAACTCCCAGAATTCCCTAGCTAGTGGCTTAGTTTGGAGACAACTGTAACTAATAAACTCTTAGTTCAAGTTAGGTAATAGTTGAGCTGGAGTATTGAAATTTACCAACCCTCCCCGCATATTCTGTGTTCCATGACTTATTAAGCCAAATATCCCCCCAGCCCTTAAATAAAACCAAGACTTAAAAATTATTGCCTCCCGTCCTTTCCAGCAACATGCACATAGTTCCTGTGATTTTGAAGACCATCATTGTTGACACTAAGCCTTGCTTGAACTCAGCTAGGTTGAGAAGTGGAGGCCACGATTGAAAGCAAAACCAATTGCAATGTAAACAGTTATGGACTGCATGGAATTACAAATACATAAATCCCACATATATCCGAAAAATAAAATAAAGGCAAGGTTTTTTTTAAGGAGAAAAAGAGAAGATCTTCCCCTTTATTTTGGGGGGCACTCCTTAGTCAGCCTGCAGGTGAAGAAAGGTGTCTAAAATAAGAGAGTCTTCCAGAAGTGTAGACTCTGGGTCTAAAGTCAGACAGATTTAGAACAGAATTTTATTTCAACATTAATTATAAGATGGCAGCCTCTACATGTGAGGATCATAAGCTACCTTAGAGCCACGCTGGCACAGTGGTTAGAATGTAGTATTGCAGGTTAATTCACTGCTCATTCCAGGAATTCAATTCTGAGCTGCTCAAGGTTGACTCAGACTTCCATCCTTCCAAGGTTGGTAAAATGAGGACTCAGATGGGGGCAATATGCTGACTCTGTAAACCAATTAGAGAGAATTGTAAACCACTATGAAATGGTATATAAGTCTTCGTGCTATTGCTATTGCTGTTGTTAGTGTTGGAACTCAGCACTCACCCACCCTCCTAGAGAAGGAAATTTTTTGGGGGGGATATTAAAAAGGACAGTATTATATTTCCCCAAAGGAATAATGAACTATCTTAGGCAAAAACAGCCCCAAGTCTCCTTCCCCCAATCAGAAACCAAACAGGCCAGCTTTTAGAAATGCCGATTTGATAATCCTTTCAGAAAGACTGGCACCAGGAAGCTTAGAGTTGATGGGATTTGAAAGACAAAGATCCCTAGAACCAACAACCCCTCATCCAAAAAATCCAACATAGGACATAGCCATCAGCCACAGCCACAGGGAAGCAAGTTATGACCTTTAGGACATAGGATTAACCCCCCACAATTAGAATACCAGGAGGGCACACTGAACCTCAGGTCAAAGTTCATGCCACAGGAACTATTCCAAACACAAAAGCTCAAAAAGGTATAAAAACCCACCACTCCCTGCTCCATGTGATCAGCTTTCCCAGAGCCACATTTCTGTCTGGCTCTGCTCTTCAGTAAAATATAACCTTCTTTCTAAAGTAGTCTCCATTTTGTTTATTCCCAGATTGGACTGGACCCTGATGAAGATTTTTCTTTCACCACTAGATTATTGAAAGTAAAGAAGTTCATAGTGCACCTTACTGTTTTCTCTAAGAACTGCTCCTCATCTCTCCACATCCGCTGCTGAGGCAGCCAATTCATTGGGCCTAATGGCTGGAAAAATAAATTAAAATAAAAAGCAACACACTGGTTTGTTGAAGGAAATCCAATATGTGAATAGCCTTTCCTTACCTCCACACTTCCTAGAATATTTCATCCATAATATTTCATCTATACTAATCAGTGAATAGTTTGAGGGTATCTGATGCTGTGTCATTGTTACACCTAAAGAAATTGGATTGTGAATAGAGTGAAGGCTTTGGAGAAATGACTGCTGTGAGCATTCCACTTGTAGTATAGTACCTGCAGAACTATTTGACTATTGAAAAATTATTGTTTCAGAAGACAAAAAAGGAATATGGAAGCCACTGTAAATTCTATAGTACTGGCAGCTGTTTTCCAGATATGGGCATTTCCCAGTCCTATCTGACGATACTTCCTGAATTGTACTATATGCAAATTATTGTTTCCAATGACTGCTGGGGCCATAGTTGGCTTTACAAGGAGCTTCCTGATGTTTGGATTAGAATGATAAGGATTTTAGATATTTTGTTGTTAAATCCTCCTTCAGTAGACAAATTGGTAGTATCCATTCAGTCTTGTTGATCATATAGACTTCAGTCAAGTCATATCAATAAAGAACACTATTTAGCTTGCTATTATTTGCATATTTGGGGAAAATTATGTATTTATTGAGACAATCCAAACTTCTGATACAGAAAAATTAATTTCATATTCCGGTTTTGAGCCTCTCCAATCCCATGATGACTCTGGTAGTTTACAATGAAGTAAATTTAAAAATAACAGGTAACAAAGGAAAAAGGACACAGCTGACCAAAAGATCAAAAAAGGAAAAACTAAAACCAGCTAAACTCAAACATAACAAAACAAGAGGCAAATTCCTTGAAATACTTAATAAACATTTTCCAAATACCAAAAGTCAGGAATTAGGCGAGTAAATCTGAAAACAAATAATCTGAATAGAAATCCTAATCTATTCCACATACAGTACTTTCCTTCCCCCTCTTAATCTTCCTTCTTCAGTTGGCTGCTCCTTGACTTGCATGAATTGAAACTTGCCTGCTCAGTCCTGATTCCTTAGCACGGAGACCCACAGAAGTGATCTTGGAGAAACTTTATGGCTACAGTTACAAAACATGTTTTAAGTCCAGGAAACGAAGGAACTATTAGAGAAAGAAACTCAAACTGGTTCCTCCTTATCTCTCTGGGGAAGGAAAGCAAATCCCAATCAGACTTTCAAGATTCTGTTATTATAGCCTATATCAATTTAGTTTCAATCATGGGGAAATCCCAGCATTCCATCCTGATGACCTCAACGGTCCATCCCCTTAAGAATACACTTCTCCGACTCTTCTGCCTTCCTGCAAGGGCCACTTTGCCTAAGCACAGAAATGACTCCAGATAAATGACTTTACTCACTTCCCCAAAACTGGCCAGCAAATCAGCTCCCTAGGATTTCCTTTTCTTATAGCCCTCAACCTTTTTTTTTTCCCCATTGTTTGGAGCTTTCTCTTTCTGGTAAAGTAGGCACCCAATGATCATTGCAATTAACATGGTTCCTTCTCAGTATTGTGCATTGTACTTCTGAATTTTCCCTGACATCAAGGCTTGGATTTTGTAGTTACTATCTACTCAAGTATTGCATTGAATGTAGGGAAAAGGAAAAGTTTTTCATGCCTTGCCAAAGTGAAAGGGGATTTCCCATTCTCTCTAGCATCATTGTGAGAAAACCACACCCTAACTTCCCTCTCATGAGATTCAATTCTGGAAGCTAAAGAAGGGCTCAAATGCAGAATAGACAATATATTTGAAACAGGAAAAAAAAATACTTCTGCACAAACAGAGCATAATTAATATGTAGAATTCATTAGCCCAGGATGGGGATCCACTGCTAACTACAGTTAAAAGGGATGTTTAAAAGGGATGAAATACATTCATGCATTTGTGGAAGGCTGATCTATCAATAACTATTTGTCTTAATGTTACCTCTGGGTTGGAGATACCATATTTTTAGTTGTCAGTTTCTCCATCACCAGCTTGTGAGCACCTTGGGGGCATCATATTGGCCACTGTGAGGAAAAAAAACCCCCTTCTGAAATAAAATAGGCTTTGGTTTGATTTAGAAGAGCAAGGTTCTTTTCACATGGAATTCACATGATGAGCACTTTGTGAAAAATACTGTGGATGTGATATGGTTAGTAATGTATATGCAAATACACTTTAATCTTAGATTAGAGCATTGCTCTGTATGGATACATTACTAAGACAGTGCCTTTTTCCCTTAGAAAATAATACATACATACATACATATATAGATAGATAGATAGATAGATAGATAGATAGATAGATAGATAGATAGATATATCATCCAAGGCTGCTTAGAAACAATCTCCTGATGATGAAACTGACTAGGAAATGAAACTGCTCTGCAATCTTCTTCCATTACATTGTTCGGGTACACATGAATTACTTTGTTTTATTGATGAACCAATTTAATTTTCCCCTCATTTTTTACTGATGTCTCTTTCAATTAGAGTAGTCTGTCTTCAATGAGAATTAGAGAGATTCTATTTGGCCTCTGGTCTTACATTGTGAATCTTTTTCTTGTTCTTCATATTCATACAAATCATACAATTTCATTTATTTCAACAGAACGGAAGCTCTAGCAGGTTTGCTATATCCCCATAGAGCAGTGTTTCTCAATCTTGACAATTTTAAGGCATGTGGACTTCAACTCCCAGAATTCCACAGCCAGCATTGCTGGCTGTGGAATTCTGGGAGTTGAAGTCCACATGCCTTAAAATTGTCAAGGTTGAGAAACACTGCCATAGAGGAAGACATGGGTTTCATATCTCATTCATTTAAGGCACAAACTTGATCACATCAAACTTGACCATGTCACATGATGTATCGGGACATATCGTGACTTTTTTTGCCTTTGTGGAACTGGGTGGGCGAGGCCTGCACGTGACACATCCGACCCATGGGCTGCCAGTTTGACACTCCTGATTTAAGGAGAGTTCTTACTCAATATTTCAGCTATAAACTGGTAGTTCAATCAGAGTATAAAATTCTTTATTACAGCTAGCCTGAAAAGAAATGGTAATCCCATGTCATTCAGCAGATCCATGGATTTTTCATAAATGCTGGCCACTGAGAGTATATGTATAATATGTGTTAGGCTTGTTGTGAAATATGATGAAAGTACTTCTCCTAATGTTACATTATATTAATACTCCCCAAATTTCTTTTAACGAAATATGTCTGTAATCAGAGCCAAATATTTTTTCCTGTAGCTTGAAGAGGCAACCCTTATCTTCACATTTAAAATGAAAAGCAGCTAGACTCTTCAGCCAGTTAGTAGAAACTTGAAAGAAAATCCTACTTTGTGGATGATTGTCCTTCATGTGTGCATATAATTTAGTCGGGAAAAGGAAGCAGATGTCTTTGACTTAGTGATCTTTTCAGTATTTTCAGATCTAAGGTAAGAAAATGTAATCCTCAAAGATCAAGCCAACCAGAAAAGAACCAGACCATTTCATTGATCCTGCTATCTCTCTAATCTCTGTCAAGCTGCCTTCTCAAATGTCACCAAATAACACAGAAAACTACTCTTTTGGTTGTTATATATATTATGTTATAATTATATATGTTATATATAATTAGCCCGCATGCTAATGTTGCTAAGGTGAAACATGCTAATGTAATGTTTTAATTAAAAAAAAGCTCTCTGAGCTTTCTTGCTTTCTTGCAGACGTTTCATTATCCTAACTAAGTAACATCATCAGAGCTAGTAAGGAGTGCTGTTTGCTGTCAGTTTATATTCTGGTGTCTTGCCTGTCTGTGTGGGTGGAGGCGGTCTTAAGGATGTTTTGGTTGGGCTGTTTACTAATGGCTGTGTGGCAGTTTCTTGATTGGGGTATTGCTTACTTGATTGTTGGTCTGAAGGTGACCTTGGAGTTAATCTATGGTCATCTGAGTGCTGATTACTGGTGGAGAGGTGCTGGAGTCTTTTTCTCTTTTGGGCTAGTTGATTGTCTCTTTTGAATAATCTATAGATGCTGTTAATGTCTATGTGTCTATTGATAACGTTAAGGATATCAAAACTTCACCTGGTCACACCAGACACTGTTTATATAAAAGGACAGTTTTGTGATTCAGAAAATACACAAAAGAGTCAAGAGATCACAATATCCACCTGCCTTTATGCAGACTTGAACACATACCTGTATGGGTGCACACGGGGTGGAGATCTTTTGTAATTTCTTATGTTTTTTTCCCACAAACAGACAAAAAGGCAATTCTTCTTATAAAAATGGAAGAGCCTATAGCTGTCTCGTGACACAAATGAGTTATGAATCCTTGTCAGCTTAAAATTCCAACCAAACATGGCACCTGCAGGTTTTAATATTCCTGTAACTGCCAATAGCTAGTAGATTATTGTTTAGCTACACAAGAGTCCACTATTGCTGAAAAATCATTCAACAGCACAAAATTACATATTGTACTGTCAGAAGAATAATCTGGGGTTCCAACCTGAGCCGGATTTAAGCAAGAATAAATAAAAATCCATCTGTGAGGAAAGAAGAAATATTTATTCCTAAAAGTGAAACAGTTTGCATTTAAGGGTAGGTGCAGAGAAATGGGTATAGCACCAGATTTTTATAGGCGTATGGAAGTGTCTAAGTGCTGATTCTAAGGTGACACTTGAGGGGCATATGTGTGTGTGTATGTGTGTAGGTATGTATTCTTATGCAGTTCTGCTGGAAGACCTAATTTAATTTATTTGTGTTTCAGACCTTATCCTTTGATATGTGGATTAGGTTTGGATAAGTTATTTAGAACTTTGAGGAAGTTTAGGTAAAGGATTTCCCCCCCTTTTTATTTCCCCTATTTTTAATTGATTAATTTAGTTTCAGCTTGACTGTCAATTATCTAGTAGAGATGCTGATTCATAGACCATTGTGGATTCTGTTAATATTTTAAGGGAAGATTTTATATATATATAAAACTTCTCATAGTACACATTTGAAAAATAGAAATATATTCTCATCAGGCTACCTGTTTACTTAGGTTTCGAATATCTGATTCTCTTACTATATACCTAAATGTATTATACAATACATATATACAATTTTTCCCTCTCTACCACCAAACTATTTAGAGAATTATTTATATTAAAGTTCACACACTTTTTCCCTTTAAAATAAAACAATACACTGTGCTAATTTAAATTCATTTCCATTTTTCTTTATCACATTACTGCATTCTTATTATTACTATTACTCCTCCAACTTTAAAAGAAAAATGTTTTCAAACCTTTCCAAACTTAGTATGGTATTTCAGAACAATAGAATAGTAAAGTTGTCCCATGTATTTATAAATTAATTTGAAAAATCTGAGATGAGCCAAGAGTATATTTGACATGACCACTGTCAAAGGTAACTTCTCTAAATAGGAATCACTGTCATTGCCTTTACTGATATGGTAATGTTAAACTTTTTAGATATGGCTACTTCCATCTATTCACAATAACATTGCAGATGTAGTGGCATGGAAAGAGTCAGTAGTATGGCTTTCTTCTATGCCAATGAATTAATTTGTTAACAGAATAACAGAGTTGGAAGGGACCTTGGAGATCTTCTAGTCCAACCCCCTGCTCAGGCAGGAAAGTTTATATCATTTCAGACAAATGGCAAGTCCAATCTCTTCTTAAAAACTTCCAGTGTTGAAACATTCACCATTTCCGGAGGCAACTTGTTCTACTGATTAACAGTCAGGAAATTTCTTCTTAGTTCCAGGTTGCTTCTCTCCTTGATTAAGTTTGAGTTTGGTTAATTTTTTAATGTCACCAACATGAAACAAGTTACATGAAACATGCCTTGCCCTTAATACATGTGCCATTCTCAATATGTATAGTTTCCCTAGAAATTTCTCTAATATAATGTGTGCATGCTGTGCAATGTTTCTAGCAGCACACCAAATATACTGAACAACCTACAGAGGGGAAAAAAATACTAATAGTCCTATGTGGAAGAATAGGGTTGAAATAAATTCTGTAAATTGTAGTGTCTGGGGGGGGGAGTAATAAAAAGAAAGCACAAACTGTGAATATAATAACAAATCTGCAAATGCAGCTGGTATATGGAAACTTGTAACATGATTCCTGTCATTGGCTTATAAGTGACCATGTGGTTAGTTCAATGTATGTATGTAAAGTGAATCTGTGCCTGGCAACTTAAGAATACTATTTTTTTCCCTTATGCAAGGGAAAGTAGCAAACATGAATGCAAAAACTACAGGGAAATTAGTGAGGCATGTTGGCTCAGTGGCTTAATGATGCTGGAGATGGTCTTTGCACCAGAGTTTTGAATCTTGGCACCATGTGGCCAGATGAGCTCTCGTCACTTGCCTCAGCTTCTGCCCACCGAGCAGTTTGAAAGCATGTTCCATGTGAGTAGATAAATAGGCAGGGCTTTTTTTCTCATAGAATGCCCAGAATGGAGTTCCGGCACCTTTGGGGGATGGAACCTTGTAGGGTAGGCCAGGCAGGTTTATGACATGTGTGAGTTCCAGCATCTTTTTTTTTTTTTTTTTAGAAAAAAAGCACTATATATAGGTACTGTTATGTTTTTCTGTTCGATGCGGCATTGAAGAGGCAGCAGGTAAAAAACTACTTTCTTTATTAAAGGTCAAAACAGAAACTAACAACCATTTGCTCCACCCCTACTTATACACTCAGTCTAAAGGTGGCAGCCAATAGGAACACAGTATTCTCCCGCTTAAATGCATAATAATTATTTACCAGACTTATTGGCCACATGGCCTGCTAACTGTTATTACGCAGTTCTCAACAACTCAATTCTCAGATTTTACTCAGTACATTACAGGTACCACTTCAGTAGGTGTTTTGTGTGGACCATTGGAATCCTGCTAGCACTGAATCTTCCCAGTTACAAAGCCTATTTGTGAGGTGGCTTTCATGGAGGGAAAGGGCCCTGGATGACACTAGAGGAAAGCTGCTCATCTTTCTTTCTGGTGCAGAACTAGCTTACCACCTGTGGCACATCTTGGAAAGCATGTGAATGTGAACTGAACAGGTTACCAGTCTTAAGGCAGCCAAATAACTATTCTATATTAGCGTTGTAGTCTCCCGACTAAGGTAACATTACTATACAATAGATAAATAATAAGGGAGATTAGTTTGTTAAATTTCCCTGGGAAAGTGTTTGGCAGAAATCTGATGGTATGAGCACAAGAGTGGCAATGAGCAAAGTCTGTGGAATACAAGGTGGTTTTGTCTTTGTGTATAAGGTGTGCAGAAGAGATTTTTGTTTTCAGCAGGTTGTTCAGCAATGCCTACACAAAGGAAAGAAATATCGCTGCATATTCATTGATATAAGAAAGCATATGATAAAGTGAAGGGACTTGAGTATAGAATGTCTTCTGCAAATGTGGAATTGAAAGTTCGTAACTGAATGTAGGAAAGTGGACTTCCTGAGGAATATGGCAGACAGAAGACAGTTTGGCAAAAAGCAGAACCAAGAACTGTAGTTAAGAATGAAGAGCCAACAAGTGCATCGGCTCCTTTGATCATCTCTGAAGAAGGAGAGGACCTAGGATTATCTATGTTGTGCTGCATAAGATGGATTCTCCTAACAAAGACTGCAAGGTGGATGAACTGAGAGATGAGGAAATTTGCCATTCTTGCTCCAGCCATAGTCAGAGCCTTCAAAGGATACTTTGTTTGCATTTCTTTTGCTTGTCAAAAATTACCTACTTAACTAAATTACCTATTTAACTACTTTTAAAAAGTTAGCTTTAAAATGACATGGCTGGAAACACTGGATAAGTGCTTTCAAACCTTAACATAAGAAAATGAAACTGGATCTTTATACTGTAAGTTTGAAGAATTTAAAATAAATAGAAGATTTTGGCTATAGAAAATTTTAAACAGATGAAGGGCTCTGAAATATTGGAATAGTTGATTTTGAATATTAAGACTTTGAAATTAATTGTAAAAAAACCCCACATTTTTGTGGGAAAGTATTTGAAGATAGAACAAAATAAGAAACTTATAATGATGTTCAAGATATTTTTGAGGCATTGCATCAGGTCCTTGAATCAATGATGTCAGCTATTTGTAGGCTTCTAGGAATAGTCTGAGGAAGGAAGGCAGGAAATAAAGAAAAAATAAATAAATAAAAAAGAAAGAAAGAAAAAGGAAGGAAGGAAGGAAGGAAGGAAGGAAGGAAGGAAGGAAGGAAGGAAGGAAGGAAGGAAGGAAGGAAGGAAATTTCTGATGCTCCCCACCAGCTTCCTTCAAGGAAACTCAGTTGGGAAACCAACAGGAAGTTGGAAGTTGCTCCTGATCCCACTACTTTTTTTTTTTTTTTTATCCACCCATGGTCATTCTGTTAAGGTAAGGAAATATCTCTCAACCAATGATCCTATGGAGCATGGGTTGTCTAGTTTTTTCTGTTTTCCTTTGTTTGTTTAATTTGTATTATTTTTTACTATCATAATTAAAGAGAGCTAATTTGGTATAGTAGTTAAAGTATCAGGCTATAAACTGAGAGGCTGTGAGGTCTACTCACACAAAGCCAGCTTTGTGACCTTGGGCTAGTCACTCTGTCTCAGCATTAGGAAGGAGGCTGCCATTAAACTTTTCCAAGTTTAAACATTGGCCCAAGTATTGTAATGGAGCCTGGTGGGTCTTTATATTTGAAAGAATGCTCTTGTTGTAGTTCATACCAAATTTCTGAGATCTATACTTGCTGCATATAATTGTACATTAGCCCTTTTAGAAAATACCATGACCGTAGATTTTTGGAAGCTTCCAGCTAACACCCTAGTTAAATTAGAAAATGGATACTTAAAATTAAAATTGGGCCATGGAGGCTGATGTTAAATTATTGGCAAAAAAAATCCCTTCAAGCTTAATCCTACTAATATTGGCTGATAACTTTCCATCAAGCTGAGCAATATCAAAGAAGAAAAACTGATGTTATCAGCAAGGTTTATAAGATTCCTAAGGCATTTACCATTACAAACATACACTTCAGCAAAGATTAAATGTTACTGAGATCCATTTGGAAGGAAACCACTTGCACAAGGAAGTAGGAATTGAGTGACAGAGAAGATATTCTAAGTTTTCATAAGATATTGAAACAGCTGAACCTGTTTGATATTAGCCTCAGTTACCCTAAGATGGGCAGCCAACAAATTTTACAAATAAATAAAAAAATAATTTTTGCCTTAGCATCAGTAGGGATATCCGAAACTCTTGCACTTTACTTTGGCTTTATCAGAGCCCTGGAAGAACAGATGACATTTTTGTGAATGTAATTTTCTCAGACTATTGCAGTCTGGCTAAGGGTACATCAGTGGAAGATCTGAAAAACTGGGTTAGGGATAGATGGTCACGAAAAAAATATTTATGTTGCCACTGGGAATTGAAAATGACTTGATGGCACGTAATTAATAAATAAAACTTTTGCATACATTTTAGAGCTGGCCTGCGAACCTGATGTGTCACATGGAAGCCAAGCCCACCCCATTGCCTACAATGGCAAAACCAGCCCAATACGTTGCACGACGTCACATGACGTCGCAAGTTTGACATGTCTGTTTTACAGCATGGTTTTTCCAATTCTGTCATATCATTGCTTATACTTTTATTGGATATTTTTACTACAACTCCTAATGAGGTGATTTGTGGTTTCATCTTTGATCTTATATCATTAGAATGAACTAGCATTTGAAATATCTTCAGTTTTGAAGATACTGTATTTGTTCATATAGCCTGTGCTTGTGTTGCAGTTTCTTTTATAAAATATTAGTTCCTTGATTAAGAATCTCAGTTTTGAAGTCAAATTTTGATATGAGTTCCCTTCAATATCATGTATATATCAATCATGAAGAAGTTTAGATTTCCAGGCATTAATCTGGCTTTCAGTTTCCTTTCTTTTCAATAATTTTTCTTTATAAATTCTCACCGATGGTAATTCATATTGTGTTTCACTCTTTCAAGTGTTTGATTTACTTGGAGTAATCCTCTTTTAACTTCACTACTGGCAATGTAGAGCCTGCCAACATCATTTCTTGGGTGGAGAAAATGATTCTTGGTCATTAATTTTCTTGTTTCTTTATCAAGTATGTCCAATTCAGCTTGTATCTAATCAATTATACTTGCAGTATATTGAAGAATTGGAATAGGCCAAGTATTAGAGTTAGCATACCTTTTTAATTTGGTCTTGTCAGGAGTTTCCATTAATTCTAAGTATTTAAGTCTTTCTTCTGGTGCCAGGTGTCTTATGGCATGTCCATTCATTAACTCTAATTCATCTTCTTCAACAATTTTGCTTCTTTTAATTGCCAGAGTTATAGATTTATCTAGGTGTCAATGCTGCTAACATTGGATGTTCTTGCTTTGACAACATATGGAGATGCAGCCTTTTTCTTTCTTATGCTTTACTCTTAGAATTAAATGATACTAATTTGATTACAACGGACTTATATTTTAGGGTAAATAATGTTAAGATTCTTCCTAGGACATTGACGGATCATAGTCCAGTTTGGATGGAATTGATTAATGAAAAAGAGGAGAGGAGACCTTGGAGGCTGAATGAAAATTTATTTAGACAAGAAAAGAATGTTCAGAAATTAAAGGAGCAATTAAAGGAATATTTTGCTTTAAATATGTATAAGGGAACTTCAATGCCAATGGTTTGGGATGCAGGCAAAGCTTACATGCGGGGGGTCTTGATACAAATGAATAAGGTTTACAGACAGAAGTTGGTGCAGAAACGTAAGGAGCTGGAAGATGAGATTAAATTAAAAGAAAAAGTTTTAATTTTGAATCCTACAGATGAAAAGATTAAAGAATCTATAAAATTGCTTAAATCACAATTTAATATGTTGATGGCTGATCAAACTGCAACTAACTTATTGTATATGAAACACAATACATTTTGCAATGCTAATAAACCAGGGAGATGGTTGGCTTATCAATTGCGAAAGAAGCAGAGGCTGAAAACTATAGATAAAATAAATTATAATGGTAAATTGGTATATCAGAAGGAGTTGATTAAGAAATCTTTCTTAGATTACTATAAAAAATTATATATGGGAAGGAAAGTACAGGCTTTAGATATAGATAAATATTTACAAGATGCTCATTTCTCTAAATTAACAGAAGATCAGAAACAAGAAATTAACGGTTTGATTACTACAGAGGAAATTGAGACAGTAATTAAAGAACTAAAATTAGGTAAAGCACTGGGCACTGATGGATTGACATCTATTTATTATAAGACCTTGATAGAAGAGTTGATAGAACCTTTAAGGGAACTTTTTAATAATATATTACAGGGCTCAGAGACCCCCTTGTCTTGGGGTAGAGCTTTTATATCTCTGATTCCAAAAGAAGACCAAGATCTTACTCTACCAAAGAATTACAGACCTATATCTCTTTTGAATGTAGAAGTTTTTTTCGAAAATTCTAGCCAATAGAGTTTCAGATTGTGATAACAAAGAGACTATATTAATGTTAAATTTAATTACAGTGGCTAGGTTGTTAATAGGGCAGTGTTGGAAGAAGGAATCTTTGCCTACCTTGCAAGAATGGTTTTTTAAAGTTTCCTACTTAGCGGAAATGGCAAAGATTTCGGCTTTCTTGAAAGAGCAATCGCAAGAGAAATATTTTTTGGTGTGGAAAAGATGGATAAATTTCATACAATATAAGTACGATATAAAAATATTATTTAGTTTTTGAATAATTTATATTTAAAGTTTAAGATATTATTTAGAAGTATAATTAGAAGTATAATTATTATTACCTTTTTTTTTCTTTTTCTTCTTGTTTCTTTTTTTTCCCTCTTTCTGTTTTGTATATATATTGGTGTTAAAGTATTTTATAATTTGTTTAATGACTATAATCAAATTTGTTTATGGTTTATTGGTGTTTAAATTTTTTCTTTTAAGTTTTAATTAAGCCTGTATTCAGCTCTGGGGAGATTGGGGGAGGGTATTGGGGTGGGTTGGGAGGGTTTGGGGAAGGGAATTTTATTGTAAAATTTTAAATTTTTTTAATAATAATAATAAAAAAGAATTAGATGTTACTGGGTGAGGAGGAGGAATGTGATGGGAGTTTCTTAGACATAACAATATTGTAATAGTGTGTGAATTCAGGGCTTTTGAAATAAGAGATGATAAGAAATGGCAGGATGGAGTAATGGAGGGAAAGTGTGCATTTCAAACTAATTGGAGAATGTGATTTATGACTATAAATTAGAGGAGGGAATTGTGCTTTGATATTACGTGTTCAGGGGAGGGGAATTCAGATTTTGGCTTCAACTATGTTAATGCCAAAGCTATGCTACTCCAATAAAGATTCTTTAAGGTAAACAAGGCCTCGAAGTTCTTTGTAGAGTTTCATCTGTCGGAACCATGACACTAGGTCAAATTGTATTCTGTCAGACTTACCAGGTAGATCAGATGGGAAACACAACCAGATAAGCTAATTCAATTTTATTGTAAAGCTACCTTAGCAGAATCTTGCAAGTGTGAAGATACAAATCTCCCATCTCCTTTATAACTCCAGAAACTAGGAAGGGTCCTTTTTGAGCCTCTTGCCCCACCTGCTATTCAACTGCAGCCTATGCTGTCTGTTATCTGTCCATTCCCTAGGGAGCATTTCTTTTCTCATCTCCCAAGGTCTTTCCCAAATACTAGTACATATTCTCACTAAATATATTGTGCGCTATTTTCTGGCTATTTTCATCTTGGTTAAACTGATCACTATGACCTATCTTCCATTAGATATTATTTCTTAGGTGTCTTTTATAGGTAGGGGATTCAGTCTATCCTACTCTTCTTCCTTTGTCAAATACATCAATCTCATAAGACATAAATAAAATCAAAATTGTATTTATTTATTAGGAAAACAGAATATAGAAGTCCCTTTTTTGGTTTTAAATAATCAGCAGCACATTTTCAAGAACAAAGGAGATTAAAAAAAATATAGTCGATCATATCTGTAAGAGTGGTTTAAAAGGATGCATAGAAAAAGATACAGGAAAAGATAATAAAACCACAAGATAATGCTGGTTTGCTTCTATTTAGGGTTAATCCTGAAGTGAAGAGGTTCCAAGCTGTGGAGTAGTGTGTTGTTGTTTTCTTCTTGTGCTCCCCCCTCACTTTGATGTTTTGATGGTTTCATGTGTTTTCTCTAGTTATTCCTTTTTTAATATGACAAAGATGTCATCTACATATTGATCCATAATTTTAGTTGTATGAATGGGAGTGCTGAAGTTTCTAGATGTTGCCTTACAATCCAAGCTGCATAAGAACACACAACTGCTAAGCTGGATAATTGATAAATAGCAATACAAATTGATAAATAACAATACATTTAAAAATAATCTTATGCCATATCGCTAGCTAAACTTGTTATCTAACATTTTTTACTCGTTTCCCTGCATCTTCCTGATTCTTGTGCATTATAATTTTAAGACTTAGGAGAGCAACAATTCTTCTCTCCTTTATATATTCACACTATCCAACTATTTTCTTTCTTTTTTTAAAAGGACAAAAGTTTTTTTTTTTAAATCTTAGCATTGATTGGAACAGGAAAGAATTTGGATTTTGCTACATTCTCAAGATCATACATTGGAGAAAAATTTGATTGAGATGTCTGCTGTCTATCTAGTATACAGCTGACAGTCTGGAATAATGCTGAAGTAAACTGCTACCAGAAGGCTTAAAAAATATAGATAATATAATTGATTGATTCAGAGGTTGCACAGCATTTGTGTACAAATAGAGTGAATTTCTGTCCTTTGTGAATGCCCTCAGAAACCTTTCCTTGGAATATTTGCAAAGGCACAGACTCTTTTGGGGTGACCCATCAAATAAATAATGTCACGTTTTCTATGTCACATTATGAGCACATTGCCAATAAATGACTGTAAGCAAGAACTCCCCTTCCCCGCCCCCTGTCTTTGGAGAGAACTGCAAGGAAAAAGTGTCCATTGCTCCTTCTGTTGCTTTGATGAAATGTTTCCCTGAGGATGGATTTGCAATGATGGGAGTTGATGTTAATTAGGTTTCTTGGTGAAAAAAAAAAAGAGGTTAATTTAAATGGCTTTCTGATTAAAAGGAAAACATATGGTTTTGAAAAATCACATTAATTATTACTATTATAACTAAAAAAATTGGCTAGCAGTCTTTTATAATGGAACATGCATTTGACACACCGTGAAAAGGTCTGCAACTCGTTGCATCAGCTACAACAATAATAGAAGTATTATTTTAAGCCCATTGTGGATTTGCTCATAAGTAAGCCCCACTGAGTTCTGTGGGCTATGTTCTCAGTAGGAGATGTTCATAGGATTGCAGGCTATACTTTATTCTCCTCTATTATACAGAATTGCTACTGTCTTTTTCAGAGTTTTCCAGCACTAGAGGTGTAAAAAAATCCCGTTCTCCAAAATATTTGTACTATTAAGAAAGATATCAAGAAGGCACATTTAAGATTAGACCTAGTCACCCATCAACTGCTCATGCTGTGCTCTTCATCCATCTACGTCTCACATCAGCTCATGTTGAAGAGCAGCTAGCTATAAAACCATTTTCTAAGGTAAAAAGGGAAGATTTGGGATTGGGATTTCTTCTCTGATCTATTCATTTTGTACCTGAAATATATTTTTAAAAGCAAGGGATTGAGATGGAATTAAGTAAATTAAAGCTATCTTTTCAAATGTATATGGTTAAGCCCAGGGCTTTTTTGTCATAGAACGCCCAGAACAGAGTTCCGGCATCTTTTTTGGATGGAACCTTGTAGGGTAGGCAAGGCGGGTTGTATGACATGTGTGAGTTCTGGCACATTTTTTTTTAACGAAAAAAGCACTGGTTAAGCCAGCAGAATATATTAATTAATTTTATTCTATTGAATTTAATTAAATAGAAGGCTGCCTTAAATTGCAGCTTGGAGTGGCCACCAGGCCAGAGGATTTATTTTATACTCTGATTTAGCAAAAATTCCATTCTTTTCCTTATTAGGAAAAGAGGCAGATTTAATTTTGATTTAATTTTGGCCTTGAATCTTGATTAGAGGTTTGTATCCTCGTATTTTCCAGTGACAATAATTAGAAATCAACAAATGGATTTTTATGATAGAAAAAAAATGGAATACAGTTTTCAATAATTTTGAATAAAATATTCAGTGTTTCTGAAATGGTATGTGAGAATAACCTGGGAGAAGGTGGGAGAGAGATGCTGTCTAGAAAAAAAACAGACAAGAGAGAAAGGAGCACCCAGTGGCTTAATTGTTAGGAAGGATCCACCTTAATTGATTGGGTGGTTAAAAGTGATGGTGGAAACTTCAGACTTCCAAGATTCTGTTAATGTGGCCTTATAATAAAGTGTCGCCCCCATGTGCGGCACCCATGCGCGGTGTCGCCCCCATGCGCTGCGCCCATGCACGGCATTGCCCCCACGTGTGGCGCGCATGTGCGGCGCCACCCCCCATGCGCGGCGCCGCCCCCTGAGGGGGAAAAATGGCGGATCGTGTTGTTTGGCGACCCCCGTAAAATGGTCGTTCGACCCCAAATGGGATCGCGACCCATAGGTTGAGAACCGCTGTACTAAAACATTACTTATTTTGTGCCTTCATGTTCCAGAGGTATGAATACATATTTTTAATATTGTGACTGCGCAGATATGAAGTATCCTTCACACATGACCGTTCATGATTTAATGGCTGAAATGGCAATAAATGGATGCAGAGCTGAAAAATAGCAGCAACAGAACTTTCATGTCATTCTTATATTTCTGCATTCAAGTATAGTGTCTGGCTTCTTTTAAGAACATAGAAGTGGAACCAGGCTCAAGCAGGCTTTCAAGGTTTCTGATAAGAGAGATGTACTGTAGGAAAGCAAATGGGGTCAGTAAGAAACAATTCCAGTGACACCTATGTATCAAATGCATAGCTAGACTGAAAAGTGGAAAACATGCCAGAAAAAGGAAGTTGCAAATCACTTTCATATGAAAAGTGCATGGTTTGCCTCTGTTAGTAACCAGGAATTAAGCATGACTCAGAGTAGACTTTCTCTTGATTACCTTTGCAGCTATCAGCTACTGCATCTTACCTGAGTGCAGAGCAACTTCATGGAACAGGTACTTTTCCACCTGTCTCCATCGGCTTCCTTGTCATTATTGCACAGTCAATGTTATTGAAATGACCTTTATTGTTATTTCCTTATTCATCTTTGGAACAGGATGTATCCATTTCACTTTTTAACCACTTCCTCTCTAAAGGTATTAAAGTATGCATTTAATATATCTGTGTTATCTGGAAATTGTAGAAGGACATTTCAAGATGACTGAAAAAAAGTGCTTCTCAAGCTATCACTTTTTCTATTTTTCAACTACTGTCACTGAAAAAAAACTGGGCTAAGGAATGTCACATTAAAGGCAAACATTTTCCCATTGCAACATGTTTATTTATGCCCTCCTCCTCCTCCTTTAACTTCGTCTCATATCACTGTGCTCTTTAGGAATCAGCATGTGTACCATATGGTACTCTAAGTAACCAATGCTATACCAAAAATTGGATTATAATATAATCAATTTAGCTCATAATCAAGGATGAAATCTCTCTGAATGCTTGTATAGAGGCAATTCCCACTGAGGAACTTATCTTGCTTACATTGGCAGGTTTGGCTTGGTTTCATATGTTCCATCAACAATGCACTGAAAGTAAAGCAAAATAATATGACAGTCTGCATGGAAAAAGTCTCTGGAAAAGGAACTACCACATTCAAACTCAGCCAGATTGATGTTGCCCAGGTTGAATGATGAGAAGTATTTTCTCCTTTATTTGGGGGAGTTGTGCCAAAGAACAATGATGCTGTGGCTCCTTTAGTTCCAAATTCTCTTTTGAGCTACTCCAGGCTTGCCTCTGACTCATCTCATTTTATTCTTACTGTTCTTTCTGCTGTTGGTATCATTGTATCACTAGCAGAAAGCAAGTAGAGATTGCTCTTGTTAGATGGAGGGACCTCCTGCAGTGAACCTCAACACTGAGGAATGGACATTTCTCTGTCTCCTGTGGCTTCTTGGATGATCTACCATGGTATCATAACATGTCTCCTAATAACTGAGGTAGTCCCTCACTTTTTAACATTTAAAACCAAAGACCTCAACTGGAAATGTTACAATTGCTTTTAACTCCACTGCCAGTCATATTTAATAAAGCACGTATGCATATCTGTCATCCTCGTGTTTTCCCCCCAAGGTAATTCTCACATGCTGAAGGGGATAATGGAAGTGCTATTTTCTGCTTGAAAAATCACAAGAAAGCTCCAGTCATGTTTGCTTACTGCCATGCCAACAAAGTGTCTCTGATCCACAGAAGATCCAAGAGTTGCAATTATGAATAATCTAATACACAGCTGAGCCCCCCCCTCCCAGGATATAGCATTACTAGTGGTTTGCAGACATCTTTATGGAACAATCAGTCTGCTTTGAAATAAATGTGGGATTGAATGCTGGGACAATGCTAGTCTCCACAGGTAAAGTTTGTACGTCTTTCTCTATGCAAGGAATAAGGAAGTTGATGATAGCACAAAGAATAGCTATATCTAGGCCAACGAGGGTTTCTCAGTTTGGCTTCTGAATAATCAGGATTTTTTTTTAACCCTTCCTAGAATTTCTTTTCCAATTTGGTTAGACAGGGCACCTCTTTACCAGTTGTTATTAAATGCATTGCTCTTTCCCTAAGTTAGCATTTCATATACAGTTCTGTTTTCCAGCAATTGTGTCACTGTGTGTGAATTGGCTAACTATATACAACTGTTTAAACAAACAAACGATGTGACTCTGACATATATGGCATAGGAATTAGGAGGACAACTCATTGCCAAAATATGTGACCCTCCATAATCCGTTTACAGCTCTCAAACCTTCCTGGAGGGTGGGACCAAAATTCTGCCTCCCCTTGAGGATATTTGAGAGCTTTGGGGATCTTGATTTTTATGAACGATGTTACTGCTTTTGGGGTTTAATCTTGGTACACCACCCAGAGTCATCTTGGTCTAATAAGAAAAAAAACAAAAAACAAAACAAAAACATATCTCTAGAAACACAATGTGTGGCTACTGTTCACACATCATTTCCCCCTTCCAGCTCCCCATATTGGTTGGGAGAGGACATTAAGCCTTTGTAAGGTTCAGAGCACCCGTTTTACCCCTTAAAACCCTCAACTGTTTTCCCAAATTCTAAAAATTGGTAGAAAATATTGGTTTTACCCAACTGGTGGAAATTTATCATTTCATAAAAACAAGGAAACTGTACATGTTCAATAGGGTGTGTTTGAAGGATTTAATTGCTTGCCCCTCCCCCAAAAACCCCAATTAACTAGGCAAAATAGCTCTGGTTGATCTCAATAGTTTCCCTCTTCCTTTCTGCATTCTTCTTCTTCTTCTTGTGCCATATCTGTTATTGGACGTTGGCGATCATGTTGGCGATCCTGTTTTTATCAGCAGCCGCATGAAAAAGTGCTGCTGAGTTTTGTCCAAACCAATCCCTTAGATTTTGAAGCCACAATGCCCTTTCTGCATGAAAGAGAATGAAATAGCAGGAAAAAGATAAAGTCAGATTAAAAGGCAAGCGTCTTGATTGATTGAAGGACTAGGGGAGACAGTATAGCATATTCCAATATTTGAGGGGCTCCTACAAAGACAATGGGTCAAACTATTTTCCAAAGCACCAAAAGATAAGACAAGAAACAATGGATGGAAACTAACTAAGGAGAAAAGAAACCTAGAACTAAGGAGAAATTTCCTAACCATGAGAGCAATCAGCCAATGGAACAGCTTGCCTTCAGAAGTTGTGGGTGCTTCATTATTGGAGGCTTTCAAAAAGAGACTGGACAACCATTTATCTGAAATGGTATAGGGTCTCTTATCTGAGCAGGGGGTTGGATTAGAAGACCTCCAAGATCCCTTCCAACTCTATTATTCTATGTTCTATGTTCATCACCTTTGGTAAGCATATCACCTTACTGGACCAGAAATTCTATACATTGGCATTTGGCTTATAGTGTGAGATCCACTCAGTATCCATCTATTTCAAAAGTAATCCCAATGGGACATGTTACAATTTCAGTTGCTGTATGACTTTGTGATCCCAGGAAAAGACACAGCTGCTTTAAAGAGTTGCAGAAGGTATTACAATAAACAAGTGCCCCTGGAGCTCTCAGAGCACCTAGATATCTTTAAATACAAATCACTGCTTAGTTGTAATGGTTATTACAATATGAAAAACCCACTCAGAGAGATCAGAAGTTCCCAAAGATCTTGAGGTAGGCAGGAAAATGGCAGTGCTTAAAGTCATCTCTATAGAGGAAGATGTAGAGATGGCATTTATACATTCAATTGATTTGGAAAGGATACTTTTTTAAAAAAATTCCTCTTCAGAATAGCCAGACAGCCATATCCTATTTCAGGAGATTCTACTGTATGTTCCTTCCTGCCAATTTTCCTTTCAACACTCCCAGCTATTTATTAGCATTTTGCAACAATGACGTTTATCTTCATTTTAGTTGTTATTTAGGGGAGGATAGTGGTGGGATTCAACCAGGTTGCACCAGTTCGGCAGAACCAGTAGCTAACATTTTGTTGCCCAGGCCCAGAATGGACTTCTGGAAGCGGCATCCACACAGAGAACCGGTTGCTCACATATTTGAATCCTACCACTGGGAGAGGGGGAAAGGAAGAGTCTGTACTTTGTCTATAAAGTTTTTGCTATGCCTGAGAAAGCTTTACGTTTCCTCTGCACTGCTGCTATTTTCCTTTTATGCCTAGGCAAAGTAATTCTGTTTTCATAAGGATCTGGACTAAGAACAGGTTTACAACTCTCATCAGAGCTATATTGTATGTTTGTGCATTCAGATTCAAGTATAGTAAAAACAGTACTTTAAAAAAAAAACCTTCCTAAAAGTAGTTAATAAATAACAGAAGGGAAAAAATACTGATTTGTTCTCCTTATCTCATTTTTCTCAGTCTTTTTTCCCCTAAGTCTTCAATTTCATTTTCTTTGCAACTCCTCTCTCTGTTTTTCTTCTTCTTAATCTATGTCACTATCTCCAAAAAGAGAGTAGCCAGGGAAAAAATACAAATGGTTTTCTCCAGAGATCAGGTTTATTTATTTGTGAGTTTTTGCAAGTAGGACAAGGCTGCATGTTGCCTGAAAGCTGCAGGTTGTTCAACCCTGCCTTAATCTTGCACCCCTGTCTTAATCTTGTTCTTTGCTGTGGGTTGCTAGCCCTTCCAGGAAGAGGTGGTAGAGAGGAGATGTATGGCACATAAGGAAGCAAGTGTGTGTGTGTGTGTGTGTGTGAGTGTGTATGTATGTATGAGAGAGAGGGGGGCAAGGGATGAAGGAAGGGAGATGAAAATAAAGCTATGCATTTAGCTAATAATTCTTTCACTTGGGGTCCATTCTGCTTTTTTTGGTCGCAGACAGGGGGACAATTCAATTCAATTCAAACAACAAACAAACAAACAAACAAACAAACAAATGTGATTATCGGGGACGCTACACAACCTGTTTTCCTTGCTACCTTCTGGGAGGAGGCTTCATGGTATCTGAAGCAGAACATCTCGATTCAGTCACAGTTTTGTTCCATATAGGATCAACCTTCTGAACTCTCAACTTTCCTCTTTCCACTATCTATTCAAAATGAACAGTGATATATATATATATATATATATATATATATATATATATATATATATATATATATATATATTTTAATGTCGGCTTTTGGTTGGTTCTGAGGGGAGTGGGCTATGGATTGGCCCTGGTGAGTTCTGAGTTTTTTGGTTCGGTAGTGTTTTTTTTTTTGAGTGTGTGTAGGGTCCAGATTTTTTTGTTATTTTTGTTGTCCTAGGAGTTTTGGCCTTCTATTTTCAGCATCATGTTTTTTTGTGATGTTGGGATGTTGATGAGAAGTGTTTTTTTTCTTTGGGCCAGCCATTAAAAAGTGTACATATGTCTATCAGACTTGTGTTTTGTTCAGATTTGTCAAGGGTTCAAAGGTTCCATCCAGTATATATTGAATGTGAGATTGATGTGATAGTGCTTTCCTTTGTTTGTTGTATCATATTTGGATTGTATGTGTTGGTTAGGCAGTGGTTGGTCAGATCTAGGATGTGCTTAGGGGGGTTGTATTTGTTTTGGATAGCTGTCAAGGCTTCTTTGATAGGCACTTGGGTGAAGAGGGATGTGACATCGAAGCTCACGAGTAGGTCGCTGGGTTGTATGTTTTGTTTCTTTATTGTTTCTATGAAGTAGAGTGAGTTTTGTACATGTGAGGAGATGGATTATGTGTAGGGCTGAAGTTGTTTGGCGAGAAATTTGGCAAGATTCTGTAGAGGTGAGCCTGTGGGTCTGAGTGGTGTTCCTTCTTTGTGAATCTTGGGGAGGCCATAGAGCTTGGGACATCTGGATGATTTCTCTCTGGGTATGATTCTTTGCTGGATTTCTTCACTGATGGGAGAGACTTTTATTTTGGATTTGGTGGTTTTTTTCCAGATAGGTGGTGGGGTCTGTGTTTAGAGGTTTGTAAGCGGGGTCTTGGAGTAGGTTGGATAGTTTGGCTTGGTAGTCTGAGGTGTTCATCACTACCATGGCGTTGCTTTTGTCTGCTGGGAGAATGATTATGTTATTGTCTTTCCTCAGGTTGGTGAGTGCTTTTTGTTCTTCTTTATGTAAGTTGCTTCTAGGTGGATTGCTGGAGAGGAGGATGTTGATGACTTCAAGTCTGATTTTGTTGGCTTCATCTGGGTTGATTTTGGTTAGGGTAGCTTCAACTCCGCATATGATGTTTTCAGTGGGGATGCGTTTGGGGGTGAATGCAAAGTTGAATCCTTTGGAGAGGACATTGTTTTCTGCTATGGTGAGGGTCCTGTCTGATATGTTGTGTACCGTTCGTTTCATGAGTTGCTGTGGAGGAGGGTTGGGCTTTTGGTGTTTTTTTAGTCTGTGGAGTTTGTTGATGTGTGTGTCTGTTTTGTGGGAGGTTTCTGTTTTGGCTTTCCAGAGGGCTAGTTGTTTGGCTTTGTCCCAGAGTGCTGGGTGGATTTTGTTACTCAGTTTGAGGTGAAGAGTGAGTAGGTCCCTATTGGTTTGGTCTAGTAGGAATCTTTTCTTGTGGAGTTTGTTTCTGATTAGGGCTAATTCAATTCTTTTCAGGATCCTTTCGGTGGCTGAGGTTTTGGAATGGAATTTTAGTTGGAAGCAAGTGGGGATCACGTTTTTGTCTCAGCAGTTGCATAGGAATGTGAAGTCACATAAGATGGTGGTTCTTCGGACTTCAAGTTTTTCGTAGGTCCTGGTGAGCAGGAAGGTTTCCTGAGTAGTTGAGGTGCTAGCTGTGTGCCCATTAGTCTCGGAGCCAAACCAAAGCCTGGTATGTTACTTCACAGCCTTTAGCCCTAGACTTCACATCACAGAACTCAGGAGGCTACAATGCCAAAGCTCAGGATGTTACAACACAGCCAACCATCCAGGATGGTGCAACACAGAACTCAGGATATCATTACACTAGATCTCAGGATGTCATCACACAACCCATTACCCAGGTCATTACAACAAAAGACTAATGGGCACACAGCCAGCACCTCAACTACTCAGGATGTTACGAAACAGCCAAACAATCCACAAACAATAACTCCTACACAGCCAACCAATCCACCTACAGCAACTAAGCCAGCACTCCACACACCCCCACCAATATATATAGAGAGACGGCAGCTCCGATCACACTTTGCTCGCACAAGCACGAAGCTGAAGACCCCAGCCTGAAGATGACGAGTGGGACCTCGTCGAAACGTTGCCAAGATACTCTCAATCTTACACGGGAAAAGACCCGAATACACCAAGACCTGCATGCATACATACATACATACATACATACATACACGCACACACACACATACATACATACATACATACATATATATATAATATTTATAAAAATAAATGTTTGTGTAGGTCTATGTCTATATTTATATCTATATCAATATCTATATCATCTAGTGTGCTGTTTGAAATTTTTCTGCCAGCAGCAAGATCTGACTGCTGGCACAGTCATGCATTCTATTGCAAATCAGGGCTGTTTCTGAAGGAGGAGAGGTCCCGGGCAAAGAAACTGGATGAGGCTGTCGGCAGACCCAGAGGAAGGGAGACGGGCTTTTGGAGGAGTTGGAGGCAGCAGCAGAAGCAGCATGCTCCAGGGGTGAAAAGGAGCAAGGCCCCTTTAAGAAAAAGGTGGAAGAGTCTGGATCAAAAAAAGAAAAGGAGGCGAGGTTGTCATTTAGGAATACAAACTAATTTGAGGGCTCATCCCCAGGGAGCTCCATTTCCATCTGTCCTGTTTGCCATTTTTTGCTCCCTAGAGACTAAAATGGACGATCTGAAACTTGAGCTGGCCACGAACAAGGAGTGTATATTGAGAGCTGTATGCAACGAAATTTCATTTTGATGTATGCCAATTGGTGTACATTCAAAGTGGCAATAAAGTGTATTATTATTATTATTATTATTATTATTATTATTATTATTGTTGTTGTTGTTATTGTTACTGTTACTGTTACTGTTACTGTTACTATTATATCTATATCTATCATCTATCATTTATGCATATGTATGTATGTATATGGTATGCGTATATGTGTGTCATGTATGTGTAGGGGTAGATATATACATTCTTTTGAGAGCAGGCATCAGAATTTCATTTTTAATGTGGGCTAGTGTGCTCATAATAAAAAAGCTCAGTAAAGGTTATCTCACCAGAAGGCCTTCCTCCTGGACCCTGACAACCGGAATAATCAGAACAATGAAGACCCTATAGCCTACAGCAAGGCTTTTTTTCCTTCAGGCATTGAAACAGGTAGTCTCCACTCCAAAAGAGATTATGTAAACGCCCAAAAAAGATTTTATTTCCTTTTATTTGTATTTCTACTTTTATTTAGCAACATTGCCTGATTGTTTGTTTGGTTCTTTTTTAGCATATGCCCAAATAATGATATCGAGCAGTGAATTAGCTCTCCGGCAATTCAATAACCGTCTTCTATTCAAAAAGCGACAACCTTAAAAACATGTCCTTAAATGAAAAAGAAAGAGAAACAGACACTTCAATTGCTCTGAAGTCTTGCATAGAATCTCAGCTGTGGTGCTGAATATCTTTTGCGAGAAAGGAGTGGATGCAGGCAAAGCAGTGTGAAATCACTGGTTTATAGCACCTCTCCCAGACTGACATCTCTGTGATATGCAGACTGGAATCATATTCTGTTGACTTTTTCATATGGCACAACTGAAGGGATGCCGAAATGAAGAATGATGAATTGAATAGCAAAAGTAAAATAGTTCTATTCCAGCCATGGTTAATGATCCAATTATTGCATAGTTAGAAATGAGCACTAATATGCCTACTTTTTCTTCTTCTTCACAAAAAGAATATGCCTGTCATCATTTAAGGTAGAGCTAATCTTAAATTCTTAGTACTGAGAGTCAGAGTCATATAGCATATAGCACTTAGGGTATTGGATTGGCTATTGGGACCTGAGAAGTCATTCTCTAATCTGTAGCCATGACAGCTCACAAGGTGGCTTGAAATCTAACGGTCTCTTTCAAAGAAGCACAATTGTTATGCCTCACAGGTTTGCTTTTGGGAAGATAAAATGGGTGATACCTGCACATGGACTACTTTGACGTCAGAGAGAAAAAGCTAGGTTATAAATATAATACAAATCAATGTCTAGTAACAAATTCAAAGCCATGAAGTCCCCTGATCACCACTAGAAAACAGGGAGAATAGCAGATAGTTACATTAAAATGCCATCATAGGAAATGTAAGATTTAAGATGTTTTCTCTGACTTGTATAGTGTGTACCACTATAACTCTCATTATCCACAGGCAAAAAGTGGGGAGAGTGAACTTAGCCATCTAGGTCTGACTTTTTAAAATAGATTCTGCTTGAGTCTGAGAAAAAATAGTAACCTGATAGGCATTGTGAAGCACCCAAAGGAAATATGTTAGCCTTAATACCTATACACTCACTGGAATTGGACTATGCTGCTTATCTAGTTAAAAAAAACAACACTCTATTCCTGCTGGGCCAACATAGGTTAAATTAGATAGGTCTTGTTCATCAGATTCTTCCATGCTTGGCAAGCAGCAAATTGATGAAAAGATAGGGCAAGAGGTGAAACAGAGCTCATTTTTAACATTCTTTCACGACTTCACATCATGATGGATCACAAAAGTAAGTAGCACCATGAACCAGTAGATCTGGAAATCATTATTAATGCAAAACCAGTTGGCTTTCAATGCCTGATATTTGTGTGTAAGACAATCCCTCCAATTGTCCGTGGGCAAACAAAAAGGCATACAAACAATACATCATGGGTTGCATATTCTGAATTTATGTTGTTTTTCCTGAAACAAACCAAAATGCTAAAAGCCAGGTTTTTCCAATCCATTACCTTTATGAATGATTGTTCATTATGATATTAAGACTTGGCATATTGTTACAATCATAAACAATACATTGGTATAACCAGTTACAGAAACACTCCTACCCTTGAACTTCACCTTCAGCCTGCACTAGAGTCGACTACTGAAAGAGACAACCTACAGGAGCATACTACATATACGTTGAAAGACAACATTGATTAGTGTTTATTGCTAAGCAGAGCAGGTCATCATTGCTTCTAATGGCAAACTCCATTGAGTGCCAACAGTATTGCAGATGCAAAGGTTACAGGTAGCTCTTGTTTAATGACTGCATCATTTATTGACTGTTCACAGTTCCAGTAGCAATAAAAAAAACTTTACAATCAGTCTTCAGATTTATGATCTTCATTGGTCTATAAAGCAAAGGAAAGCTGGAGTAAGATCATCAGCACAGTGGCTGCTTCACTTAACAATCGAGTTGTTGATCCCAATTGTGCTTGCTAAACGAGGACTACTCACAGATGCTAAGAAACATGTTTGGTGGAGAAGAAATATTTAAAATGAAATAAAATCCAAACGACAACCAAACCTCTGCAAATTCTTTCCTCTTTTCTCCTGGTTTTGTTTAATGCCTTAAAATGGTGAACATTGGAAAAAGAACGGGAAACCATAGAGTGGTGAAGAATCCATTGTTTAGATCTCTTGGAATTATCGCTTTAGCTAGCTGAAACTCAGAACTAGGAGCATTGGAATGAAGTATTTCTGAAAAAAGACACAGGACGTGTGAAGAAGGAGCATAATCTTTTCTTTCAATGGCTGGAAGACTGGCACTTAAAGCACCCCACACTTCTCTTAGGAGGTGCGGAAGGCACCATTTAATTTTTTGCTGCCTGCCACATTTAACTCATTATTGAATTGGAAACTGACTTGAACAGTTACGCTGTGATTAAATGCTGAAAGCTTGGCCCTTCTCTCGTGAAAATGATGTTGCCAAAACTCCCTCAGCTCTCAGGAACTTACTCATTTTTCATTTGCAGACATTCTGCACCTATTAATTTTCATACTTAATCGTAGCTTTCCCCAATTCATCTTTTGTTCCTTCTCGCTAACTTGATGCTGGTATGTGTATGTCTGTGCGTGTGTGCCTTCCTCCATTAATAACTATCATTTCTAAATAGGAGCAAAGTCCTCTTCTTTAGGCCAGTAAGGACAAGAACAGTTTACAGTCTTTTCCCCGGCATGAACCAACAATGTGCAAAGTGCCCATCCAGCTCTAATAAACTTCCAAGCTGAAAGAGAAGGAAATAGAAATACAGCAGTTTCTCTGTAAATAAAATTGGATTTCTTCTCTCTTCTTCTATAACCATCATCAAGCAGGAAATGTGGGCTTATTGTAACCCTTTCTACTTAAAAAGGGTTTTTGTGGTAAACCCTTTATGGATTACTGCCTTGTCGTGGCGAAGGGGCTTGTGTAACTCAATGAAGCTATAAGCTATGCCGTGCAGGGCCACCCAAGATGGACAGGTTATAGCAGAGAGTTTTGACAAAATGTGATCCACTGGAGAAGGAAATGGCAAACCACTCCAGTATCTTTGCCATGAAAACCCCATGGATAGTACTAAAAGGAAAAAAGATATGACGCTGGAAGATGAGCCCCTCAGGTCGGAAGGTGTCCAATATGCTACTGGGGAAGAGCAGAGGGCTAGTACTAGTAGCACCAGAAAGAATGAAGCGACTGGGCCAAAGCCGAAAGGACGCTCAGCTGTGGATATATCTGGTGGTGAAAGGAAAGTCCGATGCTGTAAAGATTTTTTCTCCATAGGAACCTGGAATGTAAGATCCATGAATCAAGGCAAGCTAGACATAGTCAAAAAAGAGATGACAAGACTGAACATCGACATCTTAGGAATCAGCGAACTAAAATGGACAGGAATGGGTGAATTTAACTCAGATGACCATCAGGTATACTACTGTGGGCAAGAATCCCTCAGAAGAAATGGAGTAGCCTTCATAGTCAATAAAAGAATAGGAAAAGCAATACTGGGATACAATCCCCAAAATGACAGAATGATCTCAATTCGAATCCAAGGCAAACCATTCAATATCACAATAGTCCAAATCTATGCCCCAACCACTGGTGCTGAAGAGGATGAAATTGACCGGTTCTATGAAGCCCTACAGCACCTTATAGAATTAACACCAAAAAATGATGTCCTTATCATCATGGGGGATTGGAATGCTAAGGTAGGAAGCCAAAAGATAACCGGAATAACAGGCAAGTTTGGCCTTGGAGTACAAAATGAAGCAGGGCACAGGCTAATAGAATTTTGTCAAGAGAATACAATGGTCATAACAAACACTCTTTTCCAACAACCCAAGAGACGGCTCTACACATGGACATCACCAGACGGTCAACATAGAAATCAGATTGACTATGTGCTCTGCAGCCAAAGATGGAGAAGCTCTATACAGTCAGTAAAAACAAGACCAGGAGCTGACTGTGGCTCAGATCATGAGCTTCTCGTTGCAAAATTTAGGCTTAAATTGAAAAAAGTAGGGAAAAGCACTAGGCCACTCAGGTATGAACTAAATCATATTCCTGATGAATATACAGTAGAGGTGACAAATAGATTTAAGGAATTAGATCTGATAGACAGAGTGCCTGAAGAACTATGGATGGAAGTTCGCAACATTGTACAAGAGGTAGCAACTAAAACCATCCCAAAGAAAAAGAAATGCAAGAAAGCAAAATGGCTGTCTGAGGAAGCTTTGCAAATAGCTGAGGAAAGAAAGGAAGCGAAAGGCAAAGGAGAAAGAGAAAGATACACCCAATTGAATGCAGAATTCCAGAGAGTAGCTAGAAGAGATAAGAATGCCTTCTTAAACGAACAGTGCAAAGAAATAGAAGAAAACAACAGAATAGGGAGGACCAGAGATCTCTTCAAGAAAATTGGAGATATGAAGGGAACGTTTCATGCAAAGATGGGCATGATAAAGGACCAAAATGGCAGAGACCTAACAGAGGCAGAAGAGATTAAGAAGAGATGGCAAAACTACACAGAAGAACTATACAAGAATGAGCTTAACATCCCAGATAACCACAATGAGATGGTCATTGACCTCGAACCAGACATCCTAGAATGTGAAGTGAAATGGGCCTTAGAAAATCTGAGCAACAACAAAGCTAGTGGAGGTGACAGTATTCCAGCTGAGCTATTCAAAATCTTAAAAGACGATGCAGTAAAAGTGCTACACTCAATTTGCCAGCAAATTTGGAAAACTCAACAGTGGCCACAGGATTGGAAAAGGTCAGTTTACATTCCAATTCCAAAGAAAGGCAATGCCAAAGAATGTTCAAACTATCGCACCATTGCACTCATTTCACATGCTAGTAAAGTTATGCTTAAAATCCTACAAGCTAGACTCCAGCAGTATGTGGATCGAGAACTACCAGAAGTACAGGCAGGATTTCGAAGAGGCAGAGGAACTAGAGATCAAATTGCCAACATACGCTGGATCATGGAGAAAGCTAGGGAGTTCCAGAAAAACATCTACTTCTGCTTCATTGACTATGCAAAAGCCTTTGATTGTGTGGATCACAACAAATTGTGGCAAGTTCTTAAAGAGATGGGAGTACCAGACCATCTCATTTGTCTCTTGAGAAACCTATATGCGGGTCAAGAAGCAACAGTGAGAACCGAACACGGAACCACTGATTGGTTCAAAATTGGAAAAGGAGTCCGGCAAGGCTGTATACTGTCGCCCTGCCTATTTAACTTATATGCAGAGCACATCATGAGAAAGGCAGGGCTAGATGAATCAAAAGTTGGAATTAAAATTGCCGGGAGAAATATCAACAACCTAAGATATGCAGATGATACCACTCTAATGGCAGAAAGTGAAGAGGAACTGAAGAGCCTCTTGATGCGGGTGAAGAAGGAGAGTGCAAAAGTTGGCTTGAAACTCAACATTAAGAAAACCAAAATCATGGCATCCAGCCCTCTCAATTCCTGGCAAATAGATGGGGAAGAAATGGAGGTAGTGACAGATTTTATTTTTCTGGGCTCCAAGATCACCTCAGATGGGGACTGCAGCCAAGAAATTAAAAGACGCTTGCTCCTGGGGAGGAAAGCTATGGCAAATCTAGACAGCATACTAAAAAGCAGAGACATCACCCTGCCAACAAAAGTGCGTATAGTCCAGGCCATGGTTTTCCCAGTTGCAATGTATGGCTGTGAAAGTTGGACCATAAGAAAGGCTGAGCGCCAAAGAATTGAGGCCTTTGAACTATGGTGCTGGAGAAGACTCCTGCGAGTCCCTTGGACTGCAAGGCGTTCAAACCGGTCAGTCCTAGAAGAGATCAACCCCGACTGCTCTTTAGAAGGCCAGATCCTGAAGTTGAAACTCAAGTACTTTGGCCACCTAATGAGAAGGAAGGATTCACTGGAGAAGAGCCTAATGCTGGGAAAGATTGAGGGCAATAGAAGAAGGGGACGACAGAGAATGAGATGGCTGGATGGAGTCACTGAAGCAGTAGGTGTGAATTTAAATGGACTCCAGAAGATGGTAGAGGACAGGAAAACCTGGAGGAACGTTGTCCATGGGGTCGCGATGGGTCGGACACGACTTCGCAATTAACAACAACACTTAAAAAGGCCTGCTTTCATTGCAGTAAAGTCTTGTTCTTTCCCGTTGACTAAAACCACTATTATAGCTTAAAAGTATTTCAGGAATGACAGGTATCTTATTTAGATAAGGTGACACATTATTGGTTTCTTCCTCTCTCCTTGTCCTTTTTTGCCTTATGTGGAGAGATCTGTATGGTGAATAAGTTATTCTATCACACTAAGCATGTATCAAAGTCAGACCCCATCTTCTTGGTTTTCTGTTTCATATCCTTTTGAATTCATCTTCTTGTCATTTGAAGGACACCTCAAATGGATTTCTAGCAGTAGCATTCCTAGAATCTCATATTTCTGTCTGCTCTGTGGAATGATCTTGCTGAATTCTAACCCTTTGTCTCTCCACTCCCCCCCCATCCCTTCAGATGAGATTATTACATGGAATTGCGCTACTATTGAATGTCTCTGGTTGTTTAAAAGTTAGATTTCTCTTTTTAAAAAATGAAATGGCTATGAATGTCACACTCTGTTGTTTAAGATCAGTTTTATAGGTCAGGTATCAATTCCTTTCTCAACCATGGAAAATGCTGGGCAAGACAACCATAATATGAGATAAGTTTTCTCAGAGATATTTTTGAAATGTCTCTGTGTTAGATGTCAAATATTTCTTTTAAACCTCTAAGGACTCTGGATTGCAAAAGGTGATTTTCCCCTGATTTGCCAGTCTAGTGTTACATTGTTACCAAAATAACATGATCCTAAGAAATATAGGCAGATACATATAAATATTTGGTGTTGCCGTGGCTTAGTGGTTAAGACGTTGGCTTGTTGGCTGGAAAGTCAGCAGCCCAGGTTCAAGACCTAAGCTCCACACAATGGAGTCAGCTCCCCATCCTCCCATCCTCAGCCCAGCTCCTGCCAACCTAGCAGCTCAATAGCATACAAATGTGAGTAGATAAATAGGTACCACTTTGGTGGGAAGGTAACAGGGCTCCATGATGTCATGCTGGCCATATGACCATGAAAATGTCTTCGGACAGTCCTGGGTTAATGGCCTAGAAATAGAGATGAGCACTGCACCCTATAGTCAGTAAGGACTAATGGAGTAAAATCTGCAGGCACTCCTTTACCTGTTTTACATATCAATATTCCTTATCCCAAAAACCCAATTTGCTTGCACAGCTTATATAAATTAATATGCTGAAGATTATGTGTGGGAAACCCCAGTCTCCTCAACCCTCTTGTTGCTGGAATTGTTTAGTTAGCTCAGGGGTAGGCAACCTTGGCTCTTTTATGACTCATGGAGTTCAACTCCCAGAATTCCTGAGCCAGCATGGTTCAGCATGGAAACTGTCCCTTTCCCCTCAGCATGGCTGGCTCAGGAATTCTGAGAGTTGAAGTCCACGAGTCATAAAAGAGCTAAGGTTGCCTACCCGAGTTAGCTAAACAAACTTTGGGTTCCTGACTCATTTGATCAGCAGAAGAACCAGGTGGCTGCTTCCTGCAATGCGTGATACCCAGTTTTAGTACTGAGTGGGAGGGCTGTATCATGCAAATAGATGTGATTCAGTGTAAGTAATCATTTTGCTGATGATACCATATTAACGAAGCCCGAATATGTTGATGTCCATCCTCCTCTCTTGTTATTGTGAATATTAACAGCCTTTTAATAGGCGTTTCTCAGAGACAGGAGATCATCGAAAACTAAAATTTGGCCTATTAGAATCCTTTTGGTGGGGCTGAAGACTGATCATTTCACTCAACTTTGCTTATGCTTCAATATTTGTTGATTCTTCAATAGAATTGTTTGAGAAAAAGTCTCATGGAGCTGAATGTAGTTTCTTTGTGCAGCAACAGCAGACTAGTGATGCATCTTCTGCCTTACTCCAGAGGTTAGGGGATGAGGGAATCTACATGGTCCCCCTTTGCAAAATGCTGTATTGTCAGGAAAGTAGAGCTAACCAGGTTGGTTTACTGTTAGTCCACTGGGAAGAGCTGTCCAATTAGCATGTTAATGAGGCAGACCTCTGATGACCTCTTGGAGCCCGGCCAGGAGCAACTTATGAATATTAATGGTAAGAGGACATTCACATGGATTAAGAGTGAAAGGAAATGGGAATGGTCTGAGGCCAGTGTCTAAGCATGCCTTGTTTTGTCTGCTTTTCAAAGGAGAGGCTCTCCATTTTAGAAGCCCTATGATTGATTCCAGTGATTTCTTTCTGACTGGGGTTTATTTCCAAGCTACAATTCCATCACCTAATGTTACTTGAACTATTAGCACAGACTTTCAAGAGTTAATTGACACTCTGTGTCATGTGGTGCTCTATGTAAAAAGAGGCAGGCAACTCTTGTTAGCCAAACCAGCCAAATCTAGGATGACAGTTATGCCAGCAATGATGTATTTTTTCTACAGCTCATGAATGGAACCTGGGTCATGGTTCCAGTGGGTATGATTGCATTTGGGTCAATATTAATGCATTTACACAAAGCACCTCTCCTTCATTCATATATACATACATAAATATATATACGTATACCTCTATCTATCTATCTATCTATCTATCTATCTATCTATCTATCTATCTATCTATCTATCTATCTATCTATCTATCTATCACATCTATATCCATATCTATATATCTATCTCTGTCTCTACAGTATCTCTCTCTCTATATATATTTATATACGTAGGTCTTTGGTTATTTGGGTTTTCTCCCACGTAAAATTGGAAGTGTCTTGGCGACGTTTTGACGAAGTCCCATTCGTCATCTTCAGGCTGGTGTTTTCAGCTTCGTGCTTCGAGGAGCTCCTATCTGGTCCAGATAACGAGGCTTCTGGTGTTGAATGTAAGATTCAGACATGCCCTCAAGGAAGTAGGCAGCTTTTTACATAGCTAAACTCTAAGCCATTGTTTCCAATCTGACAGTGAAATGGGAAATATCCAAATGTGATAATAAATAGAATAAATAAACCTTGGCAAATTTAAGATGTGTGGTTTCAACTGCCAGACTTCCACAACCAGCAAAGCTAGCTGGAGAATTCTGGGAGTTGAAGTCCACACAATTTTAAAGTTGTCAAGGTTGTGAAGCATTGTTCTAAGCTATGTAGATCTGTATACCAGCATCCTGAATGGGCCTTAGAAATGAATACCATGATCTATACAAAATCCACTAGATTTTTTTACAGACTAGAAAATTTGATGGATAACCCCTACCCAGAAAGCAGGGAAATTCTTACTGGAATGGACAGGCGGCATCCATCAAGCTTCTGTAGAGCAATTGTACGTTCAGTTTCCTAAATAGAACAATCCTATTGATGCGTGATTTCCTTTTAGTTTGCATTTCACAGAGATCTTGTTTTTGCAAAGAATATAGGAAAACACAACAAAGCTGTCAGGGTACACTCAAGCTGCTCATTTCTTTGCAGAAGAGAAAAATAGAATCATTTTATACAGAACCACTTCACATTAACAACGTAATTTGTATATCAAGCTTCATGGAAAGCAACCTGCACTTCCTCCTGCCATACCAGCAAATCTTTCTATTGACATTTCAACATATTGTTAATTTAAATTTTCAGGCATTTGAAGGGAATGGTCTGATAATTTAGTAATAGCCCAAATTATTCTACACAGTTTATTTTCAAAGGAAAGTGCAATTTTCTAAAAATGCTCTAGATCTTGAGTTAACTAGCCAGAAGCAATGTGCAGGCTCAAAATAAAACTTTGAATCTCGTCTTCCATTAAGATCCCCTCCACTTTATTGCATATCATCCTCTTTCAAATAGAGAATGTGAAGAGTTCTAGTCTAAAACACCTGTACTAGATTACTCTTAAATGAGGAGCCTACTATGTAGCTGATAATTTTTAAATGAGTGGCAACCAGGCTTTCTGAAGGTATTATCTAATCTCTAATCATTGCCCTCAAATGAGACATAGAGGAGTAGGATTTAGGGCAGGGGTTCTCAACCTTGGCAACTTTAAGACTTGTGGACTTCAAGTCCCAGAATTCTGGGAGTTGAAGTCCACAAGTCTTAAAGTTGCCAAGGTTGAGAACCCCTGATTTAGGGGGAAAAGGTCTCTGGAAAAGTTGACTTGAGATTTCTGAGAGAAGAATGGACCGTAAAGAAACCCATTTCTTTCTGATTGGGTTGAGGAATTCCGGCCCGACAGCTCTCAGATGGTTGGAACCGATATGGTAAATCTAGTAGAAAAAAATAAAGATTAGTATTTTATAATACTAATACTAATTTTATAATACTAATTTTATAATATTAATATTATTTCTGTTAAATGTTACCTGTTCACTTCCTTTCTTTGTTGCTTTTTTCAAATATCCTTCTCTTAATTATTTTATTTGTAATTATTATGATATGCTCAAAAAACACTTGGTAAACCTGGTATAAAGGGGACAACTGGAACTATTTACTTAAGAGAGGGAACTCATTTATGCCCATATGTCAACACTGCTGTGTATGCTACATTGGTTGCTAGTTGGCTTTTGGGTGCAATTCGAAATGCCGGTTATCAATACTTATAAAGCCCATTATACTGTAGATCCTACAGGACTGCCTTTCTCCAGTTGTTTCTATCTACCTAGCACATTAAGGCAGAATAGGTATGCCATAGGTCTCTCAATTAAATGTTTGTCAACTTGTGAGACTGAGGAAATATGCCTTCTCTGTTGCTGTTCCTGGCTCTGGTCCCTTATAGTACCAATTTTCCTGTGATTCTGCAAAACCCTTAAGAATCTGACCCTGTCAAATCTTTTTAATATTAAGTTGTTTTTTCTCTGCATTTATGTTTTTAACTGTGCTTTTGAAACATATATTTCCTTTTTGGACTTGGATGGCGCTAAAAATAAAATAATAAATAAAATAAAACAAAACAAAACAAGAACTAAATTTTGATACACTCTACCACTGACAATTTTATCAATATATTTTTCTTTTTCAATGAATGTCTAACCCAAAATGTTCTTTTAGGAAACAGAAAGAAAATGGATAGGAAAAATACAGGAGACTATTTCTGCATTACACTACTTTCAACTGTTAGGAATGAGAAAGCAATCTTGTGGAAGAAATATTATAAAGGAAGTGGATATATACATACAAATTGTGTGCCTAGGTTTTTTTTTAATATAGCTTCTGGTAGATACAGAATGTAAAATAGAGTTTTTCTTTAAAAAAAAAAAGACTCAGAAGCTGAGATCAGCTCAGAAAAGTCAAGGAATGTTTTCACAAACAAAATTTGAAGAGAAGGTGCAAGGTGTAGGTGGGGAAGAAAAACCTGATAAAGAGCCAATTAAAATAATAGTCTTACAGTAAATAAATGATTAAATCCTCTTAAAAAAGCGTAGGATTCGTATTAGCTTTCTGAGCAAACTCAGGCAAGATAATGAAAAACTGTTTTTAAAATTTTATGTTTATATCTACGTGTCCATATATATCTTTTGCTTCAAAGTGATCTTT
Organism: Crotalus tigris; assembly: GCF_016545835.1. Taxonomy (NCBI): domain Eukaryota; kingdom Metazoa; phylum Chordata; class Lepidosauria; order Squamata; family Viperidae; genus Crotalus; species Crotalus tigris. The sequence continues at coordinate 107,674 of NW_024097050.1, read as the reverse complement.
CATTTTATGGATATTTTGAAAATCTCCTGTTTCTTTCCCAGATTCCAAATATTCCCTTTCAAATGTTGTAGATAATGCAGAGTTAACTTCTAGCCCTTCATTTGTTATGGGGTTCCCAACTTTTATTAGAATCTATCTAGTATGGACTACAATGAGCGATGATGAGTCCACCAATTACTGAAGGTTAGAGTTTGGTCAACCCTGACTCACATGGCTTTGAAAGACAAGTGGATACTGGGAAACCATTTAGACTGAAACCAACATATCAGAAGCCATATATCCCTGGACTGCCAAAGACTGATAATTTCTGCACATCTAGCTCCCTTGTGCTTCATGAAGAGGGAGGAAGCGGCCGCCGTCTCTTTTGAGCACTTCTCCCACTTTCTCTTCTGTAAGCTATGCAATTATACAGAAAATATAGTTGACGACTAATGAGTTGCCACCAGTGGTGTTACTTTAATTAGTTTATGGTGATAAAAAGGAATCTAAAGAAGGCTGCTGTGAAGATTTGTTATTTTAATTAAGGAAGTGAAGCAATAGAAAACTAGCATCAGACCCAATCCAATGTGCCAGCCTAAGCTGTGGTTTTAGCAGAATGATGGGAAGAAGGTGCGGAGGATAGAAGAAACATGAATGGGAGCATGGAATGTGATATCTCATTGCTCATAAAATACTCTATAGTAGTCTTCCACAAATAAGTGTGACTTCAATTCCCAGAATTCTTAGCTATTACATGAGGGGCATTCATGCAATGTAAGGTAAAAAAAATCAAGATGGCTGCCCCAATTGTGTGATTGAGGCCCTGCTGCCTTTTGACATGCCACATGTTGCGTCCCTCGCGAAATGGCAAGACACGAGAAGCAGTTGTAGTTCTCAGATTTGCTTTATTCTTCATTCAGCTTACAGATTGAATGCTCCGGCAACGCCCAAAACTCCCGGCCTCTTATATAGACCTTCCCCGGGTCAATGTGTTACTTTTCGCGCGCCAGCACCCGCGCATGCGCACAGGTGCTGGCGACAGCCTGTCTGGTCCCGGGCAGCCTGCACCCGCCTGGGACTGCCTGCAAACGCCCCGAGCCCGTCTGCAAGGCTCAGGATATAACACCACACATGAGGAACAAATGTACAAAGGGATGGGGCTTTGACTTTTTTTGGTATTGCTCCTCATGAATGGCCCTGCACTACATCTAGGCAGTCTGGGAGTTCAGAAAGTTGCAGATCTAATACTTCTGAAGGCTGTCAAGCTGTACTTTCTATTGAAGACAGGAAAATAATTTCAAATACAAATCCATAGGAATATTTATTGTATTTGATTTTTGTTTTTTGCCTGCTCTATTACGCAAAATAGAATATAATGAACTGAGGAAAGTCAGCCTTAAAATGAAAACAGATGATAATACAGCAGACCTAAGTTAAAAAAAAATCATTAAAAACCTGATTGGACCAGCCTAGATGAATGATGAAGGCATCCCTTTAATTAAATTCCTAGTGGAATAGGAATATCTTAAACTGATGCATAATGAGCATATATGAAGAAAGTCCCACTTGTTAGAGAAGAAAGATCCAGAAGGTAGCCATTTTATGTAGTGAAGGAAAAATAAAAGCCTTGTGGCACCCAAAAGAGATAGACATGTGTCTAAAATACAAGTCAGAACTTGGATCCAATCAATTTATACAACTGGTGAGAGACAGACAATCCAGACTTCCTGAATATTTGTTCTGTTCTTTTTTTCCAAGCCAACAGACTATTAAATATCCTTAAAACTACTGTTTCCAACAGGCACAGGACCTACATTTACTTCTTAATTGGAATCAGAGAAATATATCCACTAATTATTTCTTTCTCTGTCTCCTTGTAAATAAGCCCTGCACAACTTATAGAGACAACACTGATAAAATTAAAAATCTTTGTGGATGACAAAGGAACACCTCATCTGCCAGTTAGTGATTTGGTGGCCACTAGACTATGGGCAACTCAGGAACTGGCAGTAGCAGCCAAGTCTGGAATCGTTGGAAGTGCTTGGCAGTGCATCCTTCAGGGTGGCAACAGTGGTGAATTTAGGGTTTAAGAAATCAAAGCAAAACATTTGAGGGCCACCCAAGGTTCCTTGGCAGGCCACATACTGTGCAGACCTGCTCTAAGCCATCCAGTCTTAGTCACCCACTTTATTTTTCTCAAAATTAGTCCTTAAACCTGTTCCAAGGTCATATAACAGAAGTATACAGTACCCTGGGCTGATCTGCAGAGAGTAAGGAACAGGACCTTGCTGGAAGTACATGAGAACTCTACCTAAACCGAAGGGCTTGACATGTTATTTTTTTTTTAAGTCATGGGAAACAAGATCACATGTAGAACTGAATCAGGCAGAATCTTCATGGTTCACTGGAGTATAAGAAGGGGAAGGAAGTGCAGTGCAGTCACACTTGCAAGACTCTGTTATTATAGATAATCTCAATAAATGTAGTTTTAAGCCTTTCTGTTGATTTGATTTTCTGGTCAGGTCAGTGAGGCTGACAGTATCTGCCCCCCCCCCTACATCAGATTCTTCAGTGCCATCTCCAAAGTCTATTTCAAGGTTATTAATGTATTGTAAGTTTAATGCAGTGTTTCTCAACCTTGACAATTTTAAGGCATGTGGACTTCAACTCCCAGAATTCCACAGCCAGCAATGCTGGCTGTGGAATTCTGGGAGTTGAAGTCCACATGCCTTAAAATTGTCAAGGTTGAGAAACACTGGTTTAATGTAACAGGAGAAAATATTAAACAGCTGGAAAGCAATAATATGAACTATACACTTGATTTAATTACATATAAACTGAATTTAATCTTTGTTATAGCCCCAATCCTTTCCTCTTCCTTGATCCAAAGGCCTTAAGGGCCTTCCACCTCTCCAGGGTCCTGAGCCTTTTCTATTTTTATCCAATGGGAATATCCTAAACTGTCTTGCATTCATTTTCTTCTTTAGAATCATGGGTGTCAGGTACAATTTCAGTGAAAATTGGGTGAACAGACTTTCAACATGTTCCACCAAAAACATGGACAGGAGGGTCATACAAGGTCTGGAGGGTCATCTTCAACAAGTGGAGACTTTGTGAAAATGTGTGCACCATGATATTATAATGCAAGCTCTGCCCCCAATGTATTTGCATGCAGGGTTGCAGTGCATATATTATAATTTGCCCCCAAGGTCTCTCATAGAAAATTTCTCCAGGAGAAGGAACTATTCTCCCATCACTTTTCAATGGCAGGGCCTTTTTCAGTACATTTCTGTGAGTTGTTTCCTTTGGAGAAGAAAAAGGCAGGAGATTCAAACATTCCTCTTAACTGCAGAAGACCACCACACTCTCCTCCTCCTTTAAAAATGTCTAAAGCAAGCCCCCCCCCCTTTCAGAACTAATAGAAAAAAATTGCAGCAGGAATTCTGAGCTCTGAAATAGATGCTGGTAGGAAATGCTGCCAGTAAAATGGGCCGTGTGGGTATAAGCCTGAAACAGAATTTGTTCTTAATTGCATTTTATTTTATTTGTACACTATCCTTCTGACCACAAAGTAAGTTTCTTGGCTTTGAGATAGAATTTGCTTCAAGGACGATTACTTTGCCTATCTTTTTTAACACAAAATTATTGTTATCTGGAAGACCCATAAGGTCAAATTGCACCTCGGGAAAATACCAATATGATTGTGAGCAGGATTTCAGGTTTCAGATTAATGCTTCTCTTGGGGCTACTTAAATTCAGTATGTTATGTAAATTCCCATCGGAATTTGGCTATTCCTACTACATACAAATTGGAATTCTGAGCCATATGACTTCACCTTACTTACCTGGATATTTTCTCCATCAGTGTGATAATAGGGTCCTACAAACAAATCCTGTCCTTGCTTGAATTAAGACCACGTACCCCATCAGACTCTGAATATATCAAAGTCCATTATTTTCCTTGAGAAAGCTTTGGGATACAGCCTGTTTCAAGTGCCTGAAAGTATGCCAATTATAGCAAGGATTGAATGGAAATCTATAATAGATGTCAAGCTCTGTTGATAGCAACAGTTTGATATACTAATCTCTGCCTTTCTCCAGCAAACAAAGTATTGAATGGATTGGAAGAGAACTCTTTCAAAAAAAAAATGTTCCTTTGAAAGAAATTAACTCCTTTGAATTAAATCCAACTTAAGATTGTTACAGAGAAAAGAAAATGTAATGTTAAGTTCTGGAACTGGTGATTGGAGATATTCAAAGTTTTGTGCAAGAACACTAAATTGCATGGAAAAGAATATATAAGATCATTAACTCATTATATATTTGATCAATACTCCTGCTCACAATGTACAAAGTATACTTGTACATGGTATATTAAATCATGGTGCTCAGTGGGGCTTCCATTCAGTACAAGGTCTTTCACTGGACTTATAAGAAGCTGAACATAGAAACTTACATATGCAAAGGTTACGCTTTCCATTGGCAACATTTAAAGAAAGAATTGAGAACTATGTAAAGTCTGGAATTATAGAAGTCAGTGCACAAAATTCCATATCTTCTCCACCAATTACAAGCTGAGCCCAATGTCCCCTGAAATTTGGGTTGAGTTGCTTTAGTTTGTCCCCTGTGTGATTGTCTTTTGCTATTTCTGGTCAACGCTTGTAAATGTACAGTACTTATTTAATTCCTTTTTGTTACTACACCCATTACATCTCTTCCCCTTTCCTGATGCAACTTACTGAGTGACAGTGATGTGAATAGCAGCTGTTAGGTATCATTAGATGTAGAAACATTGCAAGTTTGCTACAGATAAAAGTAACTGCGGTTGCTCTCTGTGATTCCTCTTTGATGGATGATGATATCATGGGCAGCAGCTACTTTCTGCTTCTTTGCTTCGCTGGAGTATTCGGAAAGATATCAGTTGTGTATTAGTTCCTTTTTCTAGCATGTGCCATTCCAAATTTCCCCAGCTTTCCTCATCTTAAAGGATACTGTAGCTGTTGTGGGCTCCAAATAAATGAATGCTAACTGTTTCCATGCCTGGCTTGTGGGCTTCTCCTAGGCTTCTTGTAGGCCACTTGTAGAACAGAATCCTTTACAGACAAGCTCTGATGACACTGATTCTATGACTGCTTCAGGACAAACTTTCTGATGTTCCTACAAATCCAAGAAATGTGGGCTCCTCAGGTCTTCAGGCTACTGGAAAGAATGATCCTATAAAATATTTTAGAGTGGGAGATAAAAGTACAAAATGCAAGATTATTATCCATGTATGGAGCAGGATAAAAATGCAAGAAATGTAGAATACACAGGTATAGGTGTGAAGGTTTCACATACAGAGTTAGGCTACAATTTAGTTTGATGCCCACACAAATTCATTATAGGAAAGCTCACCCAGTTCTAATTCTGAGATGCTCATCTATTACTATTGACTGATGTTCACTGCAGGGCTAAATAATCTTCATTTTTATCCAGTGCAGTAGTATTTGTGGCTTTTGTTGCTTTCATCAGAATGACAAATGCAGTATTGCAATATCATACATTGCAGCATCTCTTTTTGGATCTGTGTGTGAGAGAGATATGACAATGTGCAGAGAAAAGAGGCAGGGCTTATGTTATGAGGGTGCAATATTGTTTCTATCACCCTGTCCCCTTGACTATGTCTTGTGCCAATATTTAGGTTTTTGCCAACTATCAAAGCAATTTAGATGCTTCATTGTGTTCTTTGGTTCCTTCTTTTTTTAAATAATACATATACATTGTAGGAAGATAGTACTCCCCCAGAGAAAGAAATATTTTGGGGGATATTAAAAAAGGCAGATTATATTTCCCTAAAGGAATAATGGAGAAGATCTTAAAAGGAAGAAGTCCCCCCCCCCTGTTTCTCTGCCCCAAGCAGAAACCAGGTCTGTAGAAATGCAGATTTGATAATCCTTTCAGAAAGACCAGAGCCAGGAAGCTTAGAGCTGATGGATTAGAAAGACAAAGATCCCCTAGAATCAACAACCCTTCAACCAAAAAAATCCAACACAGGATATAGTCATCAGCCACAGCCTCAGGGAAGTAGGATATGATCTTTGGGACATAATAGGATTAACCTACCACCATTCGAATACCAGAAAGGCACACTGAACCTCAGGTCAAAGTTCATGCCACAGGAACAACTCCAAACACAAAAGCCTCAGAAGGTATAAAAACCCACCACTCCCTCCTCTAATGATGGCAAACCTTTTAGAGACTGAGTGCCCAAACTGCAACCCAAAACCCATTTATGTATTGCCAGTTGCTGGGTGGGCATGGCCCACTGGGTGGGTGTGGCTATGGTGGTCACAGCAGACTGCATGGGTGTGGCCAATGTGGGCATGGCCACCTCAATATTGCTCTTGGGGAGGGATGTCTGTGGGGGCCTGGAAGGGTTGGGGGAGATCTGGGGGTCTCTGATGGGTGGGGCGGTGGGCAGGATGCTTGTCCTGCAGGATGAGGCAAAGTGAGGGAGGGGGCAGGGCAGGAGTTAGGGTTAGGCCACCGCTGCTTTCCCCCCAGGACAGAGCGCCCTGCCACTGCTCACCCAGTGGCAAAGGTGGAGTTTGGGAGGCAGCGGCAGGGCATAGCGTAGATGTGGCCCAGCAGTAGCAGCAAAGCTTGTCCTCCCCACTCAAGTGGCCACCAGTGGCTCCTCGGCTCCATCTGAGTTGGAGAAAGCAGAGATGCAGCAGCGGGATTGCTCTCAATAAGGCGGTGCACATGAGTGAGCAACACACCCGGCTCTTATTGTTTGAAAGCAATCCCACTTTCAACTTGGTTGGAGCCGAGGTATCCAAGCCACTGCATTGCCTGCCTTCCCGTCCTCACTTGTCTTGGGCCAGTGCCACCAGCAGCTTGCTCAGGTCCATTAGGCTGCCACCAATGAAAAGAAGAGTGGTGAGGTTTTGTGCCAGCCAGCCGGCCAGGCAAAGAGTAGGTCAGGGGATGGTGGCTGGATGGCTGGGGAGGGGGAATCATGGTTGCTTGGGGGGGGGATTTGCCAAGCCTCAGGGCAGCGGCATTGGTAACTCCCTCCACCCAGCCCATTTCCCCAGTTCCGTGACTAATAGCAGCTCCCTCAGTGAGTGCCCACAGCCCTCACCATCAAGTTTCCATTGCACAAGCTTCCTTGAGCTGAGGAGAAGTGTAGTTACTATGCCGCCAGGTGGGTCTGGTGGGCAGCATTGCCTTTCGCTTTTCCTGCTGTGGCATTGGCTGCTGGTGTTGCCCTCCTGAGAGGAGGGCATGGTGATTGAGCTATGCCACAAATGGGGATTGATCATCCCCCAAACCCCACCCACTGTCAAAGGAGGGGGAGGAATGAGGAGAAGAAAGAGGGAAATTGGCCGAGCCGGCCAGGCACCCTGAAAAAAGTGGAGTCTCTTTGCGAGCCTGCCTAGCCTGCATCAGCCTTGCTCTCCACAGCATGCTGCAGCTGATCTGAGGCATGGAGAGCACGGCTGATAGGTGAGTGCATAGCAGATGCGCACACAGACTCCACTGTTTCAGTGGCGCTTCTGATCAGCTGCAGCATGCCATGGAGAGCCTGGCTGATACGGGCAAGGCAGGAGTGCACACAGACTCTGCTTGACAGCAATGGATTTAGGGTTGCTGCAAGAAAAAAGTGGAGTCTGTGTGCTCTTCTTTTCTCCTTGGCATCAGCAGCCTAATGGACCTGAGCAAGCTGCTGGTAGCCCCAGCCCAAAGCACAGGGGGGAGGGGGAGGATTTTCGCTGCCAGACTCTTTAACTTCTTAAAAGTTTATTTGATGCAGAATGCATATCCTTCCCTTTCTGCATCAAGTTGAACAGTCTGGTAGCGAACATCCAATAGCGGGGAAAAAAATCCCAGTCTCATGCATAGGGAATCTGCACCGCCTACCTTCCCCTCCCCCCCGTGCCTCAGGTTGGCACTGCCAGCAGCTTGCACAGGTCCATTAGACTACTGCTGCCACCTGGAGGCCTGGCCATCTAGCACAAAGTAGGCAAAATGGCCAGCTAGCAAGCCCCATGTAGAGGTGGTAGAGCACGCCCACGCCCAGCAAGCCAAAGGCCACCCCAAGTGGGGAAAGCCAGATCCCCATTGGCACCAGCCAGGATTGCATGCTTCCCCCCTGTCTCTGCTAGGCCTGGGCAATCATGACGCAGATAGGGATATGGCTTTCCCCGCTTGGGGTGGCCTTTTGCCTGCTGGGTGTAGGCGTGCACCTCTATGCGGGCTTGCTAGCCTGCTGCTTTGCCTCCTTTGTGCTGGGTGGGCTGCTGCTCTGGGCAGTGGTGGCCTAATGGACCTGCACAAGCTGCTGGCAGCAGTAGCAGCCCGTGTGCCTACAGAAATGGCTCTGCATGCTGTCTGTGGCACACGTGCCATAGGTTCACAACCACAGCCCTGCTCCATTTGGTCAGCTTTCCCAGAGCCACATTTCTGTCTGGCTCTGGTCTTCAATAAACTACAACTTTCTTTCTAAAACAATCTCCAATTTGTATATTCCCAGCTTGGACTGGACCCTGATGAAGATTTTTCTTTCAACACCATAAAGAGGGAACAGAGAGAGTCAAGGAAGGGTTAAAGATCCATTATTTATCATTTTTATGGAAATAATCTGAAAATAACATTTCCTAGTCAGTTGGTTTTTTTTAAAAAAAATACCATTCTATACTGTACATTTAGAATGTTTTTAGCACAAGGAAATAGATCCTTGAGTGAAAAATATCAGCAGTTAAGTTAAATTGTCCCAACATGCCTTTCATATACAACAATACAAAAAAACACTTTATTTATGAAATGACTGAAATTAATTGCATTCTCCTCCTACTCTGACCTAATTGTAAGCTTTATTCATTGACAGTTAAAAAAACAGAAGTGGGAAAGATTATTGTATATAGTATAACTTCAAGTAATATTTCACTGGATTCATACAAGTTATGAAAATAATAGAACTCAGGGCATCACCAGTGTTAGTAATAAAGATATGAGGTTTAGTAGAATTGTTATTCAATCTGTACAAGAAATAAAAACCATCTCTGGAGAATACAATTATCTCTGTATTTTAGAGAAATGCTGTTTTAAAAAAGAAAGGATCCAAGCAAAATTAATTATTTTTAATCAACTGGATTTTGATGTAGGAAATTTATGCACAAACTTTCTCCATTAACAATAAGTGCTTATTGGTTAGATCTTGTCCAGCATTTTTGGGATATAGGGCAGCAATCAGAAAAATGAACCATTTAAATTGAGGATCATTAAAGACCTTTGGGGGGCAGGAAATGTGAAACTGCACATATTGAGTTCATTTCCCTCATCTAGGAATTTTTCTGGAGTCAAGCTTGGAAGAGATAATGAATTGAAAGTTTGATAAATCAAGCTTCCTGTTGAATTTAAGGGTGAATGCTATCAAAATGAATATTATTCCCAGATTAATTTATTTTCTGAGAGAAATTTCAGTTTATATATCTGGCAAATATGTGCAGAAAATAAATTATTTGCTTAGAAAATTTCTAGGGGGTTATTCAATTGTCATGTACTAAATACTGGATAATAATGCCTAAGAAAAAAAATTGGACTTTTTTTCCCATGCTGAATTGACTTTATGGGGAAACCCAAATTTAGAAATTGAGAAAAAGATGATGATATGGAAAAAAATGGATGGAAATGGGGATATCTATTTTGAATCAACTGATAGATGAATTTTATCATGGTCTGAGATAAAAGACAAATATCATATGCCAGGTGTATCCCAATGGCAATGTTTACAATTACATTTGATAACAACATTATTTAGTTCAGCAACATTTTCAACTTCTGATATACCTGAGATGCTAGAACTATTTGTTAAATACTTAAAAACACAACCCTATTAATTTTTTTATCCTTAAATCAATTCGGTATGCAGCTTCTAACAAATGAGTAGAATAAAGAATTAGAAGTTCCTATGTTGCCTAGACAATGAGAGAATGTTTTAATTTTTATACCAACAGTGTGAGTGGACCGTAAGCTATGATTTATAATATTTAGAATGTATTGGATTCCATTTTGTCTGTATAGAAAAGGATTGTTTAGGGTAGCAATTTATTAGAGATATCACAAGAACAATGCTTCTTTAAAACAGATGTTTGCACAATGTCCTATAAACAACTTTTGGGACAAAGTGGTGGACTACATATATGTGATTATGTGACAAAAACTATTTTTTTTTTCAGAGGATAATATTCTTTTGAACTATATACCTAGTACTTGGAATTTGAAACTGAACAATGTAAATGTATTCTCCATGCCCTTACAATGGCCAAAAGATTGATATTGCAGCATTGGGAAGATAAATATATGGCCATTTTCACTCAATGGATTGAGGATCTGATTGTACTTGCTACCTGTGAGTGGATTGCCTATAGACATAAAATTTGAATGAATGATGAAATGTGGGACTCATTTATATTAAATATACTAGGTTAAAAATGATATGTATCTAAATGTATTAGAAATATATATGTATTTGAATAATAATTGCACTAAATAACTATAGGTAGAATTGTAACTATTGTTAAAATAATATATTACATTTTCCTTTGTTGTATTTTACTTCACTTTCTCTTGATTTTGAAGATATGGATTTATAGCTATTGGAATGGATGTCCCATTCATGGTTTTGCTTCATTCCCATATGTTTTTTGCTGCAACACAGCAATAAATTTAAAGCAAAATCCACAAGCATCCAGCTGACAGATTGATCAAACTCATCTCTAACCATGAAGTGAATTCTTGTCGTGGATTTTCTTTTTCTACAAAGAGTTGCATTTTTTCAATACGTTTGTTCCCTTTGATGTCTGCATCAGTTTGCATTTTTTAAAATAACCATGAAACTTGATATTCAGTTTTATATGCGTATGAGACATTTTGCCACACTAGTTTTTCCCCTTAACATTCTTTTTTTGTGTACAAATATTTTTTATTGGATTTTTCTTAGTGTAGACTTTTTGTAAAATAAAATATTTTTTTAGAGAAGACAGGGACAGGGTAAATAAAAAGAATAATGTGTATTTCTTTGGGATGTGCATATTAGATAGCTGATTTGAAAATATATATAGGTAGTTCTCAACTTGTGACCATAGTTGGACAGGAACTTCTGTCACTATATTCAATTATCATTAAGTGAGTAGTGCCCAGTTTTATGACATGTTTTGCTGTGGTTGTTAAGTGAAACCAGCTTCCCCCACTGACTTTGCTTGTCGGAAACCAGATGGAAAATTCACAAATGGCAATTATGTGAACTTGTGATGATGCAGCCATCATAAATAAATGCCAGTTAACAAGCATTCACATTTTGATTGTGTGATTGTTGGGACACTGCAACAATCACAAGTGCAAGAACCAGTTACTTTTTTTTAGGCCTGTAGGAACTTTGAACAGTTGCTAAATGAATATTCATAAGAAGAGGACTTTCTGTAATAGATTTCTCCTTGTCCACATCATGTTTTTGATTTCACGGGTCAACTTTTCAGCTTTTCCTTCAAGAAAGGAATTTCTAAGCCATTGGATATGTAGTATTCCAAATATTTAAATAGAAAGATCTGCATGGCTCTGTGGCCTCCACAAAAGCCGGTGAAGCGCCAGCTATAAAATAGGGGAATTTGCCAGAAATAAGAGCTGTTTAATGTTTTAATTAGCAACAATGGAACGATCTGAACCTGGGCTGCTCATTTTTGCTAGCTCTTTTGGAAAAACAATGCACTGTTTCGGCAGGTATACTTACTTGACCCCAATCTTTACTTGCCAGAAGTGGTGTTAATTGCTTGACACTGGAAATATCCTTCCTCAATGACAACTTAGAGCATTTTCTCTCAGAATGAAATAAACAAGTTGCTGGAGAACATCCTGCTACACAAGCCAGAAAGGACATAGATTGGAAAAAAAAATGCTGGATTAATCCTCTCTCTCCCTTCAATCAATTGACTGATGAGAACACACAATAATGTTTGCATACTAAGTCAGATATTGATCCATGGAGCCTAGTTTTGTCAACACAGATTGGTTTTTGGGACGTTTCTTTTCTCGAGCCCTACCTGGAAAAACGAAAGACTGAACCTGAACTTTCTATATCTAAAATGTGAGAACCGATCAATTTACTGAAGTGTGACGATCAATGCCACCAATCTGGGGGTAGTGGTGTTTTACAGTGCAACTTTGGCATTTATCCCAACCCATAAACATACTTTTTAGTTTAGGATATTGTGCATCCTTCTCTATTGTTCCAATTTATTTCACATAGATTAAATCTACATACAGTTCAAGTCATATCTGAATCATGCCACTACTTGACCCATTTCTAAGCACATCAGAAGTTGATCTCACTTTAAAGGAGATTATGCATATACCCCCACCAGCTACTCTCTGTATCTGGGAAGAATCATTTGGTGAGTAAGTGACCAGAAGTTGCAGGCGATCTAATCTCTCCCTTCAGTCTCAGTGTTTAACATGTGAACCATGAGCCAGATAGAACTTCCAAAATCATATTCTTAGTAGATCTACAGAGTTCACACCCATGCAGCAGAAATATTTCATTGATTGTTTGGGGGAAAGAAGTATAACTGCTCTTTCCTCTCTTCTTTAGATTATATTACTCAAATAGGACCCAGTTTCTTAAACACATGGAGCTCTGAAATATTCTGAAAAATTAGTTTGCTGTTTTTTGCCATCACAAATGTTGGTAAACAGTAAAAGCAGCAGGATGCCAATAGTTTGTATTAACATTAACAATATGTTCCTTTCTATGGTGCTTAAATAATTTTAAACTGGGGCTAACAGTTTATCAACTTGAGAAAATAGATTTTTCTGACATTTTTATTTGTTCATGTACAATAGGCTCTTTAATGTGTGGGCAGAAAATTTGCCTTCAAATGTAAAGGCTGTTACCACTATTGGACATAAGCTAAAGAAGACAATCCAAACCAAAGGGAAAATAACCAACCAAAGTATTTGTTTGAAAGAGCAATGGCACAGAAAATTGTCTTTGCTTTTTGCCATTGCATCTGTGGGTGTGGATGTCTCTGCCCATGCCTCTCTTTCTCTGTCTGTATGTGTATGGGAGTGCTGGTTTTGATCTGTAGAGAGCGATGAGAATTAATAAAGGTCCACATGTTTATTAATGACAGAGATCTGCAATAAAAAGTTGATTTGCAAGTTCATTAACTTCCCTTCTGAGCTAAGTAATATTATGCAAAGCACTGAAAGAGAGTAAGAAGGACTGAATAGAAGTTATTGGAAAAAGGAAATAAAAGCAAGCAAGAAGAAATTTAACTAAGCCCCCAAAGAAACTTAACAAGAGGAATACTTAGGGTTTTCGTTCTATGAACAGTTAAGGAGTGAGGGTCAGTGAGCAATCTTTCCCAGTTTTGTCTCCAACATTGTGGAATACCTTATCCTCTGACATTTGGATGGCCCCCATCAGACTGGCTTTTTAGAAAGCCCCCAAAACAATTCCCTTCTGAGAAGCATTTGAGAAATGATGGGGCTCCATTCCCTTTTTGTGGCAGTTGTTGCTATTTTCTGGTCATTAGATTATGAATTTTACAGAGATGTGGAAAGTCCTGTTTACTGATGGCTCTAGCTTTTAGTCTGGTCCACTTCCTTGAGTCAACGTGATGGGACACTTTATGTAACAAAGAAACAGATCTACTTTATACCAATACCATCCAGCCTTCTTCTTTATGCATTTTGGTCCTTGCCAGCTGATCTTGCTTCCCAAGGCCAGGTGCATATGCTGACTTTCATTCTTTAAATGTCTCACTGTTCTCATTATTTCTCACCAACTCCATCCAACCACAACTTTGGGACTTGTTCTTCTAACCTATTCATCCTTCCTCCATATATTTGGTTTGCAATGTGATCATCATTCATTCAGTGAGTCAAACTATTCAATGTACTTCTTTTATGCTGATCAGTCAATTTTGTATTCACTTCACATTCATTTATCACCTATTCATTTCTGAGCTCTTTTTTTCTTCTTCTTTTCATCAGATTTGAACTTTTCACTGCATTATACAGTCAAAATCTGCTGCAAATAATTGTTTCTTAGACAAAATCACACCACTGTGTTTGTACAAATGCACACACGTACAGTACATATTCAAGCAGCACAATTCTAATATCAACCATAAGCATTCTTTATACTTTTATCTCTAAATACATAAATCAACTTAGGGGACATTACGAACTCTAATGCTAGTTTTGTATAGTGTCAAATCCTTTGCTAAGCATTCCAAGTATTTTTATGCAACCTTCACATTCAACTAAGATGATCAGGGGCCTGGAGACTAAAACATATGAAGAACAGTTATGGGACTTGGGCTTGGCTAGTCTAAAGAAAAGAAGAAATAGGGGAGACATGAAAGCAGTGTTCCAGTATCTGAGGGACTGCCACAAGGCAAAGCGGGCCAGGTTGTTCACCAAAGCACCAGATGGAAGGATGAGAAATAATGGTTGGAAACTGATCAAAGAGAGAAGCAATCTGGAACTGAGGAGAAACTTCCTGACAGTGAGAATGATCAACCAGTAGAACAGCTTACCCCCAGAAATTGTGGGCACTCCATCACTGGAGATTTTTAAAAGGAAACTAGATAGTCACCTATCTGAGATGGTATAGGTTCTCCTACTTGAGCAGAGAACTGGACCAGAAGACCTCCAAGGTCCCTTACAGCTCTATTTTATTCTATTTTATACTGTTGTTACTACATACATGTTCCATCTTTAATGCATTCCATGCTGTTCAGCATTCAACTGCATTCAATATTAGCATACAATGTTTAAAACTATCCACTTTTCATATGTTTTCTTTAAATCAACAGATGGTCATAATTTTCTTTCTCACATACCTATGTAATAATACTAATACTAATACTAATGATGATGATGATGATGATGATGATGATAATAATACCTTGGAGGTCTTCTAGTCTAATCCCCTGCTCAGGCAGGAAGCCCTATACCATTTCAGACAAATGGATGTCCAGTCTCCATTTCTCAATGACCTGCCAAAATGTACAATTCTCACATGAATACCCCCTGGCATAGCTCTGCAGTGCCCTTCCCAGATTTTAGTCATTATCACCTTTCATACCCTGGTCTTAACCCTAACTTCATCCCAGGCAGATTTAGCAAACTGATCTCAAAATATATTTTTCATAAGAAAGCAACAATAGCATTTTTACATTGCCAGACGTGGATGTGGCCTTCACACACGTTAAATAAATTGCAGAGACATCCATAAGCAAACCACAATCTGTGTTTAGCATTTCTCCATTAACACCACCATCTACAATTTTTCAATATGATTATGGCATTTATGACTCTTTTTTTATAATTTATTTTTTAGGTGCTATCATTTATCCCATTGTTATCAGTTCCACTCTTCAGCATTTTACTATCTTTAAATATTTCTAGCATCAACAGAGAGGGAGGGATACGACACCACCTATCTCCTGTCTATAACACAGTCTTTTCAGCAGTTCGAAGAAGATTCCACTCCAATTTGCACTCTGATTCAGGTGACCCTGAGCACACAGATAAACCCCTAAGTGGCCTCAACAGTTCTCAGACAGAGTGCTAATGAGCAGATGACTGCAAATAAATATAATCCTTCCATCTCTCTCCCCTCCCCATCCCCATCCAGCCAGAACTGATGAAGCTTCTTGGATAAGAAGCAAAATGTATTTTTGTTCCTCAAGGAAAAAACATAGTCCAGTTGCATTTTGAGACAACCATGACCTGGATGACTAAGAATCTCCATGGACACTTCTGGCATTATTTCATTTCTATTTCATTTTCTAGTTGTGGCATCATCTTTATCCTTTATTTGATCCAATCGACTGGTGATGCATTGTGTAGCCATTTTCACCTACGTAACCCTTCCTCAATGTTTTTATTTCCATCAAAATCAGTCAGTACTTTTTCTGCTTCTTTTAGACACAAACCCAGCTGAGGGACCTTGGGCCAGTCACTTTCTCTCAACCCCAGGAAAGAGGCAAAGACAAACCACTTCTGAAAAACCGTGCCATAAGTAGTGCAGGAACTTGTATAGCATTCTCTAAAAATGGGACATGATTGAATGGGGAAAAAAAATCCTTCACTACATTTTACCAAGATATGTTTTTCTTTACATACAAATTATACAATATGTTTCTCATTCATACTTGGCAAATTCTTTGTATGCATTTTCATTTTCATCCATAGCTTCTTTCACTTCATCATTCAATGAAGCATCATTTTTCGCAATTCTCATTAGTTTAATTCCACTGAAGGCATAGTGGCTCAGTGGCTTAATGATACTGGAAAAGGTCTCAGCTCTGGTGGTTCAAGCCCAAGCACTTTGTGGCAGGGTGAGCTCCTGTCACTCACTCAGCTTCTGTCCACCTAACAGTTCGAAAGCATGTTCTATGTAAATAAATAGATACGTACCACTTCCACTGTTTGCAAGGCAGCTCTAGGAAGGGAGGTGGCCTTAGGTGATGCTGAAGGAAGAGCCACTCACCTTTTTTTTTTTTTGGTGCGAAGCCAGCTCGCCCTCCTGGGGTGCATCTTGGGAAGCATGCAAGTGTGTCCTATAACAGAGATGGTATCTTGGCAAGCCAAACTACTACTCTGCAATAGCATCATGGTCTCATGAGATAGGCACCTGCCACATAACACCCCAGACTTAACAATTGTCGATAAGAAAGATAAAAATGTCTGGATAGTGGATGTAGCAGTATCTGGAGACAACAGAATAGAAGAGAAAGAACTGAAGAAGATAACAAAATACAAATAGAATATTTCTATACAGAATGTAAATAGAAGTAGAATGACTGTGGCAAAAGCAAGCAAAGGTAGTACAAACAGTAATAGGCACCTTGGTGCAATCCCAAAACAACCATTGGAGCACCATTTGAATACCAGTGGCACTGACAAATTCACCATCTGTCAGTTGCAAAATGGTGGCATTACTTGGAACAGTTTTACACATTTTACACATTCATGAAGCCTATAAAAAGTTTGCTGAAAATATGTACTTTTAAAAAGATATGTAATTTCTACTAGGTATGAAAACAACCTCAAAACTTTGTACCTCAATGCATTTCATTAATGGCACAATAAGCTTATTATTTCTTTCGAGATTATTCAGTGTAGGTTCACACCTGCATTCAGATTGCCATCTTCTTTTGGGGAGAAAAAAATGAGAACATTCACTAAATATTTCCTGTCTTGCATGTGTGAAATTTCTGCCACTTATATAGAAATTCTGAAGGGCATAAACACAAAATCTTAGATCTGGTCTCCAGCTGTCTCATGTAATAAACCTCTGGAACTAGATGTTGCACCCACTCTATTCAAAACTAATGCTACAGATTATTTTAAATGCTATAATATATTATATATACTACATTGTCAGTCAACCTGCCTGTCTCTTTGTCTCTAAATGGTCTTATGGTGGAAATTAAAGAAACAAACTCCTTGGGTTTCAATATCGGTACTCTTGGAACAAGATCAAAGAACAAATAACATTCAGAATCTGTTGAAGGACAATTCTGTGAAGATGATCTAGTCAAACCAAATTGACAGGCTCTCTATTTCATGATCTGCTTCTGGCTTCAGTTCTTCTGAGGAATGACTGCTCCTTTTCTTTTGTTGCCATTCTTTGTTCACTAAGCCACTGAGAATCTCAACACTGAACAGCTTTTCATCTGTGAGCATGTAATGTTCATTTAGTTCTGTCAGTTTCATTAGCTGCCATGCACATATAAGCTGGCATCTAAAACTTTCTTTGTTCAAATGATACGCTATGTGTGTCACAGTCTGTTTGCTAATTTAAGCCAGATCACTGCTTCTTTTTTGACAGCAGCAACAACTTGGGGGACAAATTGCTAGCCTTCCCAATGGATAGCTACACCAACAAAGATATTTTAAGATCACTCTTAAAATTCCTCTGTGCTGATGCAGTATGATGTTGACATTTCCAAGAAGTGTATGTGTGTATAAGTAATATGTATGTATATGGTGAAAGATGCTTCTTTGTAACATAGATCCTATAGTGAAAGCTGAAGCTGCTTTTTAGCACAAATATTATCTTGGGTTTAAGAAGCAATTTCCCTAATGAATCTGCAATGGAGAGTTTCAGAGCGACTCCTAATGGATCCTTGTAAACACCTGAGTCCAGTATGAAGAACAGAGAATGTAGCATTCAGGCACACATATGTCCCTATTCCCATAAAATAAATACTTTATGTACTGTAAAAATTTAACATTCAAGGAGAACAGTGTCTTTCCCCGTTAAGGTGAGTTTATGTATGCAAAATGTTTATTTACATATTTGGTACAGAGGAATAGAGAGACAGGTGATCACATGATCTTCTACCAGGTGTTTAAAATAGTATCTCCTAGATACATCCTTTTAAGAAACCATTTTCTTACAAAACAAATAAATAATACTTGAGGTGCGCTTAAATCATTACAGGAGATTTAAAAATATTTAAAGCAAGAAGTTAGCCATGGGCATATTATGTTAGGTGTAATATATACAAAGGCTCCCTCATCTCAAAGATGAAGCCATCTGTTTCACTTAAAAAAAGGTGACATATCTGGACCATGTATCCATCAAATCTGGCATAAGTAATCCATTTGTCCTGGCTGTTTCTTTACCAGTATGGGAGGTTTGACTGTGCACAACTGCCACTTCAAGATTGAACATGGCTGTGTGCTCGCTTTGGCAGCACATATACTAAAAAAGATTGAACATGGCTGTATTTTTTCCTTGGGCTCTCTAGTGTGACTTAGCTAGTGCCCATAACAGACATTTAGACCATGGGCACCAATAATTCTGGCTTTTTCCTTTGTCCTTGCTCTTCAGAGGCTACTGTTTCATCTATCATCTTTACTCTTTGTTGAAATGTTTGAAAATTTTATCATTCCATACTGTTAAAAAGAAGGATGACACAAAGGAGCCCTTTGAAATTTTCTGGCTGCAGACAATACAATTTTCCAAATACTATAATTGCAATTATAGTAATAGAGACTCCCCAGAGTCTCAGCAACAAATTCTAAGCACTACTATACCTCAGACTCATTCATCAACTTTAATGCTAATATCTTGCTTTTTCAAATGTTTATATTTCAATGTCATATCCACCCATTCATCTTTTATTTCTTGCATCATCATCCATCATTATCATCATCATCTACAAAAGTCTTCAAATAGCACTAGAATTAAGAAAGCAAAGACAGTACCAATAGGAATAGGTGCCTTGAGTGCAGTCCCAAAACATCTGAAGCACCACTTGAACACTATTGGCATTGACAAACTCTTCATAAGTCAATTGCAGAAGGTAGCTTTACTTGGAAATGCTTATATCCTGCAATAACAACTTTAATACTGTCAAATAACACCTGTCCATCAGAGCCTTGGGAAAGACTCAATAAATAGATAAAAATGCCAAATTCAGTCTAAACATCTGGCTGACTCTGTGATAAACCATGATAAACCCTTGAAACCAGCAGCTGATTTTATTCACAATTTTTTCTCATATTTTTGATTTACTACTCAATTTTCTGTAATATATTTTGCTTGAGAATCACCGTGACATGAGGAAATTAACTAACTAACTAACAAACTAACAGAACCACCCCGGTATAGGGTTCATTATTTTATTCTTATTTGTATCTATTAAAACATTCCTCTAAAACCTGTGTTAGATTGCATCCAGAAACCTATTGAATCAATGGATACTGTCAATACTGTTATTTATGCTATCGCTGATCCACTTCAGTTTTACAGGTAATTATAATGAAGTGATGAATTAAGGTGGCTGAAGCAGGAAGGTTCAAAACTTGAGCACTGATGAAGAAAGATCCTCAAATGATCTACTTGACTGCAGTCTGAGTTGTATGTAAGGACCTAAGTTGCCATGGTAATGGTAAACTGTCATTCACTTTTTTAATGGTATGATTTGTTTCAGTCAGGACAACAGAATGTTGAGGATAATGAGCAGTTTAATCAAGTTAGGCTAGATGTTATCTTGAAAACCATAAACAGAGAGAAACAATAAAATGTAGAATGCCACTGATCTATGGTTTTATATGTATATAATTACACATAGTTTAGAAAAGTTTGTCAAGATTCAAGTTTTGCTAACAAGGATAAATGTATCTCAGTCTGAAAATTCCTTCCATTCCTGACATCTAGTTTAGATGGAAATGTCTACCCTTGGCAGCAAGATTGCTCTATGCACAAAAGTGGAAGGATGTCTCGATTCCTACCATGGATGAATGGTTACAAAAGCTGATGGAATTAGCAGAGACGGCCAAGTTGAGTGTGCTGATAAAA
This sequence comes from Crotalus tigris, assembly GCF_016545835.1. NCBI lineage: Eukaryota > Metazoa > Chordata > Lepidosauria > Squamata > Viperidae > Crotalus > Crotalus tigris. The sequence continues at coordinate 87,324 of NW_024097050.1, read as the reverse complement.
GAAAAGGACATAAGTACTTTTGTTTCTACTTGGAAACCGCTTCTGGACTTCGTGCTTGAGGTGGAAAAAAACAATATCATGATTTTGGGTTTTACCGATTAGACTGATTTATCAATATAGAAATGGCCAGTAGTGCATACTACTGTAGAAATGTAAAAAGTTGAGATTTGATTTTAATGTCTGATTTTACTGCAACAGAGTTGAAAGTCAATGCCTTTTGTTTCTCCCCCCCTTTCTTCACACCTTTTTTGTTTTCTCTTTTTCTACTGTTATCCCTTACTATTTGCTTTTGCATTTTCACATTTTATGTTATAAATGAATAAAACTAAATTAAAAAAGGAAATGTCTGTCCTTGAAATTATTTTTCTCTTAAAAAAACAAAAGCACCAAAACAACGAGCCCAAGCTTCTTAATTTTCTAAACTTTCCTTTGATTTGCCATAGAAAATTTGATGTGCATGTTCCACATTTTTCTAAATTTGTTTTTGCTCTATATAAGCAAAAAGTCAGTAAACAGTAAAACCTTTCATGAACCTTTGTTAATCAACAGAAGAGGCAAAAGTGCTGATGAGTCATAAAATGGTTAACTATTTAATTTGGCATCATGATATATTTGTGGCCAAGATATGCAAAGAGATTCTTGGAGGAACTTCTAATAATATTCTGCATTAAACACCATGTGCCTTGGATGTGTGCATGTGTGCAAGCACATGTCTTGAGCAGGCATAAGAAATTAACTAGTCTTATGAACTAAAACTGCAAGCAGAAATGTTGTGTTTAGGTGTCTAGGTTTTACACCTTCATTTATGCCTTTCTTCATTTTCTATGTCAGCTTGGAGGCAATTCTCCAGGCTGGCTGGGGAATCCTAGGAGTTGAAGTCCACAAGTCTTAAAGTTGTCAAGGTTGGACATCCATGGCTTACACAATTCTCTAAGAGCTAATTCCAGGAGAAATGAGGCTGTAATTCTCTGCTCATTTACCTGGGAGTACATTTTACCAAATTTGATTCACCAAGATTTGATTGGTGAATGTTGAACTTGTTACTCCACTCCCAAATAACAGATGCTAATTTTATTTCATTTGTTGAGCTTGGAAGTTTTAGTCTGTTGACATGTATGATACAGTGGCTGCCCTTTGATCATGAAGCAGTCTAATGAATCAATCAAAATCAAGCACTCTCTTCAGAGACCATAATCATCCACAGTGAAACAGAGTTGTGCTATTGATCTTTTATTAATCTAATCTTCCCTTTAGCACCAGCCTATCATTAAATTCTTTCTATCACTTGTCAAACTCCTACCCTACAGCAATGACAGCTGGAGCCATTGTTATTATATTGACAACATTCTCATTAAACAGTTACATTACCATACATTATCAAAATACAATCACTGCCAATGTGACAGTGGGCTCAATTGATGTCTTTTAGCCAATTGCTAAAATGCCAACATGATTGTTCCTCTAGTTCTATGGGAACAATGCTATCAGATAATGAAATATATCAGACAACATCGCTGTTATTATTTTTTTTAGCCATGGCAGTCTACTTTAGCGTTGGAAAATTAGTTTGCTATAAAAATGCAAGGATTCGCTGACAGTGAGTAACCATTCTCATTCTCATGAATTTGGAGAGGGAAAAAATCTAGTTTTTTGAAAGCTGGGTTTTGAAAGAATGGCTAACAAGGGAATGGAGAAGGCTGAGAGAAGACAATCTATAATTTCCATAGTTTTAAGTATGCATAGTTCTGAACTATAATAATAATTGTCAGGGACCTAATGCTTAGTCCTTATTACCATTCTTTTTCATTTCCCTGAAACAAATTCTGATGGCTAAGGAACTAATTTAGTTTCTCTACTTCTGGCTTTTGCCAATACTATTGTCCTCAACACACAAGAGGTTAGACTAGGTTAAAATGAAGTTAGGTAGTTCATAAGTTGTCATATGCTGGGCAAACCAGGCAGATACAATAAACTGTAATACGGTAATTTAATCTGGGATTTGTATATAATCTGGGTTGTATTTTGTTAAGGCAATTTTGAGTTTAGCAATCCAGCCACTATAATAAACAGTAAGGGTAAAAATTTTGTAATAAACAGAATTTGAAAGTGTAATATAATTAAAACACAAGAAACTATAAATCCAGTTTTGACTGTAGCTATTGGAACACGTGACCATGAGTCCATCTTTAAAAAAAAAATAAAAAAATACAGTCCTCTATTATTTATTTTCAGATCTAGCATACTGTTCATGTATGCATACAGTAATCATGTAAGAAACTCACTTTAATGAATGGACAATAATACTGTACACTAGAAGCTAAAGAAGTAAGCAAAAATGTAAGTAAAATGCTATCCAGCTGATATGCATATTCAGACTTATTCTGAGGCCTGTGGAATAATATACAGTATTGCATTGTCTCTCATACACACATATAGAGGGCCTTTAGTTTTTCTCCCACTTCTCAGGATTCACTGGGCAACTAGGTGGATAAAACTCTTCAGAGGGATAATTGGGTTGGGAGTGGGTGCATAGGAAAACAGTGAGAGAGAGACAAAGAGTTTCAATTATTTAAGACTGTGAGTTTTTAAATATCTCAACCAATTCTTTCAAAGCCAATTTTGTAAAATTAGATATAATGTGCATATTTTCAGGTCACACAAGTTAATTACTCTCCCTACCCCTTATGTGTTATTTTGTCAAATAGGGCTTCAAAATGACAGAAGCGGTGAACTATCAGCCTTACAAAGCAGTCCACACAAGAAGCAGAAAGATGAACGAATTCTACTTTATTCTAAGGTTACATTAACTAGAACCTTGCAAGTTTGAAAGTTTATCTCTTCGACCCCTCACCTTTACAGCTTAAGAAACTAGATGGGTCCTTTCTAAGATGTTTGCCATGGCCACATTCCTTCGATGCTACGTTGCTGGTTGCCTTGTTGTTGCTGCAGTTCTTCATCTGTCTTCCTAAGACATTCCCACATACCTTTACATAGACTAATATATGCTGTGAATGGAACTCAGCCCAGTTCTAGGGCTATTTTTCACTTCAGGAATTTATATTTAGTAAATGAATAGTAGGTGATGTTTTGACAGCATTGCAGAGAATATGGGGACATCTTGCAAATGTAAGTACTAACATGGCTGGGAGGAAAGAGGTAAATGACACAACATAATTCTACCAACTATTATTTTCAGCTGAACTCTGACAGAAAATTAAGATGCAATTCTAACAAAAGACATTTTCTCCATAAATAGAATATCATGGAAAAAAACAGGACAATTTTTAAATCTTTCAATTCACCCCCATGTGGTCAGAAATAAAAAGTGCAATAAATATGTTAAAGAGGGCTAATGAGTCCCAAGCAACCAAGTTCTCATCTTTGGAAGAGTTTTTTAGAATGTAATGAGATAATTACTGCTAATTGGTATAATGGGAGGAAAGAATATGATGGGTGTATAAGAAGAAAATAAGTTCTAACAGCATGCTAAATCTCTGCTACTTAATCAGGCACCATGGGGGATAATATATAATTTGCCATGCAGCGTGGCAAACTTCTAATGTTTTTAGTTTGCAGCTTTTGCTTTTAGTTTATTGTTTAGCACAAAGAGATTTAGCCCCTTCACCTGACAGGCAAAGTTATTTTTGCTGCATCCATTGTTTAGACTCAAAACTAATTTAACATGTTTCACATGTTTTTATTTTATAGGAGTCCCTGCAGATTTTACTCTATTAGTCGTTGCTGACTCTAGGGAGTGGCGCTCATCTCCAATGGTTTCAAGGCCACTGAGCCAGGTTGTCTGAAGACATTCCTGTGGTCATATAGCCAGCCTGATGCCACAGAGCACTGTTATCTTCCCACTGAAGTGGCACCTATTTATCTACTTGGATCTGTATGTTTTCAAACTGCTAGGTTGGCAGGAGCTGGGGCAAAGACAGGCGTTCACCCCATTGCAGTGAGCTTGGGTCTTGAACCTAGGCTGCCGGCTTTTCAGCTGACAAACTCAGCATCTTAACTGCTGAGCCATTGCACCGCCCTCTTTTGTTTTATACTTCACACTATTTTTATTTTTAAGCAATATTGCACAAGAGTAATGGTGAAAATAGAAATGGTGACTGTAGTGTAAAAATGAGCATGAGTCCATTAGGAATTATATTCACAGGAAGACTTTGCATTTATATAAAAGGACATAGCATTGCCCGGCACATGTACCATTAAGATCACAGATTCCCATGTTAGGGGTTCTCCCCCAGGGATGTTCAAATATTTATACAAAGCATTACAATCTATTTCTTTGGGGTTCTCTGACATCAGTGCACAATGTAATCCAAAGGAAAAAAAGGGAGGGAAAATGGTGTGAATTAGGAAAGCAAAGATAATGCTATTTTTTTTGGGGGGGGCTGGTGTATTTTATTGGAAGCATAAATACATCCCCTCTTCTTTGTACACATGGTGAAGAGTTTTAAATACCCTGTTCTTCCAACTGCAAGCCCTGTAAAGGAAAACTACTGGTTTGCTACTTAACCCACTGCCCTAAGGTGATTTTTCCTAGGATGCCAAAAGATCACAGGCCACAAGCAGAGCAAAGCTGCTGAGGCTGGAAGTGCTGGCAATCCTTTGCCCACATTTGGGAAACACACAAATGACACAAATCATTCTCCCTCCCCCCCCCTTGTTCTTTCATCTGCCACACCCCTTCTTTGTTACTGTATTTGAAGGTGATAAGAAAATTAATCAGGGAAAAGATGACCTGATTCAGAAATTCAAATTTTAATCCTCTGGGCATTATGCAAGGGTTAGATTAAAAAAAGAAAAAAGAAAACAGAAGAATCTATTTCCTGATTTTTTTAAAAAAAAAATTAGGTCTCTAAGTACATGACGTTTTTCATGGAATTGAAATTATGCAATCTTATTCCCATAATAATGAGGCCCAAGGAATATTTGGAGGGTTTTTTTAAAATGTTGTGGCATGTATAAATATCTGGTGTTTAGAGGAACCTCCATACATATCTAGTCTAGTGACTCCTTTTCTCTAACTCCTCTAACCACACTGGTGATCTAAATGAAAAGAAAGAGTCTTTTGTACTATACTGCTTTGTACTGTTATCCACCATGGAGAAAATATATTGGTATGAATTTTGCTGATCCTACCTGCTCCAATTGCCCTATCATTCATCTTACATCTCTCCAGAATGATGGGTTGCAAAGTCTAACAGAATGTATACATAGTGAGGTGGCCCAAAAAACATTCTAACACCAGTATATATAAGGACCGAGGGCAGTTTCTGTCATGGGTTGGAAACAAGAGGAAAGCAACATGGTGTTGCAGGGAATATAGATCAAAGTGGTCAAAGTTCAAAGTCTCCCTGCTTACAGTGCAATCAATCATGGCAGGGAACTCTACATGTGATCACTTAAATGTTAGGTAGGGTCCCCACTGCAGATGATTAAACTCTAAGGTCAGCAGAGCAATAAGAAAAATAACAGGCTATTTTGTTCAATAAGAATATAGTAATGCTTTCTCCCTCACATATTGGATAGTAATGCCTGAAAATGATGCATAATAAGAAGAATAGAATAGAATAGAATAGTTCTTTATTGCTAAGTGTGATTGGACACACAAGGAATTTGTCTAGAAGCCTAAGCTCTTGGTGAACATACAAACAACAAAGTGGTAAGTCATAGATCATAAATCATAAAATGCAATCATAAATCATAAGTTACAAACAACAACTAATAAATCATAATATACCTATAGAAGAAGGGAATAGGAAAGATGAGAGGTGAGAAAGATGACAAGATGACAAGGATAACAGCAAAACAATAATAATAACTCTACCAGAAGAGACAGGTCTCAGCAGAAGAGCCAGACAAAGTGTATCAATTAATCCATTTACTATGATGACAAAGTAGAAAAAGAATCCAATACTGAATTAGTCAATACCCTGGATAAGAAGGATCAAGCCAGATATTAAAGTTCCCTGGCATCTGTCAACAGGTGAGCAGTGAGACTCAGGAGATATGGCTAAGTAACGAGAGCCTAGTCCTGTAGGATTAGTGGGAGAACAACAACCACAAACTGAATAATACTGTGTTTGAAAATTGCAGCATTATGGCCTGTATTATAAATTGGAACGAACAAAGTGAGGCTACTTGAAACAAATCTTCGAAACACTGGAAAATAATTTATCAATTTCATTTCATGATCAGCAGATCAAAGTTTATTCATTTCCAGAAATAAAATAATCAGGAAAGCAGAACTGGAAAAGGTTCAGAAAAATTGTGAAAATGATAGACCTCAAAACTATAATAGAAAAATAAACTCAGATGATAACAATTAAAAAATAAGGAAAGTAACTGATATGAACTATACAAATGGTAACTTAGAAGAAGTTGTAACAAAAGAACCAATACAAGCCGGCACAGAAACAACCTATGGATTGAGTCCTCAAAAAGAAAAATTAAAAGAAAAGATTATGACATTTGCAAAATTACCTGCAAAGTGAAAGACAAAGACTTTCAGCATTGAAAGTAATGCCCAAATAAATCTGGCATCTATAATGCTGAATATATATAAGGTTCTTGCTAGAATAAAAATACCATCTATCAAACAGATCAGTTGCCTTACGTACAGTACGCCAGAGGTGGTTACAGAAGAGCTGATTATCAAAATTAGAAAACTAAATGCAAAATCACATCCATTCCCAAAGGGGAAGTTTGGATTAGAGACCAGGATAAAGAAATTAAGACTAGATGCAAGAAAATTTAAAAAACATGAAAGAGCAAAAACTGAAGAATGCAAAAATCTGGACAAGCCTAATAAAAAAAAATATTGGCTTAGCACTAGAAAAATTGAAGAAGCTTTGAAAATCATAAGGCTGGGAAATAATTGCTGGGAAAATAGCAAGCTATGTAGCACAAATCATCCAATTTAAGCCAGATTGGCTATTTCAATATCAGAGGTGATTCTATCAATGTATAAATGGTAACTGAAAATCTGAAAATGGAAAATAAAACAAAAATCAACAATCCAGATTAGGAAAAATGTATGGGAAACTCAGAAAGACTATAACAAAAATGCTGGATGCATAAAAGAATTTGAAAATGAATTTGGTAACAGTCAAATGCAAGACCTAACAATAATAGAATGAATGTTTAAAAATCAAATGAAAATGATCCATTTGAATTGCCCTTGCAATTGTTAGGTGCAGACAGGTTGCCAAGGGCCCAAATTGTGATCATGTGACTGTGAGGGTACCACAACAGCCATAACTTCAGGACCAGTCATAAGTCTCTTCGTTCAGCACTACTGTAACTTCAAATGAATGAACTTGAACAAATGATCATAAATTGAGGATCACCTATACAATTATGCAGGGCATTGTATTTTAAAAAGGATTCTTGTAACACTAAACCTCCATACTATAGAAAGCTGATGTGTTACACCTAGGAAGCTTTTCATGTGGGAAACTAGCATTAAAACATATGTTTTCCATATTTACTGTCTCAACTCATGCAGTCCAGAATTCTACAGGCTTCTCTGGCATTATTTGTAGAAGTGCTTCATAGAACCTCAGAACAGATAATATCTTTGGATGACTTGTCCCAATTAATAGCACCAATTAAAATTGTCTCCATTACTCAATTTTCTTCAGCTGGAAAGATAACGTCAGTCATGAAAATGTACTCCTCTACAGAATGAGGAAAGGCAGGATCATTTCCCAAAGGTATGAAGGACACCCTAAAGAGGAAAAATAACAAATAGAAGGAAGAATGGATGATGTATATAGTTGCAATTGTGAGCATCCTCTGAGGGCCACAAACTGACTTCTAAAGGCCAGTGGCTTTGCTTTATTTAGTCATCATATTTAGAAAACAGCATTTGGAGCCTGTCAGTTGCTGCAATCCATTTGTTTAGGGAAGTGCTGTTACCGATATATACAGTGCTTAATCATCACCGACACCTTATTGTGAATTTCTAGAAATAGGTCAGAAAAAGTGCTGCCTAGGATGAGAGAGATTACTTGGGAGACAGAACATTTTTAATAATAGAAGTGATGGACCAGAAATGATACACTGCAGGAGAGAAGAAGAGGAGGGGGAAATGAAGAAGACCCTGAAATTATTTGTGGATGTGTTTGTATTTTTAATGTAAGGATGGATGTGAAAAACAATTTGGAGGCTGGTGGTATAAGATGATGTGACTGTGATTTTGAAACCACTGCTTAAGCATGTACCAAAGGGAGACTGAAAAAGCAATGAAAGTGGACTTCCGTTCTTAACCACCATAATGCCAACAAGATGATGTAAGCACCATGTTTTTGAACTTCGACTATGAGTCACACACAAATACAAAATAGGCAGACTTTGCATCGCAAGATAGTGATGCATATTTTGTCACTCCCCCTCCCACTTGGCCCTCCTGTGGTCCACCATTCCTGAGGGTGGCCAAATGACAGTTAATGGATCAAAAAAGTCTAATGTTAAAGAAGAACATGAAAACCACAAATGAAGATAATCAAAGGACAAAAGGAATATGTTCTAAAGAGAGAGAACATATGCTGTAAATGTACTCCTTGACATGTTGTTTCAAGGCTTTAGTCCTGGAATGGGGCTTTCAGTTTTCATCTGGAAATAAATAATTGACAATGAATAAAAGAGCAAGAAGTTCTATGAATTCTGGCAGGTCAGACTAAATACAGGGTTCCTTTTAGCTGCTCCATTTCACATCATTTCCTGGCAGAAAAGTTCCAAGTTTTTGCTCAGCTCCTGCAAGGTCTTATTTCAAACCACAGCAGTTTTGGATTGCCTTCATTTGCTGACTGGGAAAGCAACCAAGACCTCTGTTGTCTGGCAGCTTAGGGTTTTAGACTCCAGAGGAAAACAACATATATACTTGGGATTTTTCTTCCTATGAGAGACACTCCCCCTCATTGCAGCCCAGGCTGGGGCTGGTGTAATTGTTATTTGTTTCACTTGTTTCACAAATAGTTGCCAGAATCCATACCTTTGTTCATGAACAAAACAGAGTGAATATGAGATCTGGAAGAAGCAAGCAAACAAAACTGAAGAAGGCAAAACTGAGAGATTTATCCAACCCCGTGCCTAAACCTGGCATTTGTAAAATGAAACGGTTGTCTTTAATGGCAGTGACTGGGGAGAAGTAAGAAATTGGAAACTTCAGATCTGGTCCCAGATCTCTTGTTCTCAGCTGCAGCGAAGGAGACTGTAATGTTCAAATAAGCTTTGATGGCTACTGTTGGTGTATGTGGGATGAAGAAAATGAGAAATTCCATTGCCATAGCCCTACCTCCACCTTTCTTCAGTTGTGCTTCTATTCCTTTTTAGTTGGATTAAACTGATTTCTGCTATTTGAAAGAGAAGTTTAGAAGGGAGAGATCATGAGTTCAAGTCTCACTTTAGCCATGAAATAAAAGGAACAAAGAACTATCAATATATAGTAACTGTCTCATAGGCATTGCCATGGGTTCTGACTCCCATGCCCAGTGACATAGCCTGATCTTCAAGGTCTTATGAAAAGCCAAAAGGGTTGGTGGTGGCCAATATAATCTCCTAAATTTATTTCCTATTTCCCCAGAAGGCAGCTGGCTAAAGTTATAAGGGAGGAGGTTCAGCTTAGGCAACAGGAGGACTTCCTGACTAGCTGACTGCCAGGTGAGCTGTCCTTGTGTTGGTTTTCCAACAGAAAACTGGGTAGTTAAAGATGTTCTAGTATTTCTTGCACAAATATAGGTAGTCATCAACAGTTCATTTGGTGACCATTCAAAGTTACAATGGCACTGAAAAAAGTGACTTCAGAGCATTTTTAACACTTACAACTAGTGTTGGGATTCAAATATGTGAACAACTGGTTCTTTGTGTGGATGCCGCTTCCGGAAGTCTATTCTGGGCCTGGGCAACAAAAAATTAGCTACCGGTTGTGCCAAAGTGGTGTGAACCAGTTGAATCCCACCACTGCTTACAGCCATTGCAGTGCTCATGTGTTCAAAATTCAGATGTTCGGCAACTGTCTCATGATGGTTGCAATGTCCCAGGGTCATGTGATCACTTTTTGTGACCTCCTGACAAGGAAGCCTGATTCATTTAACAACCACATTACTAACTTAACAACTTCAGTGATTCACTTAACAACTGTGACAAGAAAGATCATAAAATGGGGCAAAATTCATTGAATGATTGTTTCACTTAGCAACAGAAATTTGGGGCTCAATTGTGGTCGTACGTCGAGGACTGCCTGTAGAGAACAGAGTTAGATGATCTATAAAATCAGCTACTAGTATCACCCTACCTTATGAATGAAGAACAAAGAACTTTTGAAGATCAGAAATTATCTGACTGCTGCTGGTATCAGCTTATTGGAAAACCATAGCTGCAAAATTATTTGTTGTGATTGGGCAAATCTGTTCTTACAGTTACCAATGAATTTAGCTTAAAAGTATTAACAAGTTGTATAACGTATGAAGAAGAAAGTTGTCTCTGTTTTCAAAGTCCCTGTAGTAATATTTCGCAGAATTTTTCTATGTTGCGGAACGCTGCCCTGAATGATCACTTCTAGTGTTAAACCCAGCTGTCTGTGTCTGTTTTTTAAAATGTGTAATATTTGCAGTCAACAATTATTCTGGAACTGAAAGGAGCATAATAAATTGATTTCATAAACTCATGATCACAATAAATTACACTCATAATACACTTGTCATGAGAGTCTTGAAGAGCAAGAAGACAGACTTTGTATTTATCATGCGAGTACCACAATTATGTCAGAAAGCAACCCATCTTGTTTTCTGAACAGCCACAGTACTTACAAATTAATCTGTTTTATTAGCTGTATGAAATAGCTGGGTAACAAAGTAGTATGTTGAAGTTGAAAGAATCTGAAATGTTGAGGCTTTCAAATAGTCAGTCCTTTATTTTTCCAAACATGGCTCATTTGCTAAATATTCGTTCTGACTCCCCCATATTGGTTAAAGAATCACAGAAACAACAGAGCGCAAAAACAGTAGAGCGGAATCAAATGTACAGCATGTTGACAGCCCCACAGTAAAAGAACAACTGCGACTGGAGGGAGAAAATGAACCAGAGCGTCGCATGCAATGCAAGGGCTGCAATGACACGCACACAACAAATGTCAAAAGGGGGGGGGGAGGAATGAACGGCCACTCCAGGAGCCAACAAGGACGTGATGGGCAACCACAGAGACACGAGAAGGATGTTTGAGAGAAAAAGGGGGGAGGAAAGAACAACAAGCCCAGGACCCGACAAGATGGGGAAGTGTGATAAGAGCAGAGGGGCAGAATCAAGCACACAATACAGCAACACCCCCATGAGGAGTGAACAAATATGATTGGATGAAAGAAATGGACTAGGATGAGGGCTGCAATGCGATGACTGGGGTGACACGAAATAAACATCAGAAAAGAGGAGGAAGAGGGAATAGGGACTATAGTAAGCAATAAAGGCATAGGGTATGACTATGGAAACATGAGAAGGACGACAGAAGGGAAGGGGGAGGGAAAAACAGCAAGCTCAAAGCCCAATAGGGTGAGAGTGAACAACTGGATACGTACGAAGGAAACAAATGCCCCAAAAGGGGAGGGGATGAACACACTGGTTTTAGGAGCCTGTGGAAGGTGCACAAAGGGGGAGAGTGGAGGAAGGGAAGCAAGTAACGGAGTAGCAGCCCCAAATAACATCAAGAAAACAGCCAATATGCACCTCTCAGAGTTTAAACAATTAAGACCATTGAGTGGACCAATGACAAGTCAGGGAGTTGTGCGCAAAAACTGGCCAGTACTATAAAGGAGATTCCCATTGACCTGCTTTAAGCCCTGATGATGTCAGTAGTGCTGACCGACGAAAGCTTGGCATTGGATTAAACGTTTTTAGTTTAAATTTTTCCTGGTGTTTGTGTTTATTTATTAATTAATATATATATATTATTTGTAATAATATATATATATATATATATATATATATATATATATATATATATATATATATATATATATATATATACACACATACATACATACATATAGTGGAAGACTAGTATAGCCATTTCAGGCTCATTAGCCTCATCCAACAGATAAGATAGATAGATAGATATTAGAAGATAATATATATTAAAGGAAAAAAGAAGGAAAAAGGGTGAAAGGTGCAAAAGTAATTAATTAAAAAGTAATTAATAAGCAAAATTTATTATGTAACAAAAATCTCGATGCATGCTCTTCCTTACCAATGTTACATGTAATTTTGAATGAAAATGACAAACAATCATTATGCTTGTAATATTGATATCTTTAACTGCACTAATAATGATATAGCTGCCTTTCTTTTCCTCTTTCTGAATCTAAGATAGCTAAATAATGCAATGTTAAGAATTTAAGTATATTATATAAATATCATTGTACTAACACAACACAATGTATAAGATTTATGCTATCACAATTCAAAACAACAACCCTAGAACCTGGAAGCTGCAAGAAATTATACTTTACTGAAACATATTATTATTATCATCATACCAGATCCACCTCTTTTCAGTCCTTGTCATATTTCCCATACTTGGAGGAGAAGGAAATTGGAGAATCTGAAGGCTTCAATATATTTGGAGGGGAAAAGAACAGTAAGGCCTGTCTAGAGTTGTGGAAGAACAGCACATGTCTTTTGTGAATGTGCTACTAGTGAACATTTTGCCCACACTTGTTTGGGCTGGCCCACTAAAACTATGTGGTTAGCTTTCTAATTGGAGGGAAGATTTATGATGGCAAAGCCTAGAAGAAGACATATTTTCCTTGGGGCCTTGTCCCGTAAGGGACGATTAACTGCCGTGGACCTATTAGGCTGTTTAGACAGGGAATTTGCTGGCTACAAGCAGGAAGCAGGATCAAAGCAGAGGCCAGGGAGTGTCTGTTTGCACCTGTTCTTCTTGGAAGTGGAGATTTCTGATCCATAGTCTGAGTTTGTGATTTCTCATTGCTATTCTCATGGTTGAGAATAAGAATGAGAACATTATTGCTAATGATGGCTGAGAGAGAAGCAACCTACAACTAAGGAGAATTTTCCTGATAGTAAGAACAATCAACCAATGGAACAACTTGCCTTCAGCAATTGTAGGTGCTCCAATACTGGAGGCTTTTAAGAGGGGACTGGGCAATCATTTGTCTAAAACGGTATAGGTCTCTTGCTTGAGCCGGGGGTTGGACTAGAAGACCTCCATGGGCCCTTCCAACTTTGATATTCTGTTATTGGTCTGCCTCAATCCTCAGGATTTAACCAGCTCTTAAAATGGCACCTTAAAAGACCAATTGAGAGAGAAGAGATCTCAATTCAATAGTGAATCTGGCTTTTGTTTTATATTAAGGCTTCTTAAGTGGTCATTCTGTCATGACAGCACAGTGACTGCTTAGTTCTTCATGCCTAGGCCTGCCTCTGTATCTCTGGGTAAAAGGTAAAACAGTAAGAAGCAGAGAGAGGCCAGTATATACTACCAAAATGACATTTTGGGAATGCTGAGGGCTTTATCTGTACAATATGAAGCTTGTCTACTTAGTCTGCTCCTTATTTTCTATAAGTCTGGGATAATGGGCAAAGCACATTTCAAAGCATCATGGTAAAGGTGGTATTCTGTTATGCTCTGAATGGGCCCTTTAGCCTCTTCACTGAGTAGTGTTTGCCCTTTTATTCCACAAAGAATGTAAACCTGGTTCTTAAATACATTATTGATTACATTCCTGTAAAGTTTCTAAGATGATGGTAATAGCCTTCTCACTATAATATTAATCTCTCCACCAAGGGAAAGCAAAGCCAAACAAGTGAATTTCCCTCTGCCAACATGCAGTTAGAGCAGTTGTAAAAATAAACAAAGCAAATGTCACTAGTGAGAAACATTACACGCAATTCTGAATATCAATGGCATGTCCAACCCTGGGGATCTTAGAAAAACACATTGCCATGCTGCTGAAGACAGCAAAACTCTTTAAAATTTTTGGATGAATCTCATCATTTTTCAACATATAGATGCTTTAAGATGCTTCAGAATAGGATAATCTCCACACTATAAGGGGAGAATGTTCAGATAATGCAATCAATCAATCAATCAATAAAAATTGGTTTTGTAAGTATGAATTGATTTGGAGTGTGGGACTGAATCCTAATATCAAATGCTTGTTTCTGAATAAGATCACTTTGGGTCAAATTTTTAATAGCAATGAACAATTTTTCACTTTGACATAGGGATTCTCTCACTGAATAACAGATTAACAGAGTTGGAAGGGACTTGGGAAGTCTTCTAGTACAACTCCCTGCACAAACAGGAGATCCCACACCATTCTAGACAAATGGCTGTCCAATCTCTTTTTAAAAACTTCCAATGATGGAGCATCCACAACTTCTAAAGGCAAGCTGTTCCACTGGTTGACTGTTCTCAGTGTCAGGAAATTTCTCTTTAGTTCTAGGTTGGTTCTCTCCTTGATTAGTTTCCACACATTGCTTCTTGTCCTACCCCCTAGTACTTTGGAGAATAGTTGATTCCCTCTTCTTTGTTGCATCCTCTTAAATATTGGAACATTGTTACCATGTCATCTCTAGTTCTTCTTTTCACTAGACTAGACATACTCAATTCCTGCAACCATCCTTCATATGTTTTAGTCTCCAGTCCCCTAATCATCTTTGTTGCTCTTCTCTGCACTCTTTTCAGAGTATCAACATCTTTTTTTATATTGTGGAATCTCCAGTTCTCATCTAGGAATTGGTGAAGAGTGATAAAATATATAAAATGTGCCTTTCAGAAATCTGAAAGTACCCACTATCTGAAAAAACTACCACAAAATTTAGTGGATAAGTAAGTACTGTAGATGTTCCACTGCAAGGACTTTACAGTTAGATCCAGCCAGAAGAATATTTTGAAAAGCACTTATGTTATATTTACTTGTTTATATGCATTGCAGTTTTTTTAAAAAAATACTAACGTGGGTTAAAAAGTTACTCTTTTCAAGAAGAAGAGTTTTATGCTTTGGGGATGCATAGGCAACACAGAAACAGAGACTATATCTCTACTCTTATCCGAGCAAGCATTCTCAAGTGCCTGTCTGTGAAATTCTTTCTCTGCTCAGTTATGACTGGCACTGAATCTTGTAAGCTTTCAGTGCCAACTGAAGATGTATCTGCCGTCCCAAATCTTTGGTTAAATTTGTGCTGCTGAGCTTTCTGTCTTGCTATTGATTTTCTGCCTGTTCTTGCCAGTGTTCCAGGGTATTTAACTAATTTATGACTTATTTTAGATGCAAGAATCTTGGAGGGCATTTATTGTACAATTGTTTCACTGCAAATTGTTTAAATTTGTTCTGCCCCTGCACTGGGATTATCTTATGAATGCTGGGTGGTTTAGAAATGTATTAAATCAATAATGTCAGAACATCCTTAATAGGGGAGGCCACCAGCATTTTCTTTCCAATGTTTAAGCTGTGACATTGAGAAGGAATGAAGAACCATATCTTTTTTTTTTTTTTTTATTGAAATTTTTCAAAAGTTTTACAAATAAAAATCCACCCCCCCCTCCCCAACCACCCCACCCCCCCCCGACTTCCCAGAACTGAATATAGGATTATTTAACAAATATTTTAAAAATAACATTTGCAATTTATAAAATAATTAATAATAATAATAAAAATCACAATAATAATATATATAATAATAATATAGATAACATAAACTTTAAAATGAATAATATATACTAAAAAAGAAAAAAAAAAATAAAAAGAGAAAAGAGAGAGAGAAAGAAGAAAGAAGAAAGTAGACGAAGAATAAAGCATATATATATATATAAAAAAAATATATATGAATAATAATACATAAAAAATGTATATATATAAAAAAGAAAAAGAAGAAAGAAAGAAAGAAAAAACAATCATTACAAATTATAAAAAGGCTAGATAATATTTTTCCATATCCAAATTATGTTGTATAAAATTTATCCATTTTTCCCATACCGCAAAAAAATTTTCTTGAGATTGCTCCTTTAAGAAAGCCGAAATCTTTGCCATTTCTGCCAAATACGAAACTTTATGAAACCATTCTTGTAAAGTAGGCAAAGATTCCTTCTTCCAATATTGTCCTATTAACAACCTAGCGGCTGTAATCAAATTTAACATCAATATAACCTCCTTAGCATCACAGTCAATAACAATACCTAGTAAAAATAATTGCGGAGTAAATTTTACCCTCCTTTTAAAAATTCTTTGAATATTCCACCATATCTTAATCCAAAAAGCTTTTATATGCTTACACGTCCACCAAATATGGTAATAGGTAGCATCCAAATATCCACATCTCCAGCATTTCGGCTGTAGATTAGGGTACATAATGGACATTTTCTTTGGGTCAAGGTGCCATCTATAAAACATCTTATAAAAATTCTCTCTTAAATTTTGCGCTTGTGTGAATTTAACATTTCTTATCCAAATAAGTTCCCAAGTATCCATTGAAATCGTTTCACCAATATTCTGTGCCCATTTAATCATACAATCTTTAACTAGTTCAAGTTCTGAATCTAATTCCACTAAAACCCCATAAACTCTCTTAATATGGGTTGGCCTTTGATCTCTTACTTGTTTTAAAAAAATTTCATCTTCTCTAAGCCAGCCCATTTTACAATCCATCTTCCATCTATCCACTATTTGTCTATATTGGAACCATGAATAAGTTAAGTTTTCATGTGTTAATTCTTCCAAAGATTTTAACTGCCAGTCTTGGCCATCCCATCTTAATAACTGTACGTAAGAGACCTTGTCCATATTTACCCCTTTCCTTATACCTTCTATGGCATGCCGAGGTATAGCCCATAATGGTATTTTGAAGTCACTTTTATAATACTTTCTCCACACTCTTAGCAAAGAGTTTCTTATAATATGAGACTTAAAAACCCAATCCACTTTTTTATTAAATATTAAATAGGCATGCCATCCAAAAAATAGGTCCCAGCCTTCCAAATGAAGTATTTCTGTATTTGTTAAATTCACCCAGTCGCTAATCAATGTCAATACTACAGCATCATAATACAATTTCATATTTGGTACCTTGAGTCCACCTCTCTCACGAAAATCTTGCATTATTTTAAGTTTCACCCTTGGTTTTTTCCCTGCCCAAACAAATTTATTAATACCTTTTTGCCATTCATCTAAATTACGTTCGTTCTTTAAGATAGGTAACATTTGAAACAAAAAAATAAACTTTGGCAGGACATTCATTTTAATAACTGCAATTCTGCCCATAAGGGATAACTGTAAATTATTCCAGTTTTTTAAATCCTTCTGTACCTCCATCCACAGCTTTTCATAATTATTTTTATACAATTTTACATTAGAAGCAGATAATGTAACCCCCAAATATTTTACCTTATCAACAATTTCAAAGTCTGTTAAGTTAACTAAAGCCTGTTTATCACCATTAGTCATGTTTTTAGCTAATATTTTGGTCTTATTATTATTAATTTTAAAGCCAGAAACACGTCCATATTGTTGAATCAATTGTAATAATTTCACCACCGAAGAAACAGGTTGAGACAAAGTAACAACCAAGTCATCTGCAAAGGCTCTTAATTTATATTCTTTTTTATTAATTTCTATTCCTTTTATTTCTTGAGACTCCCGAATTTTAATCAACAAAATTTCCAGTGTTAAAACAAACAATAACGGAGACAACGGGCATCCCTGTCTTGTTCCTTTTTCTATTACAAAAAAGTTCAACTGTTTCTTCAATTTCCTCTACTCTGGAGTCCAGCTTCACAACCACTGAGGCCATTCCAGATAGAGCTAGAAGTATATCATCCCTCAAAATAGCATTATTCTGTTCTAAAAGCTCCTTCATTTCTTTCTTCATTTCCTCCTTAGTTTCAGATTTATTCTGGTCCAAAAGTTGTTTCATTTCCTCCCTAAACTGTGAGACAGCACTTACCATTATTTCTTTAATGTCTTGTGCTGATGTGCCAGATGGGGGAGGTGAAGGTGGAGTGGATTTAGGTTGCTGCACTGAGGGTATTATTTTAAGTTGTTGTTGCACAGTAGAAGTAGCAGGAGAAGAAGTTACTTTAGAAGCTGCAGTAGCTGGTTGTCGTTTTGAAGCCATTTTAATTTATCTTCCTTTCTTCTTAAAAATACCGATAAAAATAAGTAATCCAAAAAAAAAATTAAAAATAAGATAAAATAGAATAAAATAAGATCAATCTAAAAGTCCCCAAAAATAAAAAAGTAAAAAAAGTAAAAAAAAAAGCAGTATTAAACAACAATTCAGCCGATCCGTCTTTTAAAGGAAAAAAAACTTTCAAAACGCCATTTTACTTTCACTCTCACTTTTCCGCCCGAAAAAAAAGAGAAAGCTTAAAAAAATAAAAAAAAATCAGCATATACTAAATAAACTAAATAAACTAAAAAAAAAATAAAATGAAGCTAAACTATAAATAAAATCCTTTAAACAGTTCTGTCCGGTTTAAGATTACTCACGGTTTCTTTAAGTACGGAGATGGTAGCGGCGTCTCGCTTTGTTTCCGAAGAAACAAAGACAGCTGAGAGGCGGAGAAGGCAATGAACTCCGAGGGAACCCTCTTTCTACCCCCCTAAAAATAAAAATCCAGGGAGAGTTAAGAGGTTCTACCTCTATTCATGCGATCTCTGCCCCTTCCCTTCGCCCGGGAAGGGGATTGCGAGCCACGGGCCAGCTGGTAAACGCTGTGCTCCGCGGATCTGACACCTTCTCAGGAGGACGGCTACAAAGTAGCCGCCATCTCCACCGCTTTAACCACCGGAAGTCGAAGAACCATATCTGAAACAGGCTGGAGTAGCCAGGAAAACCATAGGCCTCTCAAATCCAAAGTCCTCATTGCTTCTTGCTGCATCTCTTAACAAGCCATCTGGCTAACCCAGGGGTCTTCAAACTTGGCCCTTTTATGACTTGTGGACTTCAACTCCCAGAATTCCTCAGCCAGGCACACTGTCTGAGGAATTCTGGGAGTTGAAGTCCACAAGTCATAAAAGGGCCAAGTTTAAAGACCCCTGGGCTAACCCTGTGGTGGGATTCAAATATATGAACAATCGGTTCTCTGTGTGCTGCCGCTTCCGAAAGTCCATTCTGGGTCTGGGCAACAAAAACTAGCTACTGGTTCTGCCGAAGTAGTGTGAACTGGCTGAATCCCACCACTGGGCTAACCTAACTACTCATGTTGCTGGAGTAGGTTAATTATATTCCATTGGTTTAAACTGGAGGGCATTCATCTGGGTAGCTGGAAAGGACAGGAAAGAAGACATATAATTATATCCTATCTACCTCACTTCCTACTACCCAGCTGTTAGGAACCTGATAAAGGGCCAGACTTCACCCCATTTGAAACTCAAATGGTAGCAAGCAGAAATTCAAGGACATAGCCTTGGAAAAACTAATTTTATTAGGGGCATTGGAAAAACTGTAGAGTAGAAAGGCAGAAAATGCATATATACAGTAATTTTCCAACCATACTCTGTCTGTCTATCTAATCACCCAAGATTTAACACTATTTTTTCTTTTGCCTCTTCAAATACACCAGCAAGCTGAAAGCTGGTTGTTTCTCATTGAAAGGGGTAATTGTTATGCCTATATGTTGTTGTCGCTCTCTAGCCCCATTTAGTGGTTGTTGTTCTCTAGCCCCCATCTAGTTGCCAGGGGGGCAAATACCAATCTGTATTGTTTGGAAGCTGACCCAGCCCTTTTAAGAGTCATCTATCCATGAACCCTCATTTCCACAAGTGCATCCTGGGAAGCCAGACTCCATTTCCTTTAGCATTTGGAAGGAAGCAGAAGCATCAGGAAGAATCCAG
This sequence comes from Crotalus tigris, assembly GCF_016545835.1. Taxonomy (NCBI): domain Eukaryota; kingdom Metazoa; phylum Chordata; class Lepidosauria; order Squamata; family Viperidae; genus Crotalus; species Crotalus tigris. Next base: position 67,462 of record NW_024097050.1, on the reverse strand, counting down.
CTTCATCCATGGCACACGTTCATCTGAGGACAAAAATCTGTATCCCATACACACAGCATCACTGGTGAGATTTAGATTTATCTTTATTTGTTAATTGTTATGTTAACCAGCAACTCAATACTGCTTGTTTTGTATTTGGGTACTTATTGTATGTATTTCAAATTTTCCCAGTTTCACCCTCCTGTTCCTTTAATAAAGCATCCAGATCTACACACTGAGTCTTTTTTATTGGAGGATAGGTGGGTTTAGCTGCATGTCAAGCTGCACACCGAATAACATGTAGTGAAGACAGAACATTGATCTTTGTGCATGGTAATTGTAAAGGTTCCATAGGAGTCTTGTGGCGAGGAGAATAAATGATGAACAATGCATAACAATACTGTCATGCAAATGTTGCAACTAAAATATTTGCATCAAGTATCAGGATGAAAATACAAAATATCAGCACTTGTGTGATGGTATCATCAGCCTGTCACTGAACAGATTTATCTGGTTCCATGTTCTCTGCTCTCTGTTTATATAGGAAGTAGTAATAATAATGATAATGAAAATAGTAATAATAATGTTGGAAGGGACTTGGAGGTCATCAAATCCAAGCCCCTGCTCAGGCAGGTAACCCTATACCATTTTGGACAAATGGCTGTTCAGTTTCTTCTTAAAAGCTTCCAGTGTGGAGCATTCACCGCTTCTGGAGCTAGGTTGTTCCACTGGCTAATTGTTTTAACTGTCAGGAAGTTTCTCCTTAGTTCTAGGTTGCTTCTCTCTTTGGTTAGTTTCCATCCATTGCTACTTGTCCTGCCTTCAGGTGCTTTGGAAAATAGCTTGACTCCCTCTTCTTTGTGGCAGCCCCTGAGATATTGGAACACTGCTATCATGTCCCCCCTCGTCCTTCTCTTCATTAAATTAGACATACCCAATTCCAGCAACTGTTCCTCATATGTTTTAGCCTCCAGTCCCCTAATAATCTTTGTGGCTCTTCTCTGTACTCTTTCTAGAGTCTCAACATCTTTTTTACATCGTGGTGACCAAAACTGGATGCAGTATTCCAAGTGTGGCCTTACCAAGGCATTGAAGAGTGGTATTAATACTTCGCGTGATCTTGATTCTAGCCCTCTGTTAATGCAGCCTAGTACTGTGTTGGCCTTTTTGGCAGCTGCCGCACACTGCTGGCTCATATTTAAGTGATTGTCTACTAGGACTCCGAGGTCCCTCTCACAGTTACTACTATTGAGCATGGTGCCACCTATGCTGTACTTGTGCATTTGGTTTTTCTTGCCTAAATGTAGAACCTTGCTTTTTTCACCATTGACTTTCATTTTGTTAATTAGTGCCCAGTGTTCAAGTCTGTCCAGATCCTCCTGTATCTTAAGCCTGTCTTCTGGAGTGTTGGCTATTCCTGCCAGCTTGGTGTTGTCTGCAAATTTGATGAGTTCCCCATCTATCCCCTCATCCAAATCGTTGATGATGTTGAAAAGCACTGGGCCCAGAACAGAGCCCTGGGGCACCCCACTACACACTTCTCTGATTACTCTTCAACTATTGGTCTACGCTTTGTTAAAGTAGGACACACGGTTATTCTAATTAAAGCTTAAACGATAATTTCATCTAATTGTTTCCAAATTTGCATATACATTGGAGATGATTGAAGAACATTTGAAAGCTTCATTCGGAGGTTTCCATATCAGAAGAGTTTGATTATGGGAACCTTAAAAGTTAACTGTGTAGCAGAAAAAATAAGATTATTTGATTCCAAAGAAGGTTTGCTTCCCAATAACTGTCAGGGGTTGCTTTCTTATTATCATTATACTTAGTCAGAAAATAAGCTAGATTTCTTTCAGAAATATTGTTTTATTTTGATCGGGTTAAACCTCCTGGCTCACTCTCCATGTAGTTTGTTTTCCTTGCCTGAGGACATATTATAGGAAAGACTGGGGTGGGAAGAAAAGTCAGTACTAGGCCAAATGAAATCCAGAAAAAAACAATGTTTTCCTAAGCAAAGTTTGTTGGGGAGTGTGTGATGCTAAAGGTGTAATAACCAAATAGTACCAGTGTAAAATGTGGGAGGCTGTGAGTTCAAGTCCCACCTTAGCCATGAAAGCTAACTGATTGACTTTGGGCGAATCCCCCCTCTCTCAGCCCAACACCATAGGGTTGTTGTTATGGGAAAAATAAGAGGAAAGTGCATTGGGTATATTCACTGCTTTGAATTATTTGTAAAAACGATAAAGGCAAGATACAAATAAATAAAGAGATAAAATAAATGCACCTCTCCAATGCATATTTTCTGTGCACCTGCATCTCAGCTTAGTATCACCTTACAGAAAATTCACTGGAAGACCTCAAAGAATATGTGTCTGATGCTCTTATTTACTCAGTGAATTGTCACGTCTTCCCCTCTCTGTGTTTTATGTAGGCTAAAATACTTATGAAATCTCACAACAGAACTAATGTTTACATATTAATTTAATTGTCTGTGGTTGAAGTCAAGCTTCATAGAACAGAATTTTATTTAGAAATGACATTTCTGCACTGAAAACTCATATATATATCAAATAAAAATACATTAGGAAAATGTATATGTTAGGAACTTTAGGTGATTATTAGGAAGCTTAGGAGTTTTTTTTTTAAATACTATTATTATATTACTATTAGGGTTTTTAAATCTCATATTATAAGGATTTCTTTATTTCGGGTTTGGAGGAAATATTATAGAAGTGATTATAAAATCCCATTATGGGCTATACCTTGGCATGCGATAGAGGGGATAAGGAGAGGAGTCAAGATGGATGGTGTTTCTTACGCACAATTACTTAGATGGGATGGTAAAAATTGGCAGTTAAAATCTTTGGAAGATCTAGCACAAGAAAATATTATATACTCATGGTTTCAGTATAGACAAATAGTGGATAGATGGAAGTTAGATCGTAATGTGGGTTTACTTAGAGAAGATGAAATTTTTTTTAAACAAGTAAAAGATCAAAGACGAACTCATATTAAGAGAATTTATGGGGTGCTAGTAGAATTGGACTCAGAGGCAGAATTAATTAAAGAATGCATGATTAAATGGGCACAAAATTTTGGTGAACCAGTTCTACTAGATACCTGGGAAATTATTTGGGTGAGGAATGTCAAATTTACACAAGCCCAGAACTTAAGGGAGAATTTTTATAAAATGTTTTACAGATGGCACCTTGATCCACAAAAAATGTCTCGTATGTATCCTGACTTACAGCCTAAATGTTGGAGATGTGGTTGTTTGGATGCTACTTACTATCATATTTGGTGGTCGTGTAAAAATATAAAAGCCTTTTGGATTAAGATATGGTGGAATATTCAAAGAATTTTTAGAAGGAGGGTAAAATTTACCCCACAATTGTTTTTATTAGGTATTGTTACTGATTGTGATATTAAAGAGACTACATTGATGTTAAATTTAATTACAGCCGCAAGGCTGTTAGTAGGGCAATGTTGGAAGAAGGAATCTTTGCCTACTTTGCAAGAGTGGTTTTTTAAAGTTTCTTATTTGGCGGAAATGGCAAAGATTTCGGCTTTCTTGAAGGATCAATCGCAAGAGAAGTATTTTGCGGTATGGAAAAAATGGATAGATTTTATACAATGTAAGTTGGATATTAAAAAATATTATTTAGTTTTTCAATAACTTATATTTAAAATTTAAAACATCTTATAGATTTTACTCCTTTTTTATTTTTATTTTTTATTTTTATTATACTTTCTTTTATCTTTTTCTTTTTTACTTTTCTTTATTCTTTTTCCTCTCAAGTATTATTCTTTTGGTATTTATGTTTTTTTATATATATATCATTGTTAATTATCTTATAATTTGTTTAATTAATGTATTTAATATTTAGATTTATTCATGGTTTATATCTTTCTTTAAGACTTTTTGAGAAATTTCAATTAAGCCTATGTTCAGCTCTGGGAAGGTTGGGGGAGGGAATGGGAGGGTTGGGGAGGTTTGGGGATGGGTTGTTTTGTTTTTGTAAAATTTTAAAAATTCAATAAAAAAAATACTATTATTTTTACCCTATAGTCATGCAAGAAAAACCAGATGTTTTCAGGTAAATATATTTCTTGGTTTATCAATTCCAATGCCACTACTGGAAATAAAAATGGGTATATTATCGAACAGTGACCTGTATCACAAGACAAAAGAAGAAAAAATAATATCATTATATTTTGCTAACTGTGTGGCATTGACATTAGTGGTTGGTTTATCTTGGAGTAGACTGGAGACTTCCCAGATGGACTTGAAAGGTCAAATTGAGAAATCTGAATTTTGTGTCTGCTGTTGAGCATCCCTGAAAAACCTGGGATGATATTAATCACCACAGTTTCTATCCCTGTCTCTTCAAGTGTCTTACATGATCTGGAGAGTCAAGTTAAGCAGCCACAAGTTTTAACATGGTTCCTGCAGAGTGCCAGTTATTTTAGAATGAAAAAAAAAATCACATTTGTGACTTTATTCCAAAGGATTGATCCAGAATGCATGTGAGAGACTTGATAAGATTAAATGAGCAGGAGGGGCAGCATTGGCCCATCTCAAGCCAATCTGATGTTTCTGCAAAGGTGGTACAGAATTGATAGTGCTGCTGACTGTCAACTAACAAGATAGTGAGCTGGATGCTCACCATAGTCCAGAGATATGCAAACTCAGAACTTTTAGAATCCTTTTTTGACTTGTAGTTAAGATGGTAAAGGCTTGGAATGGGTCAAGACCAGGAATTCAATAAAAATGATAACTCCAAGGAAGAAGGTCAAAGACATAGTGGGCTCAATGTCAAATATCAAAGCCTGGTAAATGTGACAGAGATGAAGCTCGGAAAGTTCTTTTTGATGTTTTTTCTCAGGGAAGGAGGTCAATAAATAAGCAAAGCTGAGCTACCATCCAGATACAGAGCTGAGGTATGTTACTCAATAATAATAATAATAATAATAATAATAATAATAATAATAGTAATAATAATAATAATCTGCCTATCCCAGGTCCTGGGTAAGGACTCGATAGGTAGACAAAATGCCAAATCCAGTCTGAACATCTGGCTGACTGTGCGATGATTGAGAATAATAATAATAATAATAATAATAATAATAATAATAATAATAATAATAATAATAGAAATAGAAATAGAAAGACTGTGGCAAAAGCAAGCATGGGTAGTACCAATAGTAATAGGCACCTTGGGTGCAATCCCAAAACAACTGGAGCACCACTTGAACACCACTGGCATTGACAAATTCGCTATTAGTCAATTGCAAAAGGCGGCCTTATTAGGAACTGCTTCCATCCTGCAACGATATCTGTAATACCATCAAACATCCACATCTGCCTATCCCAGGTCCTGGGTAAGGACTCGATAGGTAGACAAAATGCCAAATCCAGTCTGAACATCTGGCTGACTGCGATGATCCATAATAATAATAATAATAATAATAATGATGATGATGGAAGGGACCTTGAAGGTCATCTAGTCCAACCTCCTGCAAGAAACCCTACACCATTTCAGACAAATGGCTGTCCAATCTCTTCTTAAAGACTTCCAGTGTTGGAGCATTCACCACTTTTGGAGGCAGATTGTTCCATTGGTTAATTGTTCTAACTGTCAGGAAGTTTCTCCTTAGTTCTAGGTTGCTTCTCTCTTTGGTTAGTTTCCACCCATTGCTTCTTGTCCTGCCTTCAGGCACTTTGGAAAAGACCTTGACTCCCTCTTCTTTGTGGCAGCCCCTGAGATATTGGAACACTGCTATCATGTCCTCCCTCGTCCTTCTCTTCATTAAACTAGTTATTAGACATACCCAATTCCAGCAACCGTTCCTTATATGTTTTAGCCTCCAGTCCCCTAATCATCTTTGTTGATCTTCTCTGTACTCTTTCTAGAGACTTAGCATCTTTTTTACATCGTGGTGACTAAAACAATCCTAAGTTCTCACTTCAGACATACATGACTGGGCTCAAATTATCATTTTTTGGATACATTTCGTGAAGATCTAGATCTCTTGTGAAGGCTGTAATCTTGGTAAAAGTGGAAGGAATGAAAAGAAGAGGATGACCTAGCAGCAATGCGGACTTCAATTTGTAAAGGATGCATTGTTGGAGAATCAGATTGGAGACAAATCATCATGGAAAAGGCCTCTTTATGTGTTACTAAGTTACTAAGTGTCAATACAATCAATGACAGCACGAAATTGTTACAGACCATCTCTATTCCCAATAGAATACACATGGATTCTTTTTCTTTTAATAAACTTACACTCATATTTTATACCTTTGGGTCTGTGTCTGTATTTGTATTTATGTGTCTCTCTGTGTGTTTCTCTGTATGTGCGTGTATGTGTGTGAGAGAGAAGTATACATGCAAAGAAGCAAAAGAAAAATGTTGCTGACTCTGCCTAGCAGAGAGATGGGGCTTCATTTTATAATGATTGTAGTCATCATTTTTTAATATCAAATTATTCAGCTTTAAGGTTCAGTGCCTTAGGTTCAGGACTAATGGGATAATGAATAACAACAAACGTCCACACTTTTTTTTTGGCCAGGTATTGAATCTAGAATATTAATAAGGTAAACTCTACCTTCTCTACTTCTGCTTCTTTGCAGTTATACCCAGAGTAAATTTCAGCTGACAGTTTGAACTGATCCAACTAAACATAATTGGTGAAGGGAATGCAGCTTTGATGTTCATTATTTACCATTTCCTGAGGCAGCAGAGAATTTTTACCTAACAATGATCTTCATTTGCTGAGGAAATTATCTAAAGTAAAGAAAGTCAACAAATAAGTTTGATGGATTATCAGCAGTGCCTGCAGAATTATTAATATTTATTCTTAAAGAGGCAGAGTGGTGTCTCTTTTAGTAAGCCAAGTCGCATAAAAAAAGCTCCTGTCAATGTAAACTTCAGTGGGTTACTGTTTGTAAAACTGATGGGGGGCCTGATGTAATTTAAAACGCTTGGTGAATTCTATAATTGTGCTGAGTTTCAAACAGATTGAATAAAACTAACCCATTTATCCATTTTACTCTAATTTTCAACACTGGTACCTCCTATCATTTGTCAAATGTGTGTGTGATGATTATTTAGGCTTGTGAGGGCAAACTATGTTTTGGTAAGATTCTATAGTAAATTACTAAGGTCTGACCTGGGGTATCAACTGCTGCTAGATTTGTATGGTGTATGTTTCTGAAGTTTACATGCTCTCAGGTCCTGGATGTGTGAAGAGGGATAAGAGTAGATGCTACAGCTTTATGTCTATTCCTGTATAAAATGTGACTTCTCTGAGCTGCCTCCTATTATGTAGACTGGGATATGAAAATATGAATAAAATAGATTAGAGTTGGAAGGGACCTTGGAGGTCTTTGGTCCTGTCCCCTGCTCAAGCAGGAGAACCTATACCACCTCAGACAGGTGAATGTCCAATCTCCTCTTAAAAATCTCCACGATTTCGGGGGGGGGGTGTGTAAGCTGTTTCACTGGTTGATTGTCCTCATTATCAGGAAGTTTCTCCTCAATTCCAGGTTGTTTTTCTCTTTGATCAGTTTCCAACTGTTGTTTCTCGTCCCTCCATCTGTTGCTTTGGTGAACAACATGACCCCCTCTTCCTTGTGGCAGCCCCTCAGATACTGGAACACTGCTATCATGTCTCCCCTATTGCTTCTTTTCTTTAGACTAGCCAAACCCAAGTCCCGCAGCCATTCTTCATATGTTTTAATCTCCAGGCCTTTGATCATCTTAGTTGCTCTTCTCTGAATTTTTTCCAAACTCTCAACATCTTTCTTGTGATATGGTGACCAACATTGGTTGCAGTATTGCTAACTCTTGATCCTTCTTCAGGATGCTTGAACCATAACTCATAAGGAGCCACCATAGGACATTCTTGAGGACAAATTTGGAAACGGGAAGAATACAAAATCAATTACAGAAGAGTCTGGGGGAAGAACAGGTGCCTAATAACACCATACAGTACTTATTCAGCAGCAGAGTTTGGCCAGTTAGGGTTAACTCTATGACTACATTTTAGCCAGTGACTCCAGAGCAGAGTAACTAAGTAAGCAGGCTGAATAGAAAGACTTTACATAAGGGTGGGCAGCTTTCCCAGTTTAAAGACTATAAATAATGTCTCCCAGAAGGTGGTAATATCACAATATTTGGGCCCTTTAAAAAAAATAGAACTTTTCCAGTACTGAAAAATAATGTAGCTATAGTTAAGTTACTTAAGCTGAAAGTGGATCCTCATGTAATATGATGTGACCTGTATGAATAAGCCCTAATTTTATGTGAACTGGATATTGGAAGAGGATATTATTTGAAATGTTGGAATTTCATTGAGATTCAGAGACAAATCAGCTTCTTTGCTTTGAGTTGCTTTGAGATTCAAGATCCAAATTGAAAAAGATTTGTCCATAAGAAATTATGGGGATTCATCAAAATGCCTTCAAAAATCTTTCTTCCTTCCTTCCTTCCTTCCTTCCTTCCTTCCTTCCTTCCTTCCTTCCTTCCTTCCTTCCTTCCTTCCTTCCTTCCTTCCTTTCTCCGTCTCTCCCTTGGGATAAATGGATGTTAAAATATATTGTTCTTGTCTAATTTTGCTGGATATCTTCAAGGATTTCAGTCAATATATTTTCTGAAATATCCCCTTGCACCTTTTTTTAAAAAAGTGAGACAGCAGGAATGAGAAAAAAAAATAAGGAAAGAACAACAGCTGCCAGATTGTTCAGCACAAATCCTAGGTTTTACTGAACCAAGGCAGAATGTGTCCTTTTGAAATCTTTCCCAACAGTTGTTTAAAATATAACCTTTTACTTTCCCACTTTGTTTTTCAGGAGTATCAGTCTTTGCATGAATCTGAAGAATGTGTTGAGATGTTCTTGTTGGTTCTAGAATTTGGGGTGCAATTTGTGTTGGGATCGTTGAAGGACCCCTCTGATAGGAAACCTTATCACAGTTGTGACATCTTAGCACTTATCTAGTTTCTTCAGTAGAGGAAGTAGAAACAGACTGAGACAGTGAGAGACAAGGGCCCTGAGATAAGCAGGTCACAGAGAAATAGGCTGTTGCTGAACAAGTGACTTTTCCACATACTCTTCTTTTAAAAAAAAAAATGTTGAAGCTAGAATCTGTGTTAGCCTGGCATTTAGTCACCGACTGCTGAGAGAAATGAACTGTCATTGTCATGCATATTGTATTTGACTGGTTTGACTCATATGTCTGTCCAGGACCATCAGTCTATAGAAGGCTGAGAGGTGAATTGCATTACCAGGAACATTGGAGGCAACTGTTCAGGTGTGTAACATTTCCTTGGAAGAAGAAAGCAAGAAAGTGAAGCCTTGGAGCTAGGGACAATGAAAGAGATCCAAAGCAGTACAAGTCTTGTTACCCAAAGAGCTGTGATAAATATCAAATTCAATAAAGCGATAAAACCAGTTAGTTGGCTAACTCATGTTAGAGTCAGGCAGTGCACCACACAATTCATTCTCCCTCCCTTACTATTTTCCATGTGTAGAAATGAAGTTGCTACCCTGAATTTTGCCTTGGAAACAGCAGGAAAAAAAAAGCCTTCAAATCTGCAAAGTGCTTCAAAAGGTTCAGTAGTGCTTTGTAGCTGCATGGTTTATTGCTCTGCTTTGAATCTGATCCCCCTTCAATCATGAATCTGCTTTGATGGAATGATGTGATCAATGCTTCGTCAAATCAAGCACCTTCCATAGCTGTAGGCAGTCTACTTCTTATCTCCCCTGTATGGAAGATGTGAGAGGCTCAGCTTCCCAAGTCCCCTGCCCCCATTGCTAAACTTTATGTAAGGGTTGCTCAAGATCATTTTGAGTTGATGCTAAAAACAAAATATCATCTGCTTTCCACAATTCTCAATAGAGAATTTAAATGAATTGGTCATTGATTTGAACAATTCAAGATGCCCTCCACATCTAAATATAAAAAGGCGTGGTGGTGCAGCAGTTAGAATGCCATATTGCAGGCTATTTCTGCCAACTGCCAGGACTTTGATCCTGACCAGCTCATGGTTGACTCAGCCTTCATGCTTCTGAGGTCAATAAAATGAGGACCCAGATTGTTGAGGGCAATATGCTGATGTTGTAAACTGCTTAGAGAGGGCTGTAAAGTACTATGAAGCAGTATATAAGTCTAAGTGCTATTGCTATTGGTATAAAAATAATTGCTTCAGAGCTGTTAGAATTAGTAAATCTGGGCTGAAAAATTCTGAATGATCACTAGATGTCAGCAAAGAAGTTGGCAACTCTTTAGTGCCAACTTAGCGTAATCCAACATGTTGCAACCTAGATGTGTAACACTCCTGGTTTTTATTGCAAGATCTTGCTGATCTGACACAGAGGATTTCTCTTCAATTTATCAGTTTAGCATTATACCCTTATTGGCTTGCTGTCAGTTCTTATCTCTTTGGCATATTCTTTTGAAAGTGCATGCTATCCAAAAATATTTTCAACCAAGGAAATGGCAATTTTGTTGAAAAGCAAATGGCAAAATGTAATAGGAAATTCACACCAGGAAGAACATTTATTCCCCTGTATCCTTCACCAGTTGATAAAAAAAAAAGTAAATTCTTGGGAGAAATAATTGGCTTCATGCACCACACTACTGAATATATCCCTGAGATTATTTAGTCACAGTCATTATGAAGTATGATTTTTAAAATACAGGAAATGCACTGAGATTATGAAAAGCTATTGTGATGTTAGTTTACAAACTTATAAACATTTCATGCTTTAAATATAGGATACTATATTCATATTTTTGTATTTAGGGAGATCTATGAAATGAGACACACTATTATTGTATCATAATGGTAGAAAAAAAAACTCAATAACAACAAAAACCAGAATTTCCATTCTCATAGTTTCAATAATAAATTCTCATTGATGTCTGATTGGACGGGATTGTATATAATTACCTTACCTGTAAAAATGATGTAAAAGCAATAACTGCAGCAGGTGAAAATTATCGTTTCATGTTATGAATATAAAAAAAAGCCCCACCAATTTATTATCCAAAGACAGTAATTACCAGATTTATAGAACAACATCGATTATTATTTCATTAAACAAATAAAACAAATAAGTGTTTATAACTTGCAACCCATGTTTACTTGGATTCTCAGGGAACCAGTGGATGGTACAACAATTATTTGAACTAAATTGAAGCTTCTCTTTCAGGTTTTTAAAAACCTGATAGGTGAATTACAGCTTCAGATATTTAGTGCCTCCAGAATCATGTAATATGCATTACTAACTGCCGTTTATTTTTCACAAAATATCATCTCACCCATGAAATATTGTATTCATTTTGTAAACTAGATTGTTTAACATGAATTGAAAGGGGAATAAGTGCCCAAGTTTTTTTTTTAAAAAAAAAACAAAATAAAACAAAATGGAGTGCAGGCAAATATACGGGTCCCAGGATAATGTTACAGGATCCAATCTGGGACAGTCATTGGAACCAGAGGTTTTAGTCTGAATGAAAGAAGTAAGGAAGAAATGTGGGATGATTCAGGCTATGCCATCATTTGGCCTTAACCCCACAGAAATGGTTAACTGTTAATGTAATTATATGGGGAGTTTTTACAGATAAATGTTTGAGGAAACATTATGTGGGCTGCTTTAAGTTGCACAAAATAAAGGTGAGATAAAAATCTAATCAAAACGTATCTGCATAAAAGTCTAAGAATGATTTGCGTTTTTTTAGGTGCTGCACAGGATGTCAGAACCTATTACATTGTTGGGGGGGTTGGATCTGTCTTTTCCAGCTTCTTTCTGTGGGTTCTGTCATTCTCCTGTGGGGGAGCGGGGAGGCCCTATGGAATGTATCACTTCTCCTTTTGCTTAGCTACAATGTATCCTCTCTGCCTTTTCTATTTGCTTGCTATTTGAACTGTTTCCCCTTGATGTCAACCTGAGTGAGAAAGGAATGTGCCTCCGACCATTTGGGTTATCTCTTGCTGTGGAAGAGAAAGGTGCAAAGACCCAACATCTTCACAGGCATGGGAACGAATTCCATTATCAGCCCCATTCCTACAGAGGACTTAACACCCAGGGATTGGCTCATTTGAACTGACTGGATGAACAATTGCTGTGGGGTTTGCTTGATGCTCCTTTAACCTATTGATCTGAGGAGGAAACCCTCAGATCTTGCCTTCTATGCCTGCTGTCAGCTTCTCCTAATAAAAGTTCCTTTTGGAATGAATGTATTCCAAGAGTCCTGCTTTTTTGGGATGAGGTTTTGAAGCGGGTTCTTACACAGGGTAACTTTTGTGTAGCATACACAGCATAAGAGCCCAGACTTTAATGGAATTTCTTGTATACAAGAAATAGCACTGCTGGTTCCTAGTTGGTGCTCTGCATGTTTTAATTTAGGAGCCATGTCATCTTCTCAGAAATTAGGTTGACACATAACTCAAAACTTTTAGCATTCAGCAATCACAACTGGGACCAGCAATCCAGTTTTTAAGTGAAAATTGAGTGAGTGAAACCGTGACTGTTCTTATAATCTGATTTCAGCTATCGCTTGCTTTATAGATCTGCAAAGGTTGTAACCTCAAGGATTGATCACCAAGTTATTTTTTTCATCACTGTTGTAATTGGGAATGGTTGCAAAATAAGGCAAGTCACTAAATGAGAACTTGAAGGATGCTTTAAATCGCCTATGTAAATAGCCTCTGAGGCTCTGAGCAAATTGCAGTAATCCTTTCTTTGAACTCATTGAACCAGACCTTCTGCAGTTAGGTGGATTAGTTCCCAGGTAAAGTAATTAAAATACACTTTCAGTGAACAACTGAGAAAAATGCGAATGTAAAACTAAGGAGAGGACTTTAATGTGAAATCATGTAGGATTGCAGTCAGGAAACCAATGTATTATTTTCAGGGAAGCAATATTATGATTCTACTCTTCAACTTTAAGAATACAATTAGCTTAAAAATTATTTGATTTGCTGCTGTAAAATAGATTCCCACTGAATGTTGAAATGTTCGACACCTCAAATGACCTGGAAGGAATTTAGAGTCTGTATTGCTCTAATTTCTTGGAGACTTGGAGTAAGCAGCTGGCACTGATAAATTGCGGGTACCAGTGTCGAGCAGCATTTTATTCTTTGCACAATGCTGTAGTAATGACAAGTGGCCTAGAACAGGTCTGAACAATTGAGGGGTCACTAAGGTGATTGTTGCTGATGAGATACTGAAGTTAGTCAAAATTGGAAACAGTCTTCATTAAATAGTAAAGTCGCGCAGATCAGCCAAGTCCTACTTTAGAGACAAGATTTGTAGGTGACATTATTTGGTTCAAATTTGTGATCTGTGATTTAAAGGTGACAAGATTCAGGGATTCATTTCAAAAAGATTTACAACTTAGTTAGTTAAAAGTAATGACCATAAGCTATAATAAAGAAACACCAACTTTTCTGCAGTTTTTCCCCCCTTTGGGGCACAAGGGAATGAAAATGGCAGAGATAGGAGACCATTTAGAGAATATTGACCTTGTAAAGTTACAGCTAGATTCATGGTAATAATGTTCTGAAAGATTTCCCTGTACTTCTTTTAAGTTAAAAAGGAATGCAGGAATGAAGAAAGGCTAAGTTGTACAGCAAAGATTCCACAGAGAAATTGTGTTACACCAATGTCCAAAATGCCCTAACTTTCAGAAATTGTTTTCAAATCAAACTCTTGGAAGGATGGAAGAATAACTATTCTCTGACTGTTTCCTATTCTGGGTCATTAAGAGAGAGAGAGAGAGAGAGAGGGAGGGAGGGAGGGAGGGAGGGAGGGAGAGAGAGGGAGGGAGGGAGGGAGGGAGGGAGGGAGAGAGAGAGAGAGAGAGAGAGAGAGAGAGGAGGGAGGTATATATGTATGAAAGAGAGGGAGAATGAGGGAGAGGAGGAAGGAGGAAGGAAGAAGTCTATTCCAGTGTTTCTCAAACTTGGCAACTTGAAGATGTATGGACTTCGACTTGACTTCAAAGGCATTCTGGGAGCTGAAGTCCACACATTTGCAAGTTGCCAGGTTGAAGTCCACATATCTGCAGGTTGTAGTCACTTATGCATGCATTTGCAGGACATGGGATCACATAGGGGTAGAATGAGGTAAATAGCAAAATGATATCATTATATACACCACAATGTAAAAAAGATGTTGAGACTCTAGAAAGAGTACAAAAAAGAGCAACAAAGATGATTAGGAGACTGGAGACTAAAACATAAAAGGAACGGTTGCTGGAATTGGGTATGTCTAGTTTAACGAAGGGAAGGATGAGGGGGGACATGATAGCAGTGTTCCAATATCTCAGGGGTTGCCACAAAGAAGAGGGAGTCAAGCTATTCTCCAAAGCACCTGAAGGCAGGACAAGAAACAACCGATGGAAACTAACCAAAGAGAGAAGCAACCTAGAACTAAGGAGAATTTTCCTGAAAGTTAGAACAATTAATCAGTGGAACAGCCTGTCTCCAGAAGCTGTGAATACTCCAACACTGGAAGTTTTTAAGAAGAGACTGAAATGGTTTAGGGCACAGGTCGGCAACCTGCGGCTCCGGAGCCGCATGCGGCTCTTTGAGCCTTCCCCAGTGGCTCCCAGCCTCCTCTGCCTTTGCAGAGAGAGACAGAGACAGAGAGAGGCAATTGCGCTTCCCTGCCCCCCCTCTCTCTCTGTGTTATTGTGTGTGTGTGTGTGTAAAAGAGAGTGCACTCACAGTGTTCTCCGAGGAGCTGAAAAGCTTACTGGGCGGAGCTCCTCCCTTTGCTGCGTCTCTGCAGGAATCAGGAAGCAGGAAGGGCAGGAGAGAGCTAGCTAGCCCAGCTAGGCTGACTCAGGAATTCTGGGAGTTGAAGTCCATGAGTCATAAAAGAGACAAGGTTGCTTACCCCTGAGCTTGTTGGACAACAGCTTGAAGCTTGCCAGGTGAGCAGCAGATAGGAGGGGGGGAGAAAGAGAGAGAGAGAAAGAGAGAGAGAGAGGGAGGGAGAGAGAGAGAGAGAGAGGGAGGGAGGGAGGGAGAGAGAGAGAGAGAGTGGGGGAAGAGGACTGGCAGACCAAGGGCAGATAGAGAGGGAGGGAGGGAGAGAGACAGAGAAGAGAGAGACCCTTTTGACATCTAAAATGAAGATAACACTGCATATATCCTTTTTTTACCTGTGTGTGTATGTAATATTATTCTCTTAAAGCAGTGTTTCTCAACCTTGACAATTTTAAGGCATGTGGACTTCAACTCCCAGAAGTTGGCTGTGGAATTCTGGGAGTTGAAGTCTACATGCCTTAAAATTGTCAAGGTTGAGAAACACTGTCTTAAAGCATTCTCTTGGTGATCATTGTTTTAGTAGTATGGATATTCCCAAGAGTGATATTTTTACTTTTATTTTTAATGTGTGTGTGTGTATATATATATATACACACACACACACATACATTCACAAACACACACACACACCTATAATAAAGGTAAAAAAGGATATATGCAGTGTTATCTTCATTTTAGATATCAAAAGGATTTTGTGGCTCCCGGTGTTTTGTTTTTGATGGGAAACGGGTCCAAGTGGCTCTTTGAGTGTTTTGGGTTGCCTACCCCTGGTTTAGGGGTTCCTGACTGAGCAGGGGGTTGGATTAGATGACCTCCAAGGTCCCTTCCAACATTATTATTATTATTACCACTACTACTATTACTATTATTATTATTAAAACCTTCAATATGTGAATGGTGACATCACTACCCCTCCTCCTCCCAAAGTATGGAAGTTGTGATGTGACAGTGTTTGTGTCATTTTGATGAAAACAAGATGTTTCTGTGGATGTATGTCAATGTGTATGTATCTGAAAGGTGCTATATAAGGAAATACCCTCTGTTTCTATGCAATATCTAACCTAGTAACAAATACAATGTTTCAGACTCTTTCATACAGCGAAAACAACCATTCATTTAGTTCCAGAGATAGACCGATAAGGAATAGAAACTTCTGTACATTTTTGCGAAGAGTGGGATGAATGCCATTGGAATGAAAAAGAGTGGGGTGGACTGAAACTGCAGAGAAGCTGAATTAAATGGGATTATACTGCAGGTCATCATTATATGCAGGAGACAAAGAAAGACTTCGAACCTTTCCGAACATCATACTGGTAGATGAATAACTTCCAAACAACATAGCAGTCTTCTGCCAAGCAAGGTTTGCATAGGGGATGAAATTCATTGGCTAGCTACCCATATCCATATGAAAGAACCATTCATACCCTGAACATCTTTTCCACCATTTTATCCATTTTGGAAGAAATAGCAGCAGCCATGTTTCTGAAAGTCCATCAAGTCTCCAAATTGTCTTGAAGTTTTGATTTGAAGCCTTGGGTAATTTTAAATAATGTAAAGTTACATCTCCCAGTAATTTGATTAAGACCTGTTCAAATAATTTCTTTGTTCAGTCTCATTAAATAAGATTTTGATAACATGGGGGGAGAAAGTAAAACGGACAAATTCCTTCTAGGCATAGCTTTTCAAAGTTTAGTTCTCCCTGGTCCAGTGGTGGGATTCAGCCAGTTCGCACCACTTCGGCAGAACCGGTAGCTAATTTTTTGTTGCCCAGGTCCAGAATGGACTTCCGGAAGTGGCATCCACACAGAGAACATATTTGAATCCCACCACTGCCCTGGTCTAAATGAATGTGGCCATATTTACATTGTAATTCTATGCAGACAAATAGAATACAGTTTGCCGATATAACTGAACAAGAATTTGGATCATTTTTTTCTTAATTCAAAAGTCTTAGTTTAAATTCCTATGTTTGTGATGCTGAATTAGAGGTTACCACCTCTCTCTCTCTCTCTCTCTCTCTCTCTCTCTCTCTCTCTCTTTTTTTTTTTTTTCCCCTCTCCTCCCTTCCCAAACAGACTTCATCTTTCATATGTACATATCACACTGGTGCAACAGAGCTCTGTCCCTGCCAGGGATGCGTCCAATGATTTCGATAGATGCAAACGGGTGAAGGATTTATACCACTCAGATTTCTGAAATAGGAGTTGCCAAAATTCACACTTTCCTTCAAAATGCAATGAAAAAAAAAAATAAACTTTTAAATATTCAAATGTGGGAGGAATCAAAACTGATAGATTCATCTGTCCCCAGCTGGCAAGCAGACTTAAAAGCCTGCTCCCTCCCTCCCATTTACAGAACCCCAGGTGGGCACTGAAAATATTTCCTGAGGCTCTATTTGGCTAACATTCATGGTTGGTGGGTTGTGTGGTTTAACCTGATGAATCACCAGTATTGTTAGTTTGATTTAAGTTGTACACGACTCCTTTCTACTGTAGAAAAACATCTTGCAAAGTGACTATAAATAAATGTAGAAGCACTAGGAGTTTTTTTGTTTTTGTTTTGCTAACACAAAGTTTTCATTTTGCATGTCATTGCATGTTTATGCATTTGAATTTCTATGCTTCTTTTATGCTGAAGCAATACCAGCTTCTGATCAATGATGATATTGAATCTATTTCCTTCTTTATGTCATGGCAATGAAGGGAAGGAGAAAATCAATTTTTGGCCACAGCATAATTTACCAGGAATTAAATATTGTAGGGTTTCAAATAAACCATCCATTTTATTTGCCCTGATGGTGCCAAGCAAACGTTGCCTGCTCTCTTCTTTGGGAAACAAATTGCATTCAAAGCTACTGGATTAATGAGGCTTATAAATAAATAAGAATCTTCAATTTACTGTTAATAGAAGACCAGCTGGCATCCCACTGTTGAGCTAGAGGGGCAGGAGGTGGTGACAGAGATTGGTGATGGGCTGCTGATTCATTTTTCATTTGCCTGTTAGCTGCTGCTGGCACCACCATGGCTTCTGTTGCATGAAGAACATCCATCCCCAATGCAGAGTTCTCCTCCTGAATGTTAGTTATCACACTGGCAAACAGAGAATAAGCATTTTGAGGATTAGTATGCAGCATTTAGGCTCTCTGCATCTCTCTTCCACTCAAAAGAAGGGGGGATTTGATAACCTATTTTAATCTCATTTAACACAACTAGCAGTCAGATAGACATGATGAAAACCCCTTAATTTCACAACACATGGACAAACTCAACCATAGTTTCAGCTGGGAAACTGTGAGCAACCTAGAACAAGCCAACTTCAAAAGTGCCAGAGAATCCCTGGAAGTGTGACATTCAGACAAATTAGCTATCAACAGGTACACAAGGATAAACAACATCTACATGCCAAAATTGGTGATGGGCTGACCAAAGCACCTCCTCACCAGCAATCAACACCAATGTGATCAGAGATCAATGCCAAGGTTAACATTAGATCAACAATCAAGAACCAAACAATAGTCCATTCAAGTAACTATCAATGCAGGCAACAAACTAACAGAAACCACAGCCTAATTAAGAAACCACCAAGTACACTCCCACCCAAACTGACAGGGGAACCCACTAGTCCAGGGGTCTCAAACTGCCAGCCCTTGGGTGGGTTGCATCCTATGGAGGCTGCTCTCACCCCAGCTCTGGCAATGCAAAAAATGTTGTGATACGTTGTGACATGTCACATGACACGGCGAGTTTGACACCGTGCACTAATCTATAAAAATAAGAGCAAACTCCACTCCCTTCTAGAATGATAATGTTACCTAGTTTGGTAACAGCTGCAAGAAAATCACCAAGGTCAGAGAGTACCAAGGCCTTCACTATTTTAATCTTATAAGAATTTTGTGGGAAATTGAAATCTAGAGGCAAAAATCACACATTTCTCCTAAGTTAAACAAGATGTAGAAATTTTTCTATTTGCTGCAGCTTTCATTGATGGTCCACCAGTGTGTTTGTCTGAGACTGCAAATCTAGAGAAGGATGTTATGAAAAAATCAAATTATATAATACATATTATCTATTATGGATTAGATCATGAGTTCTGTAAAGTTTAATTTTTCTAAATTGTACTCTTGAAGTGCTGCTAAACATTGCTGCATTGTCTGCTAGATAATGATGAAGATGATTTTACTAATTATAGGTGACTACATATTTATAGCTCTTTGGCTTAGTAATATGCATAAAAGACTTCCAAATAAAAGATGATCTGCTGCATTTCACCTGTGAGGCTGGGATCAAATGGAAGTATATGGACTTTTTCTATATCAAAGGAACATCACTGTAATTCTTTCTGAAGCATCATAGTGATATTAATTTACTAACTTTTTTCTTCCTTTCATTGGATCAGAGGGCACAGACTTCACTGGTGATCATAAATCTATGCAATGATCACATCCAAATCTTCCAAGTTTTAGTCAGGTAGTGTGAAGGAGTATAGACCTGATTTTGGAAACTGAATGAGTGAACCATAAAGGGGAAACTTTCAGAAAATATTACTTAGTTCATAGGTGAGTGAGAAACTCAAAATAACCCCACCCTGACTGTGTGTGATATAAAATGAAGCAGAGAGGAACTCTGAAAGACTTTCAAGATTGAGGTCATACTTTCAAGGTAGACTAAGTTAAGAAAATGGCAGGGCAAGAATCCCAGGAATGCTTGATGACTGTAGAGTAGAATTATAGAACTTAAAAGTATTTGTTGATTTTTAAAAAACCCAGTGAGCTTATTAATAGAACATATGTTAAATTGATTACCATCTATATTTAAGATTCTTTCCAAAATAATAATGGTGGGGATCATTGTATGATTGCTTATCTGCCAGTGATTAGTCATCAGATTGGGTTAGGGTTAGTTTAAAAATGCTCTCAGAATGAAATTTATTGCAAATGAAATTATTTTGAGTGGTATGATATATCCATCCACTAGCATCCCTCATGATCAGACAAGTGGAGTGTTACCTCGTCTTGACACACAATCAACTGAGTCAAAATCACCACGTCAGGAACGAAGAACTTCCAGTTTATTTCAGTAAAGTAATGAATTAAAGACAGCACTGATAACCATTACATTCATGGCTTCTTTATACAGTTTACAACGGCCCTGCCTAGCCCACACCCACACTACCACCCTGCACCACCGCCCTCTTCTGGACCACCCGCCACCCCTACATGGCCATGCATCCGATTAATTAAAGCTGTAACTACCGCCTCCCAACGCTTCCCGACACTTCGGCCGCTTCCCGATGCTTCGACAGCCTCATAGTCTTATTTACAGCAAACAGCCCCCTGTCCGGTGTCCAGTAGGATTTCCTGCCTTCCGCGCATGTGCGGCTTCAGCGGCGCCAGCTGAGCGTCGGAGCAGCAAGATCTGTTGGGAATAGCGGCCTTCCGCGCATGTGCAGCTTCAGCTGGGCCAGCTGAGCGTCGGAGCGGCTCCTGCGCATGCGCGCCAGCCATCTGGATGTCGGGCCGTTCGGACGCCGTTCTAGGAAGAGGAGGCTTCGCGTGCACAGGTATCTCGGGCGATCTCCGCTACGGCCCGACATACTGCCCCCCTTTACCAAGGCTCCCCCTGAGGAAAAGAGAAGACATGTTACATCGATTCCTTATCCCCCACCTTTCCGACCCCCACTACGCTACTGGATTTCGGTTTCCCAGGATTGTGATCATGGAATTGCTTAACTAATCGAGGGGCCCTTACATTATCTACTCGTACCCATGTAGCCTCAGATAAAGGATAGCCTTTCCAACTAATTAAATAGTACAATTTACCGTTCTTAATACGGGAGTCGAGTATTTCCTGTACTTCATAGTCACCGTCAGCGACAGGGCCTGGTTCAGTTCCCTTTTTGTACATATAGACTGGCTTTACTAGACTGCAATGAAACACCGGATGCACTTTCCCCAACATCCTGGGTAATTGCAACTGTACCGTAACTGGATTAACGATTTTGACAATCCTGAATGGGCCAATGTATTTAGGTCCCAATTTCTTGCACGGAATTTTCAGTTTCAAATATTTGGTGGACAAGTAAACAAATTGACCCATGATGAACGGCTTACAAGGCTGCCGTTTTTTGTCCGCCTGCTCCTTCATTTTCCATCCATATTCTACCAACGCTGTTTTTACAGCCGCCCATGCCCCGGAAACTTTTTGGGCCCACTCTTGTGGAATATATGACTGCGCCTCCAGATTTCGACATTCCGGTATGGGGACAAAATCTTTCCCAGAAACTACCTTAAATGGAGCATACCCTGTACTGGCGTGCATCGCGTTATTGTACGCAACTTCCGCAAACACCAGCAGCTCTGCCCAATTAGCATGCTGGTAAGACACATAGCTTCTCAAATACCGTTCAACAGCAGCATTAGCCCGTTCCGCGGCTCCATAGGTGGCAGGATGGTATGCAGTGCTAAGCCCCTGCGACGCCCCTAGTAAGGTGGTGAAGCCCTTCCAGAAACGTGCAGTAAACTGAACCCCCCGATCTGATATTATCCACCGAGGGGCTCCATGAATACGGTATATATGTGTCATGAACATGTGGGCCAATTTCTGAGCAGTTGGCAACTTCCTACACGGAACGAAATGTGCTTGTTTGGAGAACAAATCGATTACCGTCCATATTACCATATATCCCTTACTCTTCGGGAGATCTACAATGAAATCCATGGCAATATCCTGCCATGGATGTTCCGGGTCAGCCACCGACTGTAAATACCCCACTGGCTTTCCTGGCCGAGATTTGCATGTGGCACATACAGAGCATGATCTTACATGGTGTTCTACATCCTTTCGTAACGTAGGCCACCAAAATTGGCGCCTGTCCAGGTGTAGCGTTTTAACAAATCCGAAATGTCCCGCCAGTTTTACGTCATGACACCGCTGAAGAACCTTTGACCGCAACACAAGTGGTACATACAATTTCACCCCGTACCATGCTAACCTGTCTCTATGAGTGAATAGATTACTATGTTCCCTGTACCACGGGTCCTGTGACATTGCCGCCCTTAACTCTGATTCGATATTTCTGCTATCGGAACGGGTGCCTACCCGGATCCATTTCTATCCCTGAGGCTGATATCCTGTATCCCAAATATTCAATACAAGTTTTGTGAAACTCACACTTTGAGAGTTTCACGAATAATTGGGCCTGGAGGAGTTTGTATAAAACCTCCCGAACCATCCGTATATGCTCTTCTATTGTCTTGGAATATATCAAAATATCATCAAGGTACACCAATACCCCGCGATATAAATGTTCATGCAACACCGCATTAATGGTTTGCATAAATACTGCAGGCGCTCCTTTTAACCCAAAAGGCATGACAGTGAATTGGAAACTCCCTAAAGGGCAATTAAATGCGGTCTTCCATTCATCTCCTGATCTTATACGGATGCGATAGTATGCTTCCCGAAGATCGAGTTTAGTAAAAATCCTCCCTTGGGATAAATGAGTTAGCATGTCTTTCAATAAAGGTAATGGATACATATTTTCAGTGCATATCGCATTCAACCCCCTAAAATCCACGCAAAGCCTCAATCCTCCATCTTTCTTTCCCTGAAATATCACAGGAGCCGCAATCCGAGACCGGGCTGGCTGTATAAAGCCACGCGCCAAGTTCTTATCGATGTACCTCCTTAGTTCCTCCAATTCCTTGGGAGACATGGGATACATCCGGAAGAGGGCGGTGGTGCATGGGTGGTAGTGTGGGTGTGGGCTAGGCGGGGCCGTTGTAAACTGTATAAAGAAGCCATGAATGTAATGGTTATCAGTGCTGTCTTACTGTTACCTCGTCTTGACACACAATCAACTGAGTCAAAATCACCACGTCAGGAACGACGAACTTCCAGTTTATTTCAGTAAAGTAATGAATTAAAGACAGCACTGATAACCATTACATTCATGGCTTCTTTATACAGTTTACAATGGCCCCGCCTAGCCCACACCCACACTACCACCCATGCACCACCGCCCTCTTCCGGACCACCCGCCACCCCTACATGGCCATGCATCCGATTAATTAAAGCTGTAACTACCGCCTCCCAACGCTTCCCGACTCTTCGGCCGCTTCCCGATGCTTCGACAGCCTCATAGTCTTATTTACAGCAAACAGCCCCCTGTCCAGTGTCCAGTAGGATTTCCTGCCTTCCGCGCATGTGCGGCTTCAGCGGCGCCAGCTGAGCGTCGGAGCAGCAAGATCTGTTGGGAATAGCGGCCTTCCGTGCATGTGCGGCTTCAGCTGGGCCAGCTGAGCGTTGGAGCGGCTCCTGCGCATGTGCGCCAGCCATCTGGATGTCGGGCCGTTCGGACGCCGTTCTAGGAAGAGGAGGCTTCGCGCGCATAGGTATCTCGGGCGATCTCCGCTACGGCCCGACATGGAGGAGCATGTAAAGATGAATTTTATGTACTCTTGAGAAATACCATGCTGAGTTTTTGGGAAACATCACAGAGAACTGTGTGGTTATTCTATAAAAGGGCAGGTGCCACGCCTAAGCAAAAATATTGTATACAAATAAAAAGAAATTACAGATTTATACAACGGGAGCAGATCCTGTAGCAAGTGTAAATATGGAAATGTAGAAATAATGAGTGGAATTTAAATAGAATATATCTTGACAGAGTGATGACAAATATGGCTGCTCCCTCTCCAGGCTTTAAATGTAGATGGGAAAACCTGAAGACCAAGTATCTCCCTCTTCTTAAGCTTCAAAGTGCTTTTGAACTAGACAGTGCTTCAAAAAGAGGACTCTTTCAAATAGAGACCCTTCAACAAATGACTTTGTCTAGTTAAGTAGAGGACTGGGCTACTCTACACAGAGGCATATTTATGCTATGGGAAAGATCTGGTTTACTTCCATCTGATAGTCTGGTATTATCAGTGCAAGCAACCAGAATAACTCTGGGATTAGACCAAAGTAACTCCTTTATTGCAGGATCCAATCTGGGTCAGTCATTGGGACCAGAGGTTTAGTCTTCTAAGCTTTCAGACTTGTTCTGGAGTCCATTCACAGAGAACTTCTCTCTAATGAAATTCTGTTAGAGTTCTAAGATGAAAGAAGATGAAAAATAATATAAATTAGATTTCAACTGATTGGTTTATTCAAGAGTATCTAAACAAGGATTTGATCACTTTTGATCAAAGAGTTTTGTTCTAAGTCAACTCTGGACAGTGTTAAGCCAACACTTAAAGGAACTATGCTTGAAGTAAAATACAAGTTATTTTTACTTATGTTTACCTGTTATATGCTTGCTTATATCTGATATCTTCTGTGCAGAAGTATTTACTTCACTAAGCCCTCATTTGCTGAGAGGATATGTATGTTTCATTCCTAATCTTTCACACTGCATGATGGAGAGATGAAGATGAATAGGAATAGAAGAGAGTTTTGCCTTTTAAGCAGCTTGTCTAAATTAATACAAATATTCACAGAAGCAGAAAAACAGTAGCTCATCCAAGAACAGAAGAAGCTTCTTGGATGAGAAGGGAAACTTCTTCGAGGAAAACAAGAAAGTCCAATTGCCTTTTGAAAAAGCGCCTTTGGGACAACCATGACCTGGATGACAGAATTTCCATGCACAGTTGCCCATTCAGTGTAGACTGAGGATATGGTGGGGAGGATCAGTTCTGGCTTCATTGATGAAGTAAGATGTCTTCAGTCCTTTTGATAGGTTTGAATTATTTACTGTGAATAACACCAGTCTATTTCTCAGCCTGATTTGACTTTGATTAAATCCATTGGCCTTTATTTCTCAGCAGGGTTAGAGTTCTCAGAAAGATCTATGCCTTCATGTGACTATGGGCTATTCCCATTTAGCCATGCTGCCTAAATGTGGCAACAGATTCATTTATTTCTATTGGCAAAACAGTTAAAAGTTTGTAAAAAGGTGAAAGTTATTGTAGACCCCATCTGCTGACTAATGGCAGGCCTGTAAAAAGTAATAAAAAAGAAAAAGCAGCCAGATTAATTAAGAATAGCTGAAAACACCCCCCCCCCCAAATTGTGACAATTTGGTATCCAGTGGTTTGGAGTGGTCATCTCTCCAAAAAGCACAACAGAGGAAGAAACTTGGCAAAACTGCATGAAAATGTGTAGAGAACAAAAGTTTCAAGTTTACTTGAAAAGGATGCAGATTATATAAAAGGTAGAGGTAAAGGAATCCTCGCGGATTTTACTCTGCTAGTCGTTGCTGACTATAAGGGGTGGTGCTCATCTCCATTTCAAAGCTACTGAGCCAGCACTGTCTGAAGACATTTCTGTGGTCATGTGGCCAGCATGATGTCAGGGAATGCTGTTAGCTTCCCACCAACATGGTACCTATTCATCTACTTGCATTTGCATGCTTTCGAACTGCTAGATGTAGGACAGGAGCTCACCCCATTGAGTGATGCTTGGGTCTCAAACTTGGGCTGCCAGGTTTTTAGCCGACAAGCCCAGCATCTTAACTGCTCTGCCACCATGCCACCATGGCGATTATATAGAAGGAAATAAATCAGTGGTGGGATTCAACCGTGCACTGGTTTGGGAGAACTGGTAGCTAAATTTACCTGAATTTGGAAAACCGACTGGCTTCTGGAAGTCCAGTTTAGGTCTTGAAGGCCTCCCAGGCCTAGAACGGCTCACCGGAAGTGTATGGATACCACTTTCGGAAGTCTGTTCTAGACATCGGAGGCCTGGAGGAGGCCTTCCAGGCCTAGAATGGCCCACCAGAAGTACATGATACCACTTCCAGAAGTCCGTTCTAGGCATCAAAGGCCCAGGCCTGCATCACATAATAGAACCGGTTGTTCAGGTGTTTGAATCCCACCACTGAAATAAATTCATTGTTCAATGCTCATATAGATCCTGCTTCCTTTGGATAGTACCTTCATATTAAGGGCAGAGAAAATATGTTCAGGTGACATATTTTCATTTATAGGTAATAAGAAGCTCTGCAGTTCTTGAGTCAGTATAAGCAGAGTACCATATGTTTCTGAATCTTTTTTTATGCAATTCTCAACAAAATTTTAAATAAATTTTCTGTGTACACACATATATTATAGCAAATGCATCAAAATGTGCATATTCATGATAAGAATAAAGAACTGTAACTAGCATTAAGGCATGTATTTAATAAATTTGAGTACACAAAGGTATTCCTTAGACAAATTTGTAAAGATATATGCATTAGGAAAAATATGTAAATACGTATGAATTTTCCTGATTTTTAAATCATACTGATACATAAAATAGGGTTTGAGAAATTTAAATATATTCCTGACTTTGGGGTTCATATGTACAATGGAAATAGTCCATTTAATACATGGCATTCCAAACATTTATTTTATTGAAATATGTCATGATAAATAAAACATGCATAGTGAAAATACTATTCTTTTTTCCTCCCTTTGAACAGAGGGGATAGTTCAAATGCAGTTTGCTTCATTGATCTTTTCAGTCATTTTAATTGTATCTTCTCCACAAGCTGGACATTTGATCAGCAGAGGGTACAATTTACAAACATCAATAAATAAATTCAGAATACAGAAAAACAGAATAATCATTCCCCATTCCCGTTACTTGAATTGTGCTATCTCTGATTAAATTACTTTGCCTGTCCCAGATACATAACATGTGGACGAGGTGTGATCTGATAATGTTGTTTTTAAATTAATTTTTAATTTTTACAAAGTAAAAACTATACAAAATACAGTAAAAAATAGGAAAGTAATGAAAGAAAAGAGACAAAGAAAAATAGAAAAACAAAAACAAATAAAGACGTAGCATCCAATTTTCTTTACAGTATTTATAAATGCATTTGTATTTTGTCCTTTCTCTCTAAGGTTATATCATGTCTCCCTTCTCTCCATATTCTACCCTTTCTAATCACCAAATCCATAAATCACAAGTTCAATTTCTTTCCATTTTCAGTAAAAAGTTCATAAAGGGCTTACAGTTGCTGGCAAATATAGTTATTGTCTTTGTTCTAATTAAAAACATCCATTTTGCATCTCCGGCAACATTTTTTCGTCTTTACTAACCATTTCTTTATTGTGGGTATTTCACAAGGAATGTAAAGAATGATGATTTGTTATGAAAAACAATTTATGTAGGAAGATTCTGTTCTCTTCCCTTTTGGAGCAGAAACATGAACTTGTACCATGAATTTGGTCATGAGTTTGGTCATCCAAAGTGAAACATTTTAGAAGAATAGAATAGAATGAAATGAAATGGAATGGAATGGAATAGAATAGAATAGAATAGAACAATAACTTTATTGTCACTGTGAATGTACACTAATTGGCATACATTAAAATGAAATTTCATTGCATACAGTTCTCAAAGGGTCGCTACCTCCAATATTCACTACATAAATATGACAAAAATAAATAAATACTGAATTATACATATACCCACATATATGATACAGAGAAACAACACAGTCTAGTTTGGATTATGTATACATGTGCATGGCGAGAAAAACAAATCTTGCGAGTTTACCAGATGGATGGCATAGGGAACAAAGCTATTACAGAATCAGGCAGTCCCGCTAGAAATACTTTGAAACCTCCTCCCAGAGGGGAACAACAGAAACAGACCATAAAGTGGGTGTGTGGGGTCTCTAACAATGCTTTGAGCTCTAAGCACATAGCACTTATAAGCAGCATTCTGACTACCAGGAAGCGAGCTTTGTGTTTTTTCTTTGTAAGAACAGGATGAATATAATTGAGTGGGGAATGGCAAATAATGGTTTGGAGCAAAGAAGGGTGTCCTGACTTACTGGTGTTGCATTTTCCTATCTATTCCTTAGAATTTTAATTTGGATGGGATTTCTTTCAGTTCCACTCAAGTTATTGGGTTTTGGGTTGCAGTTGGTGGAAAATTTGGGCATCCCAGCTGTTACGTATTTGTTAACCAGAAAATAAAGCCTGGTTATAGTTTGTTGCTGACTGGGATGAAAGAATAGGGGCGAGGGCCATATTTGGATGCTCACAGTTTGCACTCAGTAAGTGCGCAAGTTGAGACTGGTGAACAAAAACCTCTTTCCTACTATCATGGAACAACTGTATTAAAATGGTCCAGCTTTCAGAACAAGAAGACTGGACATATTGAAGCAGACATGCTCCTGTAGGATATCACCTATTAAGATAGTGGGTACTTTCTCTCATAACAGGTATTGACATTTGAGGTACCCCAGCTTAAAAAAAAAAGAAGACGTGCTGTTGTATCCATTATGATAACCATTTGCAGAGAAAGGCTGCAAATGAAGTAAGCTTAGAACTGCAAGCAAGTAGGGCAGTACCAAGAAGCAACTGACGTGAAGGAAGAATGTGCTTTAGCAAAGGTAAAGTAAAAGATAAAGGAGTTCCTGTGGATTTTACTCTGCTAGTCAAATATAAATATACCGGCAAAGAATTAAAGGGAGACTAGTATATCTCTTTAATTCTTTGTTAGTAAATTTAAATTTAACACAGAAATAGTTGGTCGCAGAAGTGACTGTCTGTGAAGGCTCCTAGATTGGGGCTGAAAGGTGAAAGCGGAAGCAGTATGCTCCATCCCATATTTGGGTAGACCAGGTTGCCCTGATAGACTGGTCTCACCAGAAAACACTCTGCTAGTCATAGGGAGTGGTGCTCATCTTTGTTTTAAGGCCATTGAACCAGTGCTGTCTGAAGACATTTCTGCAGTCATGTGGCCAGCCTGAATCATCACTATACTAATGGTTGTAAGTGAAGGACTACCTGCACTACCTATGATCTGTTTTCCAATTGTTATAGGCAAAACACATCCATACATATTGTGACTTAATGCCATGAAATATCTAGAGTATTACATTTTGGGAGAATATTATGGCAAGTTCAACACTGGTTACTAACATCCTGCTGGACCATCACCCTGTATAGGCTCTTCCTGCAAAGAAGTACATGGTGTACCAAAAGAGCAAGTATGGATTCCCTGTATCCCACTTGTCTTTTAAGCCAATTACTCCAGTGTGGAAAAATATTTCCAGTCAGAAACAGTAGTGTTAAACAGATTTGATTAAGCTCTAAGAAAGGAGACATTCATCATTGTGATCTATCAACACTTGAGGTATTGGCATTGTGGGAGCTTGGAATAATGTTTGGCAAGGAGGAACCATGCTGTGGGTGTCAGAAAAGATGCCATACATCAGCAAAATAATATTCACCAGCTGGCATCTCATAAGTGGCATTTTAATTAAAACATTTTTAAGAGTTCATGGCCAATAATCGCATGATGTGTTTCCCCTTAAGAATTATTATTGAGTTTGATATTACCCTCCAAAAAACTTGCCAAAGAAACTGGAATAATGATTTTCCATAGGGACTTGTTCAATCTTGGGTACATATTTGCTAAACTTTTAGAAATACAGATTGCAATGGAGTTATGTCTGGTATTATTGTCTTTGGATTGTAATACAACCAGTTCTGACACTTTCATATTGTCATTTTTTTTAATTGTATGAATGTATTTGCAGTGATAAGCCACGGCCTCAGTATATCCTATTTTGGTCAATGCTTTCATAATGTCAAGGGATGGGCCAGATCTCTAATTCTAAGTGGATTTGATGGTGGAATTCCTGGTTAATTGAACCACATTGAACAAATAGCCCTTAACTGCTTTAAGCTTTGATGTGCAGGCATCATGGTTCCAATATATATAACAGACTAATATAATTATGTTGTCTCTGTGCTGTGAAGTCTGTTTCTTCATATACACATTGAAGCTAAGCAGGACTCTAGCTGTTATGAGTGTGCTTTTGTAGATAGAACAGAAAGCCTGAGGCTAACAAATAATCTTATTATTGTTGCTATGACCACAAGGTCTATAGAACAAGAAGTATACATATATAATGATCCTAATGACTGTTCTGCAAGCCAGGTTTGGGCAGTTGTTTTATCATATGATCACTGGGTGTTTTTTCAGCAACAGTGCTATTTCCACACTCTACTGTTTTTTAAAAAATAGCTGTATCTTCAGCTTACACCCAGATCATCAGCATTGTTCAATGAGTCATCTAGAGTTATGCACATTCTCGTTAAACTGTTAAGGCTCTCTTCTAATTACACATTAGCATTAACCGAGATTGTTTGTTAGTGTTCCTCATTAGCCTAGAGATTGCTTTGTAATTCTCCCCTGATCTCCACCACAGTACTTTCTGAATTTGCTATTAGCATTCTTTCTTTTCCTTTCCTGTCATGCTCCATGCAGAAACAAGGTGCAATCAGTATCAGTTATGCTTGTTCAAATAATCTGTCACTAGCTCATCTGACGGGGGTGTTCTCTTAAATACTATGTGAACCAAGCAGTGCCATGCCAAATATGGACAAAAGCATCAAGGCTCAAGGGCATAATAGAAAGTATACTATAAAAGAAAGTTTGAGTTTGCTCAAGCAGCTGCTTAGATCAGAAGAGTACATGGGTATCAGCTGGCTATAGAAAGTGAGCTTGATATTTTCTTCCAAATAAAATTTAATCTGGAGACAAACTGTAAACTAAAAGAGTAGATTTGTAATTCAGAAGAGCTAACGTATATGTGCTGTTTTACATTTTTATGTCCCTGGTTACTTACCCACAGAATGGATGGATGGACAGAAAGATAGTTAGATAGCTTCACTTAGCAGTTTAGTAATTTAGAATTCCATTCACAAAGCAGTTTTACAATTTAGCAAATTAGTCTTAAACATTTAATTGTTTTAGTGTTCTACTTATAATTATAGTGTATTCTATATTTGAGTGTGATTCATTTATTTCTGTCAGTCATCTAGTACACATTTATGTACTATAACTTGAGCTTACTGTATAAAATGCTGGTCAGTGATTGTAATAAAGATATATCAGAGCAAAAGTTGCGGCCAGGTAATTGAGGGCCATTACTGGATAAGACAATACAGGAAATCTCCTGTCAAGAGAAAAGATCATTCATGTGGCAGATAATCTGTACAATGGTTATGTTCTTTAAGAAACCAATTTCAGGGTAATGAGAAGTATAATCTCATTACCATTATTACCATTATTAAGTAGTAATCCTTGCCTGCCAGAGTAAACAAATCAATACCCACTTTGTACCAAGCTTCTAGGGTGTCTTTATCAATCCACTTAGGTTCTTTGTTATTCCTAGACTAGTATGTCTGAGAGGCTGATATTAATAGAAATATCCCACCTTTATAAAAAAAATACTTAGTCTAGCAATTATATTTTTCTAGGTAGAACTGGAACTCAAAGGCTTTTGGTTTTTAGCTTGATCTTTAACCCCTGCACCAAATTGGCTCTCTCAAGTATACATTACTTCACATTAAGGTAGACTTGAGAAAGCCAGTTCTTTGTAAGCGTTTTTTTAAGGTTCTGCTTGCTGTCAACCCTTGAGAACTAGAATGATTTGGTAGTTGGTAATGTACTTGCCCAGTGCGCACAGAAGGATCAGTCCCTAAAATCTTTGAACATCTTAGCGGTGTTCAAAGGGCGCATATTTGATGTTGTCTACAATTTTTTTTGACTCAATATAGATCCCAATCAGACATTTCCGATTTTTGTCTTCCAAATAGGTGAGTTCATGACTTTGGCATTTAGATTTTTGTCTGTTGGATTTCAGGTCAGCTATTTTAGTCCATTCCTACAAATGCCCAACATGGTCTTCCTTAGAGGAACCCTACATCAAGATGTCACCAGCATACCAGGAACCCCATAAAATATTTCATATACTGTCCTATTAAAGACTTCTGGAATGATTTTAAACAGTATTTCCCATAAAGTATGTTAAAAAATACTCTGAACATTTTTTTCTGATGGTAACTGCTAAAATCCAAACAAGGATCCAAAATTTTTTAAAAAATATTTTGTTCCAGTAATTTCATTAAAGATGTCCCCCTAAGCAAGCAATGAAAAATGTTCTTTTGTTGAATATGGGTCAAATAATTGATTGAAATCCTGAGTTCTGTCTTGTTGAGAAGACCATTTATTGAGCAGAGTTCAGCTCACAGAACATCCTACTCTAAAGGAGGACAGGGGAAGGTTCCACTGTTTCCCTTTCACCACAAAGCTCCCATATTAAACCTTTCCTCTAGCTCAGTGTTTCTCAACCTTGACAATTTTAAGGCATGTGGACTTCAACTCCCAGAATTCTGGGAGTTGAAGTCCACATGCCTTAAAATTGTCAAGGTTGAGAAACACTGCTCTAGCTCATATTAAAGCCTTCACATTTGTTCTGAGTGTCTTGGGAAGTATAATAAGGCAGGCAGAAGACTTGGAGTCAGGTCCCTGTCAGGATCTTCCTTCCCTATTGGTTTGACCTTGGGTCAAACAACTTAATCAGAATCAAGGACTGAGCCAACTACACCCAATCAAAGATGCCTCAAGAAAGTTTCATGTTTGCCTATAAGAATGTACATAAGATGAATGAAAAGATAGCAACGTGGAAGACAGTTAGCTGCCAGATGTCCCCTGAAGGGCTTGCTTCATTTAATTCCTATATAACACTCTGACAGTAATGATGTATCACTTAGTCCTTTAAAAGATTCTTCAAACAGGGCAGAAAAGCGATGAGCAATTCTTTTGACCCTGGCACCCAGAATAATCATGATTATCTGCACTATTTAACCTCCAAAGAATTGAACACTGTTCATGGTCTATTACTTCAACAATGATGGTTGATAATCTATACCTGCAAGTCATGGAAGGTCACTCAGCCTTACACCACTTCCTTTACCCCAATCATGCTATCAGACCTCCAGCTCTGTTGACCCTACCCTTCTTGCAATTCTTGGCCAAACTATGAAAATCAATTTCACTTTATATCTTGGGTGTAGAAAGATATATACGAATCAATTGCTTGGCTTGAATGATTAATCTGAAGGCTGTCACGTACTGGGCTCCTGTGCCAAGGAGAAAGGGGAAGAAAATCAGAGTATCCTCCAAAATACACTTAGCTAATATTATGGTTTTCAGAAGTCAGTGGGATGGGGTTCAAGATAGCAAACTTCAGCACATTTAACTGGGTGGAAACAATTCAGTAAAAACCAGTCTAATTTAGTTCCAAGGTAAAATAGCACCCAATGGGACATGTACATGTAATTTGCTTCTTTGCTTCAGACAAGTCCAGACTTGTCATCCAACTCACTGGGAGACATCCCATGATGGAAGAAATGACTAGTCATAGGTGATCCCTGCAGTGCAGTAAGAACTAATATAGAATTGGCAACAGCTATACTGATTGTTTTTTCCCCCAAAAGAAATAGTTTCACTAAAAAATTATGAAATGTATTACATAGTTGTGATAATGCAGACTAGACTACAAACCAGAAGTTTCATGGGTCTATTAAAGTTTTAAAGCAGATCCTTTACATATTTAAATAAAAGCAGGAATCAATAAACAATTATTTTTGTGCAATTATGTTACTCTAGACTTTTTCTGGATTTCCCTACTTAATCATGAATTAATTTTCATTATATATTAGGCAAGGACATAATTGATGTTCATAAGGCAAGATAAAATAAAGCATGCTGAAAACTATATTTTATAAAAAAAACAATATAAAGGTAACATAAAGGGGTTTCTTTCATTGTTATAACACAAAATGAGCCTTCCTGTTTTATGGTTTAATTCACATATATTATCTAGAGGTAAAGTAAATTTTGGAGCAGGCCATCTGATTAGGGCACAACCATCTATAAATTTTGTTTTGGAATGTGATATTTTAGGATGTAAAAATTAAAAAAAGAGTTATATAAATTAAGTTTTTGCAGGAATATGCTATTGGTTTTGGAAGAATTTTTAAAGGGAAAAAATGAAGGGACATTTTATTATGTATAGTGGATATGTTAAAAGGCGAAACATGGATAAAAATAAATTCAGAAGATGCTAAAGACTAATGTACAATTAAAACCAGAGATTCTTCTTTTGGGAATAGTGGACAGACAGCTAATAAAAAAACCCATGAAACTTTGTTTTTATACATGACAACTGTGGTGAGAATAGTATATGCTCAAACTAGAAAAGTTCAGCATTCCCCAATAGAGGAATGGTTGGTGAAGATGATGGAATTTAAAAGATGGCTATGTTGATTAGACAATTTGCATGAAACAAAAAAAAATGCAATTTTGACTTGTGGTTTTGATGATTAGGAATGAATTAGATAATAGAAAAAAAACCCAAGCTTTTTTTGTAACCATAGAATAAGATATAACTTTATAATCACGTTTATTTTATAATCATATTTATTGGAAGCTGCTTTCTATTTCTTAGTATCTTTTCTTTCTGCATTTTGATTTTCTTTTTCCTTTAACTCTTTTTGGTTCTCCGAGTTCTCTTCATTATCTATTTGTTTGTGTTAGTTTTTATGATCTTTTAAAAACTTTTAATAAAAAA
This sequence comes from Crotalus tigris, assembly GCF_016545835.1. NCBI lineage: Eukaryota > Metazoa > Chordata > Lepidosauria > Squamata > Viperidae > Crotalus > Crotalus tigris. The sequence goes on along the minus strand of NW_024097050.1, from coordinate 33,226 downwards.
ATATCTGAAAAGGAGTGTGATGTTTTAAGTTGGCAAATATTAACTCCAAATTTTAACATAATCTCTTCATTACATATAATAGAGAAAGCTATGAAAGTAGAAACATTAGACACTGGAAATGTTCCCAAGGTTAGATTCAAAAGTCTGTTCAAAAGTAAGAATTTCCTATGGACTTCCAGAAGGGCAAATGTAGGATCTACACAACTCCATTATCTCATTTCCTCAATCATTGATTGTAATCGTATGTCGCATCTCTAGACATTTAAGCATCATTTCCATTTCCTAAATAAGATAACTTTTGAACTTTACATTGGTACTGAAAGTAGATGAAATTGGAAGGAATACATGTGTGAATTTTGGAGAAGATTCCAGGCCTCAAAGAATAATAAAAAATAATAATAGCAAAACATTTTAGGAGACTTTCAGGAAGCCATGTGTACTACATCTGTTATTATTACCATTATTTTAACTTCCTGTTGCAACCAATGGATTAACACTTATTTGGTCTGAATAAAGCAGACCTTGCACTTACAGAACACTTGGAGACAAAGGTAAATTAGAGAAAAATATGAAAAGAAAGCAGCTCTGCAGTAGAAGAGATGATCTGTATGTTGAAACTTCTGGAACTTAAACAGCCACTGCTAGCCAGTATATATTATACTGTATAATTGGCAAGATGGAAAAATGTCCTGCTGTCTATTTGGCAATATCCTATTTCCTATGCACGCATGTATATCTATTTATTCTGCGAACTACAGGGGTTTTGTCAAAGGCTTCACAAAGAATTTGGTGTTTGGGACATGGTAGATAAAGAAAGGGGAATCAGAACACCAGAATCTTGGTCAAGGATGACTTTGGAAAGTGCTATATAGTTATTCAACGTCTTCCACCATTCTTGTAAATATTTTAGCTCAGCCTGGATCTAGGATTACCTCACCACAACCAACTCACCACAGCTAATTCACCACAGCCAACTTGCTGCAGGACAATTCAACACTGTATTAATTGTTTCATTCAGTTACTTTTATTATTGGTGACCATATGTTCATCAAAATTATTGTAACTCTTGTATTTCTGGATTTTACTTTCTTTATTTTATTATTATTGGATATGGTTTCATTGAAATTAATTTCTTTTGTATTTGTTCAATTGTCCTGCAGTGAATTTACCATAGTGAGTTGGCCCTGGCAAGTTAGCTGTGGCAAGTTAGCCGTAATAAGTTGGTCGTAGTGAATTGACCATGGCAAGTTGTCCCATCCTGCCTCAGACCAACTCATTCAATTTATTTATCCATTGTAATTGTGTCAAATTGTAACCAAGAGAAATTCTTGTATGGGCATCACTTAACTCTAACTCTCCACCAGTAAGAGGAATTTCCATTCCTCACAATTTGCACTAATTTGGTTTCTATCTGATGTTTCTTTTGTTTGATTATCATGGAATAATTATTTCAAAGACACTGTCAGCCAGAGAGCTATCAATGAAAGAAATCAAAAAAGAAGAAGAGATGAAATCAATAGGAACTAATGACAATTTATAAACCAACAGACATTAGAGAAGAAAGGCTGAGCCATATGATGAACAAGAAAGATCCATTAATAGAAAATACAAACACCTGCGTAGAAATCAATAGCATCTACTGTACTAAGATTTCAAAAAAAGTGAGATTGTTTTTGATCCTTCTATGTGGTTGCAGGCTTCCTCCCCCAAATAAAATTAATGTTGTTAATTTTTGCAACATCCCACATTGTCCTGTCCTTGCTTCATCCAAGATGAAACCAATGAAAAAAACATCAAAAACAGAGGTAGCTAGCATTTCACTCCCATCCATATTCTTAATTATGTCATGTTGGTTCTTGATTTGGAGAGGAGAAACTATGTACTTAGCCAGTGTTGAAGGATGGGAGTGGCAAGAAACTCCACTGTTTCTTAGGGAAGCATCAGAGATGGTCTGAATTTCTCCCTCTAACTGGAAATTAAGACATTGAGGCATCTTGTCTTCCCCTGCCTTCTTTGGGAGAATGCCTTGGTTTCTGGCAAGAGAGAATATCTTAAAGGCAAGATGAAGAAAGTGTTCCCATTAATGGAAAGCTTTTCTTTCTGCAGCTCCAGGGGAAATGCCACAAAACTGTTTTCACTGAAGCAAGTTAATTAATCTTAGCTTTCTAAGATAGCCAGGAGCCCTCATTTTTATGGAGTCACATAGGTGTGGTGCTGATGTCAATATGGTATATCCACTACATATAAAAAGAGGCATTTTCAAGTGGCAACCATTTGAACTAGGAAAGGTATCAAATTTGGCTTTGGATCTTTTGTTTTTTAAAAGACACTTGTGGATTATCACCAAAAAATGAATACATAGTCAGCTTAAATTCAAATGGAGCAATGGTTTGAGAAAAGGCCAGATATAATTTCTCCCTTTGCTGCATCCTCATCAAATTGAATCCTGAAAACTCACACGTTTTAAGGCATCCTGGTGGTTAATGCAGTTAAAAATGCCAGTAAAATAAGAGCCAGTGAGGCAGTGGTGGAATTCAAATAGGTGAACAACCGGTTCTCTATGTGGATGCCACTTCCGGAAGTCCATTCTGGACCTGGGCAACAAAAAATTAGCTATCGGTTCTGCCGAACTGATGCAAACTGGCTAAACCCCACCGCTGCAGTGAGGCTAGTGTTGAAGTAGGTGCTGAAATAGAGACCTAGGTTGAAAACCATCATCAACCATTGAGCCTCATTGGGTGATTTGGGCTCAGTCATGGGAAGATAATCACCATAACAAATCTGGGTAAGGAATTAGGATTCAAATTCTTGATGAACATTTGGAGGCACCAAAATAATGAATAATAATTTCCTAGACTCGTATTAAAGGTTTTGTGGGCTGGGGAAGAGGGAATAAGAATCTTTTGAGCTCGCTTTTAATGAACTCTCCAGATCAAGATTGCGGGCTTTGATGTTAGTGAACTTGTTAGGTTGCCCTGTCCTTCCGCCTGAGGATGAATCAGACTTGTTCATCATCATACAGATGGTCATGATGCTTATAAAGTTATTTCTGCCCTAGACAATGTCCCCACACCATTAAGAATAATTTCAGATCCTTCTGCATGTAGTAAATGTGTTAAAATGGTATTGCTATTTTATTAATGATCACCCTCCTCTCTGGGGCACAATATTTATGCGAAATGCAGCTTGCTTGGGATAATCAGGAAACTTTACACAATATGACAGGGCTGAATTGGCCCAGCTGTCTGTTATTCAATGATTACTTCATTGTTTCTATCAAGATGATAACAGAGCCGAAGAATAGAAAAAGTCTATTTGCTAGATAAATGTAATTCTAAAATAATAAGTGAGCTTACTGTACTTGTATTTATTTGCTAGGGATTCTTGGTATCTTAAATCAAAGTTCTAACTGCTGTTGGTAACATAATTATCAGCACTCAGATCTGTTAGTGATTTTTAAGATGCTATGATGATGCATGCTTAAGCTTCCCTTCCTGGTGCCAGAAAAGATGAACATCTTGACTGAAATCTTGAAGAATAGGAAGCAAGCAGCAAGAAAGGAAATAAAATCTTTCGTATTTCTGACATACCACATGGTGTTTTGAAGCTGCTAAATAACAGGAACAAAATAACAAAAATAACATTTATTCATCTGTAAATAAAGATTGGCTTTTATGTGGAGAATACATAGTTGGCAATGATAGTTCCAAAGGTGCTTTATCAAGAGTTTAAGTTCAGAACTGAAGAAGCTTCTTGGATGAAAAGAAAAATGTCTTCAAGGAAAAACAAAGAAAGTCTTGAAAAAGCACCTTTGGAACAACCATGCCTGAATGACTGAAAATCTCAATAGACATTCGCAATGATAGTATTGAGACCGAATGAAAATTTCAAACTAGCTCTGTCATAGGCAGATAGAATGTATGATATTTTTGATCTCTGCTAAAATATAGATGCTTATGCCATATACAGTATCATGACGGGCTATATTATGTAAGCATGCAGGGCATATACAATTCAATTAAATATATATTTGATGTTTCTTGTGGAAGGGACACATAGAAATCCGTGTAAAGTGCATGAGTAATTATATTTTACATTTTTTTTAAAAAAAAGTGATTAAAATTGTCTACAAGACAGTAGAATTGCTGATTCTACTCACATTCTGCCTATAGGATTTCTTTCATTGTGACAGTGAATCACAGTTGTTGTGTTCCCAGGATAGAGACTTTTTAATTCCTTCTGAACTGGAACATTTTTAAAGAGTAGCCAGGAGCTGATTTATGTGGCTTCTTCTTGTTTGTTAACAGTGTGATCTACATAACGGATCATTAATCTCATGATCCAAGGGGTGGCCTTCTCTGAAGGGACCTCATTCTTCACATTTCCCATGAATGAACCAACAGGATGGAATGGTAATGAAGCCCAGATCACAGAAGCAATTCTATTATATGAATGCTTAGAGCATCCTGATAATTTTACAGTTAGAAACAACATTCTCACACTTGATTTAAATTCTGTGGCTGCTTCCTCCTCCTGCAGAAAGAAACATGTTAAATTTTGGATTTGGGTTTCACACATCATCCTGTGATTTTTGTCTAAATCTGTTTCTCTTTTAGAGCCTCAACTAACATAACATTTGCACTTTTACCGTAAACTACTGCTGTGTAGTTATTTTGTTTTTCAAAATGTCATTTTATTTTAACCAAGCTATTAGATTATCTATGTTTAGATGTATATCCTATTTACCTTTAGCATATTATTGCAGGTGAAGAGTATCTTTCTATCTTGGACTAAAACCAAAATCTATGAAAGATGACGCAGGCAAAAATAGTGTCAAATGACTATAGAGATAATTAGCACAGTATAGCAGTATGTAGATCGAGAACTACCAGAAGTACAGGCAGGATTTCGAAGAGGCAGAGGAACTAGAGATCAAATTGCCAACATACGCTGGATCATGGAGAAAGCTAGGGAGTTCCAGAAAAATATCTACTTCTGCTTCATTGACTATGCAAAAGCCTTTGATTGTGTGGATCACAACAAATTGTGGCAAGTTCTTAAAGAGATGGGAGTACCAGACCATCTCATTTGTCTCTTGAGAAACCTATATGCGGGTCAAGAAGCAACAGTGAGAACCGAACACGGAACCACTGATTGGTTCAAAATTGGAAAAGGAGTCCGGCAAGGCTGTATACTGTCGCCCTGCCTATTTAACTTATATGCAGAGCACATCATGAGAAAGGCAGGGCTAGATGAATCAAAAGTTGGAATTAAGATTGCCGGGAGAAATATCAACAACCTAAGATATGCAGATGATACCACTCTAATGGCAGAAAGTGAAGAGGAACTAAAGAGCCTCTTGATGCGGGTGAAGAAGGAGAGTGCAAAAGTTGGCTTGAAACTCAACATTAAGAAAACCAAAATCATGGCATCCGGCCCTCTCAATTCCTGGCAAATAGATGGGGAAGAAATGGAGGTAGTGACAGATTTTATTTTTCTGGGCTCAAGATCACCTCAGATGGGGACTGCAGCCAAGAAATTAAAAGACGCTTGCTCCTGGGGAGGAAAGCTATGGCAAATCTAGACAGCATTCTAAAAAGCAGAGACATCACCCTGCCAACAAAAGTGCGTATAGTCCAGGCCATGGTTTTCCCAGTTGCAATGTATGGCTGTGAAAGTTGGACCATAAGAAAGGCTGAACGCAAAAGAATTGAGGCCTTTGAACTATGGTGCTGGAGAAGACTCCTGCGAGTCCCTTGGACTGCAAGGCGTTCAAACCGGTCAGTCCTAGAAGAGATCAACCCCGACTGCTCTTTAGAAGGCCAGATCCTGAAGTTGAAACTCAAGTACTTTGGCCACCTAATGAGAAGGAAGGATTCACTGGAGAAGAGCCTAATGCTGGGAAAGATTGAGGGCAATAGAAGAAGGGGACGACAGAGAATGAGATGGCTGGATGGAGTCACTGAAGCAGTAGGTGTGAATTTAAATGGACTCCAGAAGATGGTAGAGGACAGGAAGACCTGGAGGAACGTTGTCCATGGGGTCGCGATGGGTCGGACACGACTTCGCAATTAACAACAACAACAAGCATTCACTAGCATAATTTCGTAAGGGTTCTTTATTATTTTTAGTTTTGGAATTGATTCATAGTTTCAAACCATGCAAACCAGAGGAAATCTAGTGGTCCATTTTGGGAAAGATCCCTGCTGTGCCTTTTAAAATCTATTTATTGTCCTATTCATTTGACAACAGTTTATAAATAGATACCTTGAGATAATGCTATTTTCTTTTCTGCACTATAAAATATCCGTGTGTGGGATTCCATGAAAACCTGTTAGGCTACTATGAGAGATTCAGGGTAAAATAAATAAAATAAAATAAAATAACCTTGAACAAAGATCATTTTCTATCATTAAAACTTAAATCCTGAACGACTCCTCCTCCTTCTCCTCCTCCATTCAGCAATCTGAAAAATATGAAAGAATGTATTTATTTCATTAGTTAGTTTATCATATTTATTCCTCCCTCTGGGTGGAATACAAATAGACATAAAAACATACAAGCTATATATAAATATTATACTGAAAACAATTTAAAACAGAATAAAATAATTAAAATTCAGAACTTAAAAAGGCAGGGAAGGGGCTGCATGCTCATCTCTGACCCCCAAGCAAGATGGCAGAACAAGATCTTCAGATATTTTTGGAAGGCCAGGAGAATGTGGAACATACTCCTGGAGTATTTCTTTCTGGGCTTTCCCAGTTGAAATTCTTGACATGCTTGAGGTAGTTTAATGTCGGTTAATCTATGCAATAATGGAATTTTAGAAATGAAAGGGGTTCTTTAGGCTATCAAGTCTAACCCCTCCTTGGTACTAGGATTCAAATTCAACCAACCCTTAGCAATTGTCAGGCGAAAGTTCAGCATTTTTTTTTAAATACTTTGCTTTGAGAAAGTTGCTATGTTGAGATTGTGTGAATGCAAAATTTAAAAATATTACATTGTTTGTTGAACTTATATTTGTACTCTAGGGCTTTGTTGGTTATTAAATTGTAGAGTGCATTTTACAATGGTTTGGGTTGTTTTGTTAAAAAGCTTGTTGGTTTAAATTTATTATAGCTGTAGACCAACATAACGAAATCAATAAGCATATCCATTATAAGTATATACCAACAATATAAATAAAAAGAGCAAAAGATTTAAAAGCTTGCAAATAAATGCCAAACAAATAAAAATTTCTCATAGTTCAATAAGCCTAAATCACGACAGCTTCTGGTGGATTTGCGCGCGCGATGGCGGCTACTTTGTAGCCGTCCTCCTGGGTAAGTGTTTGAATCGCTATGAACAGCGGACATCAGCTGTTCAGCGGTTCAAAATCCCCCTCCCGGGCAAAGGGAGGGGAAAGAGGATTGTCTGAATAGTGGTAGAGCCTCTTATGCGCCCCCAAGGCTTTTTTTGGGGGGTGAAAAGAGTGCTCCCACAGAGTTCAGATTGTCTCCACTTCCCAGCTGCTTTTGTCTCTAGGGACAAAATAAACCGCTGCAACCACCTCCGTGATTAAAGTGACCTGGTGAGTTTTTCTTAGAAGCGGACAGAGCTGAGTAGAGGATTTTGCTTTTGCTTTCTCTGATCTTATTTGGATTTTAAGTTTAAAGATTTACTTTTATTCCCTCTTTTTGCTTTTTTCTTTTGTTGAAAGGGAAAGTAAAATGGCGTTCGGCAGGCTTTTTGGTGTTTTTTTTTTTTGACTGGAATGTGTATTGGATTGATTATTCATAATGATCTGTTGATGATGGGTTTGGATTTTAGGAGGATTATTTCTCCTGTTTAACTCTTTTTATTCTTTGAAGGTTTTCTCTATTTATTTTTATTCCCTTTTTTGTTTTTTCTTTTTGTTGAAAGAGAAAGTAAAATGGCGATCGGCAGGCTTTTTGGTGTTTTTTTTTTTTTGACTGGAACAGAATGGAATGGACTTGTTTATTTATAATGATTTTTTTGATGTTGGGTTTGGATTTTAGGAGGATTATTATTTTTGTTTAACTTTTTTATTTTTTTGAAGGATTTTTTTTTTGTTTTGTCTTTTGTACTTTAAAAAAAATGGAATGGATTTTTTTTATTTAATGATTTTTTTTCTCTTCCCCTTTTCTTTTTTTAACTTTTTTCTTTTTATTGTAATGATTTCTCTTTGAAGGATTTTTTGGAGTTAATCTTTCTTTTTCTTTTGTTTAACTTTTTCTTTCCTTTTTTTGGGTAATTTTTAAGAAGGAGTAAAGATTTTTTAAGATGGCTCCAAAGCGTTCAGCAATTCCTACAGCTCCTAAGGTGGTTTCTTCTTCGGTGTTATCATCAGCCCAACAACCTAAATCAATAGCTTCACCCTCTTCTTTGGCACACTTAATAACGGTGAAGGATTTGCAAGACATAATGGGAAATGAAATTAGGGAAGAAATGAAAGAGATTTCAGAGGAAAATAATAGGATTTTGAGACAAGAGATAGTTTTGGCTTTAAAGGGAGTTGCCTCTGTTCTTGAAAAGTTGAATTCTTGTGTAGAAGAGGTTACAGAAAAAGTGGAATTGATGGAGGGAAAATTTGAAAGTATGGAAAAAGAGATGGAAAATTTTCAAGATGAGATTCTTATGCTTCAATATAGACAAATGGAATATGCTTTAAGAATTAGAGGCTTGAGAGAATCTTTGCAAGGAGATCTGAGAGAGATGGTTGCAAATGACTTTGCTGTGATTTTGAATAGAGAAAAAGAGGAAATACTCTGTGAAATTGAAAAAACATTTAGAGTTAATTCCGTGGTGGCAGAGCAAAGGAATTTGCCAAGAGATGTGGTAATTTATTTTGGGAAAAGATCCCTGCGCAATGAAATTATACAAGCTTTTTATAAGAAGAGGTTTCAAATTGCTTCACAAGATGTTATAATTCTAAAGGAGATCCCATCTAAAATTTTAAGAAGAAGAAAGGAGTTTGCTTTTTTAGCAGACGAACTTAAAAAGAGGCGAATGTTGTTCAGATGGGATGTTCCGACTGGAATGGTGGTGAATTACCTGGGGACATGTTATAGACTTAATACAGTTTTTAAAGCAAAAGAGTTTTACACTTCGGTCCTGGGGGTATGTTTATCGCCATCCATTACGTTCAAAGCTTTGGAAGAGAAGAAGGTAGAATTGCAGTCTGAAGAGCCTATATTTATGAAAAATGGGGAGGGGCCTCAACAAGTTGAGATGAAGGAGCAGAGGATAACCCGTGCAACATATAAATGTAAAGAAAAGGAGCAACAGAAGAAGGAGGTTAAGGAAGCCTCACAAGTATTGGTTTCTGAGTCTGTGGGAGAAGCAAGATTTATAAACTTTTTGGAGCAACCTTCAAGGGTAGAATTGCAGCCTGAAGAGCCTACATTCATGAAAAATGGAAAACCTCAGTTTGAGGGGCCTCAACAAGTCGAGATGAAGGAGCAGAGGATAACTCGTGCAACACATAAACTTAAAGAAAAGAAGCAACAGAACAAAGAGGTTAAGGAAGCCTCACAAGTATTGGTTTCTGAGTCTGCGGGAGAAACAAGATTTACAAACTTTTTGGAGCAACCTTTAAGGGCAGATTTCAAAGCACTTCTTTTGAGGTTTTTGGATAAGAGAGATTGATAAGGAATGTATAGATTGTTTTTAGGTTATTGATAGATTATAGTTCATTGTGGATGGAATTGGTTATTGGTAAAGAGGAGAGAAGATTATGGAGATTGTATGAAAATTTTAGATAAGAAGTTTAAGTTTAGCAGTTCAAGCAGTATTTAAAAGAGTATTTTGTTTTAATGGTATAATGAACGCTTATATGTTTATTTTTGTGTTTTAGGATAAAGAAAGAGGGAGAGATTAGATTTTATATTGTATGCACAGATAAGTAAGGAATTTAAAGGAACATTTTGCTTTAAATATGTATAAGGGAATTTTAATGTTTTTATATTTGTGTTTTTGAGGGAGTTTATAAAGAATGATGGATAATAATATAACTATGACATTAGAAAATGTTTAGAGTATATTATAATCTGTTTTTATATATATATTATTTAGTTTTTCAATAATTTATACTTAAATTTTACTATTATTAATTATTTTATAACTTGTTTAATTAATGTATTTAGATTTGTTTAGGATTTATATGTATTTTAAGATTTTTTGAAAAATTTTAATTAAGCCTGTATCCAGCTCTGGGAAGGTTGGGGGAGGGCATGGGAGGATTGGGGAGGTTGGGGAGGGGATGGGAGGGTCAGTGGGGGGGGGGTTGGGGAAGGGAATTGTTTTGTAAAACTTAAAAATTTTTCAATAAAAAAAAAGCCTAAATCACATTACCACATCCATGTACTTGTTAACCTGTTTTAGTGGGGTGCATTCTAGACACGATCTTATGTTCTGATAAGTTATCAGTATGAATTTCAATATGTCTGGATTGAAGACTCTACCTGGAATTGCTTGGTAGTGTTGGAATTATCTCTTCTTCAAGAGTCCTATATTATTCTTTTCTTTAATTTTTGCTGACTCAGTTCTCAGTGTGGGTGTAAATATGCTGATTAGAGCATTTCAGAATGAACTTTGATGATTGATTACAGGCAATTCTGTAAATTTATAATCATTGTGGCTTACTCATGTTGCTGCTGATTTGGTCAGCTGGCTTCTCCAGCCTCTATACCAGTGGTTCTCAATCTTTTTAATGCCGCGACCCCCAACCGGTCGTAAGTCAAGGACTACTCAACCCGTCGTAAGTCGAGGACTACTCAATTGGTGCAGCACCGTTTGCAGAATGGTACTTTTGGCGGGCTCAGCAGGGCAGAGACAGCCTGGACAATTCCTATTGGCTTTTGAAAGCCAATAGAATTAGACTCTATTCAAGAGAGTCTATTCTATTGGCTTTCAAAAGCCAATAGAATAAAAGGGAGTAGCACAGCTAAGGAAAAGGGGGAAAAAATGGCGGACTGTTTGGCGACACCCGTGAAATGGTCGTTCGACCCCAAATGGGGTCCTGACCCACAGGTTGAGAACCACTGCTCTATACCAAAGTATTAACTCACTCCAAAATGTTTTCATTTAAGAATACTGATGAGAAAAATTAAAAATCCCGATCTGTAATGTGTTGGATGGATATCCTAAGTAGTTCATTTTAAAAGACCAAAAATAATTTAGTTTTTTTCTGCTTTGAACTTGAGATCTGTGTTCCTATCTCAATGCCTTTTTATGAATAGATTTTCTTTTGTTGTTGCTTTCTATTTAAAAATAGTTCCTTCTCACTCTTTCTGCAAGTTGTCTAGTCGGTTGCCAAATTATTCTTATTGGCCTTGGTCTTCAAAGCAAGAGATGTGTCTTCCCCTCCCGACCCCCCCAAAAGGAAAGTAAACAGTCAAGCTATGTTGAATTTAGGCTGTTGAAATGGAATCAATCCAAAAGTTTTTGAACTCAAAATAAAGCATATGTTTAGTATTGTCTTTTTTCCTATGGGACAACCATTTAATGGTTTTCAACCACTTGAAAATGCTACCGTATACCCATCATTCCTCTTTCCTTAAGATTAAACAGATCCAATTTTCTCAGATTTTCCTCATAAGAATTGCATTTCCACTTTTCTGCACCTCTTCTGATTTGTCTTTTTGGGAAATAAGAAATGGACCATGAAGGACATATTGCTTCATATGGAATCTGTCCAACAGAAAGTATAACAAAATTATTATTTCCCATGATTTGGAAACTACATTTCTGTCAGTCTGTATTCATGTCAGAAGCTAACCAAAGGATGCTTTTGTGCAGCCATGTCATACTGCTGACTTATATTTACATTATAATCAATGACAATTCTAAAATTATTTTCAAAGGCATTCATTCCCCATCCTATGGTTTGAGAGGTTTTTTTTTTCCTGTAGTGAGGAATTTGACATTTGGTTGCTAAATTTCATTTTCAGCTTTCTTCTGTAAACCACAATACTAAGATTTTAAAAATGTATTCTCATCTTCTAGTGATCCCATGCTGTTTTGTACCATAAGCAAATCTAATGATTATACCACATGCAAATTTTATAAGCTTAATCAAAGTCATTAATAAAAATCTTGAACAGTAATGGTCTCAAAATTAAACCCTACCACAGCACACTTGGTATCTCACTCAAGTTTGATTACGAACCATTATTAAACTCTAAATTCAATTTTCAAGCCAATGGTAAATCCATAGAATAGAGAACTCATACAGACCATTGTTTACTTACTAGCTTACCAAATAAAATAACATGAAATATTTTGTTACATTCTTTGATGAAATCAAGCTATGTTATATATCTGTGGCATTCTCACAGTCTGCTGAACAAAATATTAAAACAATATTCAAACAAGGGGAACTCATCAAATTTGCAAATGATACCAAGCTGGTGGGAGTAGCCAACACTCCAGAAGATGGGCTCAAGATATAGAAGGATCTCAACAGACTTGAACACTGGGACCCATGTACCAAAATGAAATTCAGTGGTGAGAAAAGTAAGGTTCTACATTTAGGCAAGAAAGGTGGAATCTGGCTCAATAGTAATAACAGTAAGAGGGATCTTGGAGTTTTAGTGGACAATCACTTAAATATGAGCCAGCAGTGTGCTGCAGCTGCCAAAAAAGCCAATGCAGTGCTACGCTGTATTAACAGAGAGATAGAATCAAGATCACGTGAAGTGATCTTGGTAAGGCCGCACTTGGAATATTGCATCCAGTTTTGGTTGCCATGATATAAAAAAGATGTGGAAGCTGTAGAAAGAGTGCAGACAAATATTGCTCAGAAGATTGCAATGATTAGGGGACTAAAACAAGTGAAGTACAGTTGCAGGACATGGATATGTCTAGTTTAATAAAAAGGACTGGGGTGACATTGATAGCAGCGTTCTAATATCTAAGCGGTTGCTACAAAGAAAGGGGGGTCAACCTATTTTCCAAATCACCTGAAAGCAGAACAGAAAATAATGGATGGACACTAATCAAGGAGAGAACCTAGAAATAAGGAAACAATTCCTGACAGTTAGAGAAATTAATCAGGGAAAGGCTTGCCTCCAAAACTTGTAGATGCTCCACAACTGGAGGTTTTTAAAGAAGAGATTGTCTGAAAAAATATAGGGTCTCCAGCTTGAATAGGGTATTGGACTAGAAGATTGCCAGGTCCCTTCCAACTCTGTTATTCTGTTCAGGTAGCAAAACAAGCAGGCAGCAAACAACCGCAACCAGCCAACTGACCAAATAACCGACTGAATAAACTAATAAACCTTAGTGGGCACTATTTCCGATCATTCTTTTCTATAGTTTTCTGTCAGCTTATGGAGATAGGCTGTCTTAAAAATGTAACATTAATCATTTTGACACCCAACTTTTTGGGGTCCTTTTACTTGCTCCAAAATCACTGTAGAGTAACCCAGAACAAGACACCTAACACATTGGAGAATGGAAATGGAAGAATGGAAGAATGGAGAATGGAAAAAACTGGAATGTGAATAATTAATAATAATACTAATATAATTGAGACTGATAAGGATGTAGTTTCTTACGGATGGAATTTGTTATTGGTGAAGATTGAAATGTTTAATGTGTTTATTATGGATAGGTGTATAAGGGAATTTTGTTGTTTTAAGTTTTGAACCTTTAATGATAATATTGTTTAAATTTGTGTTTTGAAGGGATTATAATTTGCTCATTTTAGTGAGGGGATTCTAATGTTTTAAATTTTAAGTAATGTTTAAATTTGTGTTTTGAAGGGAGTATAACTTGTTCAAGTTTTAAGTATGCTTAAATTTGGTTTTTAAATATTATTAATATTTTTAAGAGAAAATAATTTGTTTAATTAAATGTCTAGATTTGTTTAGGAAAGAAAGTAATGTTTAAATTTGTGTTTTTGGAGGGAGTTTATATAGAATGATGATTGTATTTAGATTTGTTTAGGATTTAAAAGTGTTTCTAGTTTTCAAATATTATTATTAATATTTTTAAGAGAAAATAATTTGTTTAATTAAATGTGCTTAGATTTGTTTAGGACTTATAGGTTTTTTAAGTTTTTTCTTTTTGGATAGGAGAGAAGATTATGAAGATTGAAGGAAATATATATTTACTTTAAGTTTTTTAAGAGTATTTAGTTTTAATGGTATAACAAAGGTTTATATGTTTATTTTTTCGTTTTAGGATAAAGAAAGAGGGAGAAATTAGATTTTACACTATAGATATAGATATTCAAAGAAAGTAATGTTTAAATTTGTGTTTTTGGAGGGAGTTTATATAGAATGATGATTGTATTTAAATTTGTTTAGGTTTTAAAAGTGTTTTAAGTTTTTTTTTTTTTTTAATTAAGCCTGTACTCAGCTCTGGGAAGTCCAGGGGAGGGTTTGGGAGGTTGGGAAGGGGGGGTGAGGTAGGGTTGGGGGCGGTATGGGAAGGGGATTTGTTTTTGTAAAATTTAAAAAATTTTCAATAAAAAAAAAAAAGACACCTAACACATTATATTTTTGTCAAGCTTGTCATTTCCTTGCCAAAATTCTCTTCTGCACTTAATCTGTCTCTATGACAGTACTACCTCCTTGGAAATTACATATATTGAATTCACTTATATATTTTTTCCAGATGAAATGATGTGTTCTCTGCCACTTCATCATCACCAGATACTGTGATTCCGTGATTGTCTTACCTTTTGTCGGACAGGTAATCATATAAAGTATGGTGAGAGCCCACTCGATCTATTGAGATTGAACCCTCCCATTTCTAAACAATCTGACAGACTATCATGTTGGCTAAGCTGGAAGCTGAAAGTCCAGCAGATCAGCTCCCTTCTTTATTAAAGCAAGGCAATGCCCAAAATGCAAGAGGCCCATAAAACTCTGCAAGTGAATGGAAAGAAGGCCTCATCATTGAGGTTATTTGAAAACTTTCACCTACATTGGCCTTGAATTACACACTGGAGCTTGTTTCAACTTGGAAGAAATCTCTCCCCACCACTTTCCTATCCTATGCTGCATCCATGAGCAGCAATTAATCTCATGGATTTAAAAGAGTTAAACACTTCTTAAGTATGTCCTTATTTCACTTCATACATTTCAGTTACAGAAATGTATTTTTGTGAATGAATGATGATGGTCTGTGTTGAGTCCGTGGCGGGAAAACAGACACGAGAAGCAGCTGGAGTTCTCAGTTTCTTTTATTCAGCGTTCAGCTTACAGGAAGATGGCTTCAGCCTCGCCCAAACGCCTCGCAGCCTCTTATATAGGCAACTCCCGGGTAAATGGGTTACTTTTCCCGCGCCAGCACCCGCGCATGCGCACGGCGCTGGCGACAGCCTGTCTGGTCCCGGGCAGCTTTGCACCTGCCCGGGACTGCCTGCAAACGCCCGAGCCGTTTGCAAAGGCTCGGGACATAACACCCCTTTCCCCCGGGCTAAAACTACTACCAACATACAACATTTATTTTATATGACATTTTGCTCCCCAGTGCTCCCACTGATTACTGGCTTTTGCCTTGCCAGCAATGTTATGTAATCTTCTAGATACTTAGGAGATTTCTTTGCTCTCTGTGACCTTCTTAGCTCTGGGTTACTGGCATAAGTCCCCTGACTGGAGGGAGGCGTGAGCCTGTTCTCTCTATTGTGCCCTGGTGTCTTCCAAGGACTGTGCCCCGATGCCTGGCCTGCTTGCTTGCCCACCGGGCTCGTCAGGCCAGGGCTTCTGTTGCTTTGTGACCTGGTTGTCCTACCTAGCTGTAGACCCTCAGGCCCCTTGAAGTGATAGCCACTGCTGGGCGTCTCTGTAGAACCTCCTAGGTCAGTCCAAGACCTGTCAGGAGGCTGTCCATTCCCTGAACCCCATTCTGTGCTCGGGCTCGTGTGGGTTTCTGTACTTTCCCAAAACTCAGGTGTTCCCTGATTTGTGCTAGGGGTGTTGTAGTCGGGACTTGGTTCCTCGACTAGCTCTGTGTATGTTTGACCCCCTGTAGGATTTGGGGTAAGGTCAGGCCAACCTTGGGAACTGTGTGCCAGCTCTCTTGCGGGGAATGATTTGTTGGGATGCCCCCGGGTATCCTCCGTTGCTGGAGTGCTGTGTGATGTATGTGGAAAGTGAGTATGCCCCCGGGGTGACTCCCTGGCTGGAGTAGGCGTGAGTGCCTGTTGTGTGGGTAAGCTCCATGACTTTCTTTTCGGAGCAATTGCAGAACCCTGAGATGGGCCGTTTGTGGCTCCCTCAGTGGAGGTGGGCAGTAGCTCTTGCCCTTCCCTTTGCTCCAAAGGGTCCCCCTCCCCCCCTGGAAAAGACCCAGGAGTCTCATCAGAAAAGTCTCGCCTAGAGCGAAGTTGGTCGATGTGCCGCCGCAGGACACGACCGTTGTCCAGGGCAACCTCGTAGGAGAGAGGACCTGTGATCCTGGACACAGAAGCGGGGACCCATGTATGACCAGGCCCGTAATTGCGAGCCCAAACCGGGGCACCCACAAGTAGTTGTCTAGGTGCCCTAGGATGTGAGGTAGATGAAGGCAGTCTGTCCGGATGCAACCGGTCAAGTCTAGTAGTAAGTTGGCGCCCCCAACGAAGTTCAGCTGGACTTCTCCCTGTAGAAGTGGACGGTGTGGTGCGATAAGAAAGGAGAAAGTCAGCCAACCTGTGATGCCAGTCCCCGTAGGTGAGTCTCTTCAAGGCGTCCTTTGCGATGCGCACCATGCGTTCAGCCATACCGTTGGTGGACGGGTGAAAAGGCGCAGACGTGGCATGACGAATCAGGTTTGCCTGTAAGAAAGCTTGGAATTCGGAGGAGGTGAATTGAGGGCCGTTGTCGGACACAATGACATCTGGCAGCCCGTGTGCAGCAAAAATCCCCCTCAGTACCTGAATAGTCTTTGCAGTGGTGGTGGATGAGACAGGCACAACCTCAAGCCATTTTGAATGGCTGTCAACAAGGACCAAGAAGAACTGGCCCTGAAAGGGCCCAGCGTAGTCAATGTGCACCCTAGACCATGGGGACTGTGTTTCCTCCCATCTATGCACAGGAGCTTGGGGCATCTCTGGGCGAGATCGTTGGCACAGGTGGCATGCGTGCACCTTAGCCTCAATATCTTTATCTAAACCAGGCCACCACAAGTGGCTGCGTGCAAGAGCCTTCATACGAACAATGCCAGGATGACCCTCGTGGAGGGATTCTAAGACCCTAGTCCTCATTGAGGTGGGAATGACAACTCTGTTTCCCCAAAGCAGACAACCCTGAGAAAGGGACAGTTCGTTCCTTTTGGACCAGAAACTCTGAAACTCAGGACTAGGGCAGTGCTCAGGCCACCCGGACAGGACCCAGGAGCGGACACGTGAAAGTGTGTGATCTGTACCTGTTTCAGCGGTAACATCCCTGGCACTAAGAGGGAGCTCGGGCAAGGCTTGGATTGATAGAATGTTGACAGCTGGCGCGGGGTCAGCTTCTACTACTGGCAGAGGCAACCTACTGAGGCCATCAGCATGGCCCATTTCTTTCCCAGGCTTGTGGAGTAATGAAAAATCATATGCAGACAAAAAAATAGACCACCTAAGCATTCTAGGGGAAATGATGTGGGGAGTCTGCTTACGTGTGGTAAACAGTCCCAGCAGAGGCTTATGGTCAGTGAAGACCGTGAAATGCCTGCCATATAGAAAATCGTGGAATTTTTTAATTCCAGCAACAACAGCCAGAGCCTCCCTGTCTATCTGAGCGTAGTTGCGCTCGGCAGAAGACAGTGTTCTGGAGTAGTATGCAATAGGAACCTGAGTTCCATCAGACCTGAGGTGACTCAGGACAGCTCCAACCCCGTAGGGGGACGCATCACAAGCGATGCACACAGGGAGAGACTCGTTGAAATGTGCAAGAACACTGTTAGAAGTGAGCAAGGCCTTGACTTCTTTAAAGCAAGCCTCATGCGCTTGTGACCACAGCCACACAGCCTGTTTGTCTAGTAGCCTGTGAAGAGGCTCAGCTACACTAGCTTTATGTGGAAGAAAAGAATTGTAGAAATTCAGGAGGCCTAAGAAGGCCTGAAGTTCGGCCTTGGACTTTGGCCTGGGTGCTTCTAAAATAGCAGTTAGTTTGGATTCAGCAGGATGAATCCCAGCAGCATCAATTTTGAATCCCAGAAATTCAGTAGAAGGCACCCCAATCTGGCAATTGTCTTTTCTGAGCTTGAGGCCTGATTTCCTGAATCTTAACAGGACAGCCCTAAGCCTTTCAGCTAGAATGTGTGTGGAGTCTCCTGCAATCAAGAAATCGTCAAAGTAGGGGCAGACCCCTGGTATACCTCGTAGTGTGTTTTCCATTACGCTTTGGAAAATCCCAGGAGCGACATTCACTCCAAACTGCAGCCTTTTTACCTTAAAGGCTCCCCTGTGGGTCACAATAGTCTGAGCTATGGCAGCATCATCATCAACAGGCAGATGTTGATATGCTTGAGCTAGGTCAAGCTTTGCAAAAACACGCCCCCCCTTGAGAGAGGCCAGGATGTGACTGACCACAGGAACAGGATAGGCATGTTGCTGCAATGCCTTATTGAGTGTGCATTTGTAATCAGAACAAATACGAATGTCCCCATTTGCCTTTAGAGGCGTGACAATGGGGGTCTCCCACGGGCTGGAATCAACAGGTTTCTAGGATTCCCTGTGGATAGTTTGTCTAGTTCAAGTGGTCAATCTACCTTTTTTAAAGCAAAAGGGACCCTTCTTGCTTTAATCCTAAAGGGCAGTGACAGTGTGGCTAGCTTTAAGGACACAAGTCCGGTCTTCGACCTGTGCCCAGCTGGGGGGCTGAAATTGAAAAATCTGCAAATTCTTGCAGACTTCCTGTAGGCGAGTGTTTGTAAGTTATTGAGTCCTGTGACATGGTATCCCCAGAGGCACTCAAACCAATAGAGTTCTAATGAGAATCGTTCGTTAACCCCCTTACTAATAATAAGTCTAGTGGACCTTCAAAACTCTTGTATTGCATGTTAAGGGTGGCCTCCCCCTTAACACACACTCTTGAGTTCTGAAAATCTGTTAATACAATATCAGAAGGCCTTAACTTGGTCTTAGACCCACTTCTTGAACAAATCTTCCTAAATGTATGCAATGAAATGATGGACAGGGCAGACCCTGTGTCTAGTTCCATAGATAATGGAACCCCTTGTAGCTTCACGTTGAGTGACAGCTTTTTCTTCATGGGCTTGTGTGTGCCTGTTCTACAGATGCTTCTTCGCGAAGCGCAAAAACCGACCCTATTCTGGCTGGGGAATCTGGTACCCTTCAGGCGTTCTTCTTGGGGTTGCGCCTTTCGTCGGCCCAGGCACACAGCTACAATGTGCCCTTGTTTACCGCAGGCCCGGCAGGTAGCGGAGCGGAACTTGCAGTCGGTTCTCCTGTGGCGACCTCCACAGCCGATGCACTTGAGCGGAGCCGAAGAGCTTCCCTTCTGGTTGTCTTCCTTCGCGGGGTGTAGACGGTCGACTTCCTCGTCCGGATCCTCCTCAGAATTTCGTCGGACGTCTTCCTGGTGCACGGACGCACCCTCTGCACTGTTTCTGATCGACCGCATGTTTTTGATGGCGCCGCCTGCTGCTTCTTCTGCGGTGACTTCCCTTAAGGCGTCTTGGAAGGATAATTCTTCCTTTGCAAAAAGTCTCTGTTGTAGCTCGCGATGCCTTAACCCGCACACGAATCGGTCCCTCAGTCGTTCCTCGAGGTCCTTGAACTCGCAGGGCTTGGCGGCCTTCCGTAACGCGGCGATGTATTCCTTGGCTGACTCACCGGACCGTTGATCCCTTTGTTCGAAGATGTGGCGCCATGAGATAACGGACACCTTGGGGTTGAAGTGCTCCTTCAGCAGCTTCTTCAGGTCTGCGGAGCTTACAGACTCTACTGGGACAGGTGCTGCAAGGTTTTCTGCGATTTCGAAGGCGTCTTGGCCGCAAACGCAAAGCAGGGTGGCCGCCTTCAAGCTATCTTCCCTCACTTGGTTTGCCTTGAAGTAGGTCTCCATTCTGGATACGTAGGACTCCCACCGCTCTGGATGTGAGACGTCGAATTCCGAAAGCCTTCCGATTTTCGCCATCTTCGGATCTTCAGGAGACGTGTCTATCAGCCAGCCTACCCCAGAATGCGCACCGGATTGGCGGGCAGCTGCCGAGTCGACGCCGTTCCTCTTTCGCCGCTCAGGACTCCTTGGGTAAGCTTACACTTCTTCCTTTCAAGGTAGTGCAAGGCATCCCATCCTCGTCGCCAGTGTTGAGTCCGTGGCGGGAAAACAGACACGAGAAGCAGCTGGAGTTCTCAGTTTCATTTATTCAGCGTTCAGCTTACAGGAAGATGGCTTCAGCCTCGCCCAAACGCCTCGCAGCCTTTTATATAGGCAACTCCCGGGTAAATGGGTTACTTTTCCCGCGCCAGCACCCGCGCATGCGCACGGCGCTGGCGACAGCCTGTCTGGTCCCGGGCAGCTTTGCACCTGCCCGGGACTGCCTGCAAACGCCCGAGCCGTTTGCAAGGCTCGGGACATAACATACAGCATATGCATTCGGGCTGTATGCACACATCCTGAGGAACACCATTGCATATGTGATCTTATATGGATCTTTCCTATCTGTTCTTATCCAGGATTGGAGAAGATGGATTTCTCTCTGAAATCTGATTCGCAGAGGAATGTTCAAAAAGTCTTTTAAAGTCTGTTTTGGCTGGTATTGAAAAGACAGACATTGAAGTCATTTGTGTTTTCAGCCTCTCTTCTTCACCTTTGAACTCCCATTTCTTATCTACTGCAAGTTCAGAAGGATAATACCAGCCAAAATGCCCAATACATCAAAGAACACTTGTTCCTGAGTTCTATGAAGTCCTTGGTGCTCTCTGAGTTTGATTATTTACTTGAAGACATTTCATTATCCAATTAGGTAACAACATCAGTGCAACTGAGTATGGATTGCTCCCTGTTCATATAGAGTGCATTTCCCTGTCAATTTTGGTGGGATGGGGTGGTTTTCTCCTTGATAGTTCCTTAATTAGGGTATTGTTTTCTGCTTCATCCTTTGCCTGGTGTTAATCCCTGCTTATCTGGATGTTGGCTTCTGGAAAGGATGTATTCTCATCTTTTTATTTCCTTCTTAGCTTTTTTTTAAATTGTCTCTTTTGAACAGTGTTGATTATGCAGCAGTGGCTTAATAGGCATTTTTTTGATAAAGTTGCGTGGGTATCCATTTTGTCTGAAGATGTTGTATAGCTGGTCAATTTCCCTTTTTCCTGTTTCCTTGGTTGCTACAGTGGATTTGTACTTGTGTGAATTATATCCTTACATAGCTCCGCCTGTGGGAGATTAAGTTGTTACTTTGGTAATGGGGCACTTGGTTAGGGTGAGTTGCTTTTCAATATACCTTTTTTTCTGGCGTATAGGACGACTTGGCATATAAGATGACCCCCAACTTTGGCGCCGAGTTGCATGCCTAGAAAGTCATCTTATACGCAAGAAACTACCGTAATTTCCGGTGTATAAGACAACTCGGCGTATAAGACGACCCCCGACTTTGGCGCCGATTTGAATGCTTTAGAAAGTCGTCTTATACGCCGGAAAATATGGTACTTGTGTTTTTAAGTTGCCATCATTTCCCCTGCTGATAAGGATACTCAGGAGAGGTAGTATATTCTTGTTTTCTTCTTCCCTTGTGAATTTTATTCCTTTGAAGATGTTGATAGTTTCATGTCCCTTACTCTTCTCTAGTTGTTCCTTTTTTGCATTGATCAATGAACCTGTGCTGTTATTTCTTTGTGTTCTGGAAGGACTAGTGAAACTTTGGAACTTTGTTTAAGCATTGATAGAATATGGATTTTTTTTTAAAGCGGATGAAACGGATGTTCTTTGAGTTTTTAGCTCAAACAAATTAGAAAGATAAAACAAGCTTGGTGAGGTATAGAAGCTTAGAAACTGCAATAGGAAAAGAGAAGTCTAGTCTTTTTTTAATCAATGAGTTTGTTAAAGCAATGTCTTAGAGAAATCTTCTCTTCCTGCCTTTTTGCAACTTTACTGAGTTGTAATTTATGAGATAAGCTACTAACAAATTCTTCTCCCATCAGTTGGTTGTGTCCAGATATTTCTTCTTCCTGTTTCTTTCTTTTACAATCATTACAGATTCCAATAAAAGAGAATATTTGTAAATCAATGGTACTCCATCCACATAGAGAAAAGTAAGCAGTGGGGTACCACAAGGCTCCATCTTAGGCCCAGTACTCTTCAATATCTTCATCAATGACTTAGATGAGAGAATAAAAGGGGAACTCATCAAATTTGCAGATGACACTAAACTGGCAGGAGTAGCCAACATCCCAGTGGTTATTTCCCTTCTGCAACAAGTTCTATCCTTAGCAGGTGGATTATAGAGCTCTTGTTGAATAGAATTTTTTGGCCTTTATTTGCTCCTTCTGGCTCTTTGAATGTATGTATTCCATTCAGTTCCATTGCCAGATGAGTGTAATGGTGTAAAGATCCCTCCAACCACAGACTTTTATTGTCCAGTAAATCCTGTTGGGAGATCATAAAATTGCAGTTGAATAAACACTATACTCTAACTGAATCCTGGTAATAATATTTGATATAGCCACCAAGAATTAGACTCAAATTATTAATCCACAACTATTTTATGATGCCAATAATCTGGTTATTTTTTCAGTGGACAACTGAGCCTCATCTTTCTTCCCCTCCCCTATCAACCTCTCCAAGGCCCCTCATCTCAGCTTCAACTTCTAAAATGCCCTAGTGATCAAGATAGACAGCTGTGGTCACATCATGTCAAAAACTATTATAAAGCTATCCTGGTATTTTCCTCCAGCTTACCCCCTCCTATGTTAATTATATGCCATAAGGCAGAAACCTGAGTAGCTTAGAAACCAGATAAATGAGAAAAGACTATTTTCATTCAGGTGATGGGGCGAATGTTTTCTATCAGTGGTAACAGGCTGATTTGTTGTGGTTTGTAATGCAAACGTTTTGAGGGTCCAGAACATTCCTGGGCTGATGATATATTTATTTGTTTTGGATACTCTGAGATGATTTGCTTTTCATTGCTGAAAAGTGGTGAACCCATTTTTGTGAAAAAGTAATCCTATGTAACTTTGTTTTATTTTTCATAAATTGAGAGCTGCACCCAGCCCTGTGAATGTCTGTGTATTCACAGGTCTCAGCTATTCCATATATTAAAGTTAAAAGCCTCCTGAAGAACATGCTAACAAAACTATTGTTCAAGGTCACTGTTGGAGATTAGCTTCCTTAGATATTGAGTATATCATCTATCCTATTGTGACTCAAGGCACCACTTTATGGCAATTTTATCTCATCTATCAAATTGTCCACATATTTTATATGTATGTGTGTGTGTGTGTGTGTATGTGTGTGTGTGCATGCGTGCGTGTGTATATAATATTCTTTTTACAACCCTTTAATCACTTTATTTGGGGTGGAGTTAGAGTGACTGAATGGAGCTGAGCATTTACTATCCGGATGCCCTTCCAGATGCCATGCAGAGTTCATAGCAGATATTTTTTTCTTTGCACCCTGATAGAGAAACATCTGCTGCTGCCTAGGATTGAACTCTCAAACTTTGGAGTGGGAGGTGACAGTCTTCACCTCTAGGCCACTGCACTGCTCTCTTCACCTCTAGGCCATCGCACCACTCATTTTACATATGCTGCCGTTTTCTTTAAACTTATATTTGTGTTTGCACATATAATGTGTTTTATTAGAGTTGTATATTGGTGATTGCATGACTTCTGTAGATGCCATATGCTAAATAAAAATAACTAAATAACGGGTCTCAATCAATGTGAAGCAATTGGAGAAATAATTACTCTGCGGCACACTCAAAGGGTTGTTTCATGGGCTGCTTTTTTCACCGTTCTTCTCTGGAATATGCTCCTTTCTGCTGGTCTTTCTGCCCAGCTCATGGTGAAGCCATCTTCTCTAGAACTAGGTAATAGATCTTTGAAGGGGTACTTCATATGGAAGGTCTCTCGTGAAGCTGTTTTGTGTAATGATGTACACTTTGAAGAGTAAAGTGAAGCAACTATACAACCCTTGGTTTCACCATCTTCATTTGTCTTCTTCTCTGGCACTTGCAATAGCCAGAACAAGGATCTGTGCTTGCATGGAAACCTCTTCTGATGCTTCAGACACAAGATGCACCAGAACAGCTATTCTGTGCATCACAGCTTCTTCCAGCTTCTGCATGTGTCAAAAGAATCCATAGGAGAGTCTGTGAGGTACCACACTAAAGCAAGTTGTGTTGCTTCCTTGCTTACCAAAGCCATCTGACACAGGCCTGGACATCTCCTGTCTCTCAAATTAGTAGATGCAGGTTACCCTAAATCTTTACAAAGAATTACCTTTCTAGTATATCATCTTATCTGAATTTATTTTCAATTTGAAAAAGTATTCCAGACATTCCCTTTTTAAATTCTGTGATCTTTTTCGATGCTCACAGACAGTTGCCAACAGACCAGGGTAACTTAATCCCAGTTTCTCTTACCATTTTGGATTTTTCTTTTAATTGTATGTAATCATCTCTACTATTGTATACATCTCAGTGAACATTTGCAATGACATCCTATCCTCTTTTAAATGATCTCTGTTTTTGGTAATACTTGAGCAGGCACTTCTCTCTGATTAAATTTTTGAAGTACTTCATTAGAAAGAAGCATGTCACAAGCTATTATCATCTCTAGGTTTTGATTATCGGTTTGCAAGGAAATAGGGAGGGGAATTGCCTTTTTCATATCTCTCAATGTAGTTGATTGATGGGTTACAGTGCCTCAATAAAAAAAAAAAACCTACCCTAAAAACTTCTTAAAGTTCAGCAGTGCAGCAAATGTATCTATAAAGCTTCTTGAACTTTTCAGACAGAAAACAACCAGGGGAAGTACATTTAAATGACAACAAAAAGGAAGTCTGTATTCTTTGTTCTCTTCAACTATAAACAATTCTTAATAAAGTAGGAAATTCTGAGAGAAGGATTAGGAAGGAAAAAAACAAACAAGCAAATAAAACAGAAACAGGCCACGGAGTTAGACAAACTGAAAGTTTAGTAGAAATGAATTATATAGAGAAGTTAAATAACTGTTATAATTTTATGGCATTGCTAGAAGTGAGTCATGCTTAATCTTAAATTCTATGTTTCAACGAAGTGTAGTTTCAATGTACAGTTAGGTTTTGTCTTTAGTCTAAACATCTAAGTCAGATTAAGACTCAGCTTTCCATCACTAATTAAAAGGATCCACTACAGTCATTCAATTTTCCAAATCGTGGCTCCTGAGTTCAGAAAATGAGCTGTGCGCTCGCTCCCCTTTTGCCCTTGTAAATGTGGCTGAATGCTCTACTTCCCTTTGCTTAAAACACAGTTCTGTCACTGGGCCTAAATTCAGAAAGCAATAATCTGCTTGACCATAAAAAGTGAACTGCAACTTAATGAATGAAAAGTCATACTCTATGGCAAGCTCACAAGAAGAGGAAGGCTGGGAATATAGATTAATTCACAACAGTCTAAACCAGTGGTTCTCAACCTTTTTAATGCCACGATCCCCAACCAGTCGTAAGTCAAGGACTACTCAACCGGTTGTAAGTCGAGGACTATTCAACTGGTGCAGCACCGTTTGCAGAATGGGACTTTTGGTGGGCTCAGCAGGGCAGAGACAGCCTGGACAATTCCTATTGGCTTTTGAAAGCCAATAGAATTAGACTCTATTCAAGAGAGTCTATTCTATTGGCTTTCAAAAACCAATAGAATAAAAGGGAGTAGCACAGCTAAGGAAAAGGGGGAAAAATGGCGGACTGCGTTGTTTGGCGACCCCCGTGAAATGGTCGTTCGACCCCAAATGGGTCCCGACCCACAGGTTGAGAACCACTGGTCTAAACTTTTGTTTTGGAAACTTACGTAAATACAGATATGTGAATACAGCATATCCACAATTGCTGTTTAAGCCACTGACATCATCCACACTGTTTGCAAGCAGGGAAAGCAATGTTGTGGAAGGAGTAGCCAGCAGGCACAAACAATCTCTCCTCAGTGTTTCTTAGCCCTGAACTAGAAAATTGTCACAGTGAATGATAACCTATGTTGAATTCCACCTCCCTTCCTGATAATGTGCTATTATGGAAACTTGTGGTGTGATGCCATCAATTAAATACTTTTCTAACTTATATTCAGATTATTCCATTGGGAAAGGTGGGGCATGTCAACATGTGGTGATGTCATATTACATTTCCATAATTTACGCATTCCAGGTCAACCAGAGATGATATATCTCTGCCTATCATCACAGTCAGTTTCCATCTCCTCTTGGTTTATATCACTTAAAATCATTGGACTAGAAGACCTCCAAAGTGCCTTCCAAGCCTATGATTCTATGATTCTTTAATCATTCCTCCATCTTCTCTAGCCTCATCTCAGGCAATCCCAGTTTGCCATTTACTTCTTTTCTCCTAAAGAGATCCCCATGTTGTTCTCTTTCTTCATTCCCTATCAAATGTGGGTGGGCTAGGAACAGCCTTTTTTCTTCATTGGTGGCTGGGGGTGGGTGGCAACAGCCACTGTACTTTGGCACTATAAGGCTCTCCTGGTGGCATAATCCAGAGATGGAAATTAACCATGACTAAGTCCCCTTTTCTCTCTCACGGGCAAACATTCCTTCAGGGGCAGGACTCAAATAATACAATTGGTGCCAAAGATTGGAGGACTAATTCAATCCCCAGCCTGCTAAGTTGTTTTCATGGCCAGAAAGGGAGCCTTTTCTTGTTTAATGTGATTAAAATACCAATGGACATTTTTAGCATACTCTGTGTGTGGTTTTAAAAGCCCAAGTTATGAGAATAATTAAAAGAAAGTATATTGACAGACTGTATCTCCAGTAAGGTAAGAACAGTTCAGATAAGAGTCACACATTAACATTTGGGATTAATAGCAACATTAGGATTCATTTAGGGAAACCATTGCTTTATAACCCCTTCTTACATAAGCAAACATTATGAATTTAATTGCATACTTTGATGAAAGCATACATGCCTCACTTTGTGGTGCAATTGATTAAAGAAAACAATTCATTGCTGTCTAATATAAAACTGAGAAGAGAATTGGTGAAAACCATCTAATTGGCACAAGATGGAGGTAAATATCAGCCCTGAGGTACCAAATCTAGAAGCAAAAATATCCTCCTGTCAAGTGCAAGAAGCCAGGACAACACACACACACACACACACACACACACACACACAAAAAAATAATATAGTTACATAATACATACTATACATACATACATCACACACACACACACACACACCATATATATCATATATTTGTTTTGTCTGAGGTTTTTGCGGGTGTTTGTATGTAGGTCTTGGTTGTTTGGGTTTTCTCCATGTAAAATTGGAAAGTGTCTTGGCGACGTTTCGACGAAGTCCCATTCGTATCTTCAGGCTGGGTGTTTTCAGCTTAGTGCTTCGAGCGAGCAAGGTGTGGTCTCAGACTGTTTCTTCCTTTTAACTGCCAGTGGGGGTATGAAACTGATTGGGTGGGAAGCTTGGTCGGGTTCTGATGTTGGAGGTGTGTTCTGAGTGGTTAGAGCTTGGTGTGCTCTGATGGATTGGGGGATTGCTGTGCTACTGATTGGAGTGGGGTTGGACTGGATTGATTGGCTGGGGGAGTGTTATACTGTTTGGTTGTGTAGGTTAGTCTGAGTTGCAGGGGGGTTTAAGATTTGGGCTTGCCTTGCTATTTTGTGGTTTGCGTCAGTGGTCGTGATCATTCTTCATGGAGGGGTCAGTTTGCTTCATGTCGAGGAGCAATGTGTGTCTTAGCTGTTTCTTCCTTTTAACTGCCAGTGGGGGTATGAACTGAGGTGGGAGCTTTGGCTGTGTTCTGATGGTGGAGGTGTGTTCGATTGTTAGGGCTTGGCTGTGCTCGATGGCTGGCGCGGGTTTGGCTGTGCTTGATGGGCTGGGGAGTTGTTCCGTATTGGTTGTGCTCAGGTTAGTCTGATTTGAGGGGGGTTTAAGATTTTGGGCTGCCTGCTATGTTTTGAGCACTTTTAAACCCCTCCAATCCATACATGAAGCAAAAATGGGACACCCTACATGAAGATGAGGCACGCACCACGAACGCGAAGCCCAAAAAAAATAGCAAAGGCCAGCCCAAAATCTAAACCTCCAGCCAATCAGAGCACAGCCAACCCCCCAGCCAATCAGAGCACAGCCACGCCCCTAACCAATCAGAACACACCTCCACCCAATCAGAACACAGCAAGCTCCCACCCAATCAGTTCATACCCCCACTGGCAGTTAAAAGGAAGAAACAGCTAAGACCACACATTGCTCCTCGAAGCACGAAGCTGAAAACACCAGCGTGAAGATGACGAATGGGACTTCATCGAAACGTCGCCATGACACTTCCAATTTTACGTGGGAGAAAACCCGAACAACCAAAGACCTACATACAAACACCCACAAAAACCTCAGAAAACAAATATATATATACCCGAACAACCAAAGACCTACACATATATATATATATATATATATATATATATATTTGAGTATAAGTATATATATATATATATATATATATATATATATATATATATATATATATATATATATTTGAGTATATATATACATATACTCATATCCTAATCCAGACTGGGAGCTTCCACAAAACTTCTAAACAAAGAGATGTGGCGCACTATATACGTGTGATCTTAAAATGTGTATCCTTATCATCAACTGTGAGAACCAATTTGTTGTAGGCTAGAAACTGGGAGATTGTGATTTCTAGTCTCATGCAGCCATCTAGGTGACTTTGAGCCAGTCATTCTTTCTTGGCCATAGAAAGCAGGTAAGGGCAAAGCATTTCAGAGACTCACTTCTGAAATCATACCAAGAACAGTGCAGGGGCTTGTCCAACAGGCCCCAAGAGTCACCACTGATATAAAAGCGCACACAAAAAAATAACAACCTTGAACTTGACACAGGATAAAGACTGACACAGGACTGTTGACGGAAAGTTAGGATCTGTTGGCTAGGGGAAAGGGCTAATGGAATAGCCACAAACTGTTTTTGAGACACAACATACTTAATGCTCAAGCAACATTCTTGCAACCTTTTAAAAAAGAAATGTGGTAGTCTAATAGTCTGTGCCAAGAACAGCCACTAGTCTTTAGCCCTGAAGCAATTTTTGTCTGGCTCCTTTTAGTCCTTCTAAATGGTAATCAAGTAATATTTAAAAATTGCCCACAGTTTCATTTGAAAATGAAAAAGGAATTATTTTAAGATGTATCTAATAAAGCTGTTTGACACTTTAATCTTGCATGTCTTGCTATGGGTGTTAAATAGAAATACCTCATGTCATAATAATACAGATTGTGTATTATTGTGTGGTTATAAAATAACAGTGGTTGTCCCATCACCATGCATCATTTGAGATGGATGGAGCAGGGCTTGGTGTAGTTTTTTTCATGTGACATCCTTTCTCTTCTAGGACTTTTCCTATAGGGTGAATGGTGGATCCTGTAACATATAAGTAATCTTATGTAGTATCATATATTGCCATATGTTCAGGTTATCATTTTATTATAGTATCAGTTATAATACATCATGCTGGCATGAGGAAATGTAGCAAAACCGCATTTATAATTGCCACGCTATGCACAAGTAATATGGGTTCTTGAGAGCTCAGAAACTAGTTATCCCTTGTCTGCTCTCAAAATCAAAATATCATTCGTCTTTCACTTTGATGCTAACCTACTTACTTTGCACTTCCCATATCTCCAAAAATTCTAAAATGAACAATCAATGTGCTGCTGCTGTTCCATTTCGTCTCTTTAAAACTCAGAAAACAATCCAAACCAGGCTGATCTTGCCCATTTTGAAGGGACAGAATTTCAAGCATTTATTTCATTCCCTACCCAACCTCCAAATCTCATTAATGAAAAATCCATAAATGTTGACTCCACTGCTCCTTTTACATTGCTGTACATTGTCACTACCCTACCCTCCTGCAGCCTCAAGCATGGCTGACAGGGGAATCATGAAGCCTCCAGGTCAAAAACATTGTCCTCTGTGACCCAAAATGTACAGTTCCTTAAATATTTGCATTTCTATGAATTCAGTCATGTTGTTCAAAACTCCAGAATGCAGTTAGAAATACACTGAGTTGATAAAAGGACACGGCATGTATACACGAGTGAAAATCATTACAGAAATATTTTACACCAAGAAAGATTGCTTGCAGGAGCATGTAGTAAGGAAAATTCTATGCAAGAATGAAGATGTTAGGACACATGTGCAACAAATTTTATATGGATTTTCTTTGCCATTTGACGAGGCAAGAAAGACATCCTTTCATATGTTTTCACTGTTCTAATACAGCAAGAAGTGTGATAACTTTACTCTCCCAAGGCATCACAGACTTTTGGAGATGAGTTGTATGTATCAGAACAAGAAACATTCAAAACTCTGGAATGTATTACTGAAGTATACTTGGATCCTACATGAAATCAGCAAGAAAGTCATGTTGTCCTGGGATCCAGTTTGTATTCTAGTGTGGGCTGCTGGTTTGATGAGTTTGGTGAATTAGTTTTACGAAGAAAATATTTGAAGGAACCCTCAATGCTAATGCCTGTTTCTCACCAGAAGACCAGATCTATTCACCTGTACAGTACTGTAAGCCTTGCCTTCTATCCACTACTGCAGTATTTTAATGGTAACACAAGACAAGGATTCCCAGATCCCTGTCATTCTCACATTCTTCTTTCTTTATGTACCTCTGGGGTTCTGTTATGCTCAAATGGCACAAGAGTAGACATAGGGTATCCGTAATGAAATCTGCTTTGGATTGGATATGAAAGAGATAGGTCCAAGTTCTCAACCCGAGCAAAGAGAATAGACGTACATAGTATGGTAAATTGTTAAGGCAGGTTTACCAAGTAGATGTATTCACTTATTTGGACAGCCAAAGTACTGATTATGTTAACCAAGAAAGTATTCCTAGCACATCTAAAAGGTAGAAGACCTACAGTGCTTCATTTCATATTTTCTCCCTTTGCAGTGACCTTTTAGCAACCCCTTTGAAACTCATGGAAGATGTTTTTAGATCCACAGTTTATTTATCCAGCATTGTGCATACATGTGGTTTTGGGTTTCATAAGTGAGTTGCCCATAGTTCAATTCTGGACATGCTTTTATTAAATGATTTTAAAACAATAATTGAAGAGGAGAAAATGCCAGGCAATATAACAAATGCCACAGAGTAGATAAATAATTTGTAATTCAAACCATGGTCATGAAACTGTACCTGCCATATCAAATGCTAAATAGAAGCCAGCTTTAAATCCTCTTTTAAAGAATCAGGTTTGAATAAACAGTTGAGGCAGTATAAAATGATTTTTTTTTCTATTTATAGCTGAGAAAAATGATTTATGAGCATTGTTGACCACCACTTATGGCTTCAGGGTCTGTGGTCTTCTGCCCCCCCCCCAAAACTTCAGGAACTCAGAATTTGCTTCCCAATAGAAATTGATAGTAAGATTAATAGGTAGTAGAACAAAATGTTATGTTTCCAAGCATAAAAATGGGCTGGATGTTCTTAATTCTTAAATATGTGTTACAGAACTGTCTCTTGGCAAGAAACCTGTAAACTTTCAGAATTGTAGGTGCAGGATCTAGATCAATGTTTTCCAACCTTAGCAGTTTTAAAATGGGTAGATTTCAACACCCAGATTTCCCCAGCTGTCAACATTGAGAAATGTTGATCTAAAGCAACGGTTCTCAACCTGTGTGTCACGACCCTTTTGGGAGTCGAATGACCCTTTCACAGGGGTCACCTAAGACCATCGGAAAACACATATTTCCGATGGTCTTAGGAACAGAGACACTGCTCTGCATCCATCTCCGCATGGCCTCCTCTGCCATTTGCAGAGAGAGAGACAGAGAGACACTTTTGCTTCCCTTCTCTCTCTCTCTCTCAGGCGGACTTACCTCCTGCAAGGCTCCTGATTGGCCCTGCGCCCGAGTGCCCCACCCCCTGGGAGAAGTGCAGCAGGGCCTCGTGGCCTTGGAGCTGCCCTGGGAAGCCCTGGGATTCCTGCTGGGAGCAGCCCACTGGAGGCTCCGCTGAGTGGGCCAGCCCCTGCAATCCCCAGCCAGCCCGACCATTGGCCCCGCTGGCCGGGAAGGTGCGCCGGCGTCCAGGCTGCCGGGAAGGAAGAAGGAGATTCAGCAAAGGTAGGAGAGGAGAGCCGCCTCCTGGGGCCCAGCGCTGGCAGTGGCTTCCTTGCCATCCTCTTTCTCCTCCCCTTCTTCCCCCTACTGCCCCAAGGTGGCTCGGGTGGGCACTGGGGCAAAAGTGGTGCCTGGGGGGAGAAGCTGGGCTGGCAGAGGGGCTGCAGGGGCCACATGGCACCAGTCCCCATCACGGCTCCATCGGATGGGTGGATGGTTGAGGCCAGGCAGCGCAGAGTCCTGGCAGCAGTTTTCTCGCCCTTCCCCTCTCCTTCCTCCTGCTGCCCCCAGGCGGCTAGCACGGGTGCCAGAGCAAAAGGGGTGCCTGGGGAGGAGCAGCTGGGCTGGTGGACTGCACAGCAGCAGCACCCACCGCAGCTCCATCGATGGATGGAGGACGAGGCTGGGCAGCGTGGGGATGGCGGCTGAGCCGTGGGTGGCGGGGACCCCCGACGATGCAGCAGTGGCCACTGTCCAATGCCACTGTCTCCTGTCCTGCTCTCCCTCCCCGCCTGTTCAGCTGAGGACACGGTGGAGGCTGGGCCAGGGGTGGCTGGGACCCCTGACAATGCTGCTGTAAGAGAGAGAGAGAAAGAGAGGAAAGAGAGAGAAACAGAGGAAAAGAGAGATGAAAGAAAGAGAGAAAGAGAAAGAGAGGGGAAAGAGAGAGAAAGAGAAAGGGGGGAAAAGAGGAAAGAGAGAGAGAGAGAAAGAGAGAGGAAAGAAAGAAACGGGGAGAGGAAAGAAAAAGAGGAAAGAGGGAAAAAGGAAAGAGGGAGAGAGAGGAAAGAGAAAGAGAAGATAGAGAGGGAAGAGAAAGAGAAGAGAAAGAGAGGAAAGAGAGGAAAGAGAGAACAAGAAAGAGAGAGAGGAAAGAGAGAAACAGGAAAAGAGAGAAGAAAGAGAAAGAGGGAGGAAAAAGAGAGAGAAAGAGAGGAAAGAAAGAGAGGAAAGAGAAAGAG